>NC_136730.1:28222068-28722068 GCF_936440315.1 Barbus barbus | reverse complement strand
TATTGCTGATATGCTCACTGAATATAAACCGAACAAGACCACTCAGATCATTAGGATCGAGTCAGTTAGAAATACCAAGGGTTCACACAAAACAAGGGGAGTCTGCTTTTAGCTATTATGCGGCCCGCAGTTGGAACCAGCTTCCAGAAGAGATCAGATGTGCTAAAACATTAGCCACATTTAAATCAAGACTCAAAATTCATCTGTGTAACTGTGCATTTGTTGAATGAGCGCTGTGCTATATGTCCGAACTGACTGCAATGAATTTTATGTATAATCATTTTCTTTAAATTTATTTTAAATCAATTTCTATCATTTTAAAATTCCTTGTTTTTATTATCTTTATTCCCATGTTTTTATTGATTTTTAATGTCTATTTCACTTTCTTTTATGTAAAGCACTTTGAATTACCACTGTGTATGAAATGTGCTATATAAATAAACTTGCCTTGCCTTACTGTGTAAAGTAATAAAAACGTAATATTAATATGTAATTTAAAGAAATAGTTTAATTTAGCTCAAAGGGAATCATTTATGATTTTATAGGATTTGAACAGAATCAATGTTACGGCGATTCACTGAACAAGTCGTATAACAAACTCTGCACTGGATATTAAAATCCAAAATATAGTGAAAACACTATTAAATAGCACAGTAACAAGATCGGCAGATTAAGTCATTAACTCGTGAGCACAAAACATATAAACTAATCTAACACATGAACACAAGCATTCACACATTCACGCGTCGCAGAAAGAGAGAAAGTAAGGAAAGGATGAGTTGAAGAGAATGAAAATGTGAAATCCCAAATTTATAGCAATATGTTGAATTGCATAGACCTGAACAACTATCAATCACTTATTTAACCCTCACTTTGAGTTTCTCAATGAGGCTCAAATTTATATTAACTAAGGGAATCCCTTTTGTCATAGTAGTTGCAGAAAGGGGGTACCCCGAAGTGGCTGATTGGCTGGAAGTTCAATAGTCTTTGAAGTGACGTCTTGGGAGTTGGCTGAGGATGCGGAGTTGGTCTGGTTGAAGTTTGAAGCGTGTGCCGTCGGAGCTGGACTTTGCAGCAAACTTACATTAGAACACGAAACTCCACGGAAAGAAAATAAACTAAAGTAAAAGAATAAAAGGATGTAACGAGAGTAGGTGGCTTTCTTCTCATTATGGTAGCAGCTGGCACGTGTACCAGAGCACGCTCAAAGAGCAGCATCAAAACGCGGTGGCTAAAGAGAAGATGACAGAGAAGGGTGACTAAGAGAGAGTTTGATGGTGTCCTGAGTTTTTAAACTTGGCTTCTGGACACATCCCCTCTGGTGTCTTGACCAATTAGATAGGCTATTATCTTAGCTAGGGGTGTTCATTCCATCATAAATCAGCATGTTATCAGTCACATGGTCCGAATTTTACAGGCCCTTGCAAAGTATAATTTTGGACATGATTTCTATAACAAGACTATGATGCATTTGACAAAGAATTGATTGGAAGAAACATTTAAAGCATGAATTTTCAAACTCATACATACCAAACATGAATATTACCCTTTAAGGCTTAAGCTATTCAATACTTATTAAAAGCAAGACATACAC
Organism: Barbus barbus; assembly: GCF_936440315.1. Lineage (NCBI taxonomy): Eukaryota > Metazoa > Chordata > Actinopteri > Cypriniformes > Cyprinidae > Barbus > Barbus barbus. The sequence goes on along the minus strand of NC_136730.1, from coordinate 28,720,474 downwards.
AATGAGTGATTAAAACATGGATAGTCTAATATGTGGGTTACAAACATAATATGGGGTTCTGCATAGAAATGTCCTTTTAGGATGATTTTATGTGCATATGAAAAATAAAGTCTTTGTGTAGTTCTATGGAGAACGAAGGCATGTTCTTTAGACAAAGGAATTTTGGTTTGGTCTGTCTTCTATGTGTGGAGACCTAAAGAGAGCCTGTAGCTTGTGATTTTCTATCACAGGTTTACATGTGATAGCCATCTCTTTGACCATCAGTCTTGATTACTTGCCCCAAATTTGACAATCTCTTTCCTGAATTGGAATTATCAATACGTGTTCTTTTGTCTCAATGTTGCAAGCTGTTTTGTGAAAGAGGCTTGCTGGTAAGGCTTGCTTCAGACTAGTTGGAGCTAGGAATCTGATTTATGACGTTGCCCTGTTACAGCTTTGCCCTCTTTCTGGAATCTCAGCTTCACAGGTTTCAATGTTCTGATGCATCTTAAATTTGTCTGATTCAGTCTCTGATATCCTACACCTGTCCTTGTTTAATGTGATCATTAGTTAATTCTGTTCCAGCTGTGTTTGTGTAATTAGCCTGTGTATTTAAGTTCCTGCCTGTTCATTTCCGTGTCGTCTGGTCTACTCGTTACTCTCCGGTGTTCCTGTCTGTGTCTGCCTTGCCTTGTCTTGCCCTGCCTTGTTTAAAGTAAAAACTGTTATTTGAGTTTACATCCTCGTTTGCGTGTTCCTGTATCCTCCTCGTGTGTGCACCGTGACAATTAGCACTGTGCTGTATGAGTTAAGTTACAGATTTTATCAGTCTTCTCCCCCTTAATATTCATGTCTACAAGTATTTTGTACTTTAAACTGTTCATGTGAACATGTCGTCACATTATATTGAGCCTTGCTTAAAGTGACTTAGATTACTTTCACATTATAGCCATTTAAAAACAGTCAATAACCCTAAATACGCATGTGCTCCTGTAATATATTATTTTGAATCTGAGCCATCATGCATTACATAATATTTGTGTGTTGCATACATACACTCACTCTGCTCTTACTAAGTTGATTGCTGAATACTGTATCTCATGGGATGATATCAGACTGTGACTAAGCATTAGATTATGACTAGTCTTAACCCCATACTGTGGGAGGTAGATGAGTTGAAACTGTGCATCACTTCACAGAAAGAGGAAAATGCACAATAGGCTGTCAGAGCACAAGGGTGATTGGCTCACAGATGAAGAGGATCTTGTCCTGGGAACATTAAGGATTACAAGTGCTCAGCCCCCTTTCACTGCTCTGTGTCATAGACCGCGCCACTGCTCTGCATGGCTCCTCAGTCTAGTGCTCCTTTTAAAAAGTATATATTCAGTTTAGGAACAGTAGGGTTTTATTTATTTTTTATTTTTTTATTTATATATATATATATATATATATATAAATGTGCACTTGGATGGGTTAAACGCAGAGCACCAATTTCGAGTATGGGTCACCATACTTGACAATACGTCACAACTAAAGACTAAAGACTAAGCTTTCCATTGATGTATGGTTTACATCAATGGGTTGTTTTTAGCTTGATAAGCACAGTTGTCACATTGGTAGGTGTGAGAGGATGTAAAAGGCCCTCAGATTCTCGGCCAAATATTGTCCTATACTAATAGGACAATATTTGGCCGAGATACAACTATTTGAAAATCTGGAATCTGAGGATGCAAAAAAAAAAAAAAATATATATATATATATATATATATATATATATTGAGAAAATTGCTGTTAAATTTGTCTAAATGATGTTTTAGCTATGCATATTACTGATCAAAAAATACATTTTGATATATTTACGGTAGGAAATTCACTAAATATCTTCATGGAACATGATGTTTACTTAATATCCTAATGAATTTATGGCATAAAATAAAAAAATTATAATTTTGACCCATACAATGTATTGTTGGCTATTGATAAAAATATATCCCAGCGACTTAAGACTGGTTTTGTGGTCCATTTATCATTTTATATATAATATTTATGATATATATCCTATTTATAAAAATATGATATACATAATTCATTTATAGATTTCATAGCATTTAGAAAAAAAAAACATACATTTAAAACACTGACACAAATTCAGTTCACAAATTTTTTGTCTTATAAGATGAATGGAAATCCTATTTTAATATTTGGTAAATAACTCAACATGCTTTTTATTGCCAAATGAGGATAGTGTAAAACATTATCAGAAAGCCCAGCTTCAACCTCCGCTATGGTGTAATGACCTACTCAGTGCTTTAATGTAAACCTTTCTGCTTGCTTCTCTTCTCTCAGGTAATTACTTGCAGTACGTAACTGTCTCTCGCACACATTTCCATTTTCAGATTGGTTGTCTTGCTGAGGCCATTTTAATGTCCTTTTTGTATTCCAAATCTGTGCGGTTCCACCCGCCTGGACTAATGATTTTTTTTCTGTAGTGCATTTGTAATCAAATTCATTTGTTTTCCTGGCCAAAGCGCTCACGCTAACCTCAGCTGACGAGTATCCGTTTTCTCTCTGTCTCTTTTGCTCGTTTTTCTCCCTCTTTTTGCGGTAAGGGCAGCTCAACATGATGAGGTGTGTCTTTAATATCGGAAGTGGAATAGGAGCACCTCAGCAGGGCACCTAAATTAACTTGAAATCTCATAAAGAAAATGAATAAACAAACAAACAAAGAGACAATGACACTATAATTACCACCCATTGAACTGGAGCTGTAATACAGAACAAATTGAACTCTAAAGTGATCTGAACACCAAGTTGCGCTTTTGTTGAATGTGCACATTTACCGCAGCGAGGGATTTTTGTGCCTCCGTGCCTGAAGAAAGTGACATGTGCTGTTTTTGTTGGATGATGTTTACAGGTTAGGTCATGCAAAGTACAGCACGAGAGCTTGCCTGCAACGATCAGGATCAGTCGATGTGGAATCCGAAGCGAGTCCTCGTGATAGATGATTGATAGGCCTCAGCTGCAGTGCTCCCAATCCTTTTGTCTGCCTATCACCTAATGCGGTGGTCGAAGATGACGGAGCGCTCGGCGCACTTTGCAGAGAGAAAGAAATTATATCTTTTTCATTGGAGCAAAACCAGAAACTATTGAGGAGGGGGAGAAATGGAGGGAAAGATGGAAAAGTTCCCCCGCTTTCTGTCTCCAGAGAAAGAGAGGCCTTATTATCCGCCTGCATTTGCATGATGAGAAAACACAGCTCATATTCATCTTAGTAAAGTTGTAATAAATGATTTCAACAGCATCATCATCAATTTTACGCAGGTGCGCTTGTGAAAATCACTCACTTCAATCAAAAGAACCTTAGCTCCCCCTGTTAAAGACGGCTCATTTTTTACTATCACACACTATAACGCTGAAATTTGGAGGAAAGAGTGAAAGAGCGAGGAGAGAGAGAAAGAAGTTGAAGGGAAAAGAGAGACTGATTGTGTTCCGCTGGATGGCGCTACTGAACAATTAACGAGACTGACAGCCGAACAGAAGAAGGATCTTTTGTGATGGTGGTATGACAATAATCATGACAAAAATGTAACTAAGACGAGTGTAAACAAGCAATAAATAAAGACGACCTGTAAATAAACCGAAAACGAAGAGAGAGACAGAGCGATAAAGAGGTAGGGTGATGTGCTGGGGTCACTCTGAGCTAAATCGACTACTTCAGCAGAATTCCCAAATGCCAAGACAACACCTCAGCCTATAATGACCAGAGATCTTCCCCGTACGCTTCAAACACCCAGCAGCACAGCTCGGGGAATTAACAACAGCGTCATACACAACGCCGGCTGGATTTACTCCTTGTTGTGCTCTGCACACCTGCTCCTCAAGAAAGTCTTAATTGGCAATTACTGCAGTGCTTTTGTAACACTTGTATGCCTGATTGTGTTCAATCTAATTTTAATCAACAAAGGTCAAATCCAGGAAAACAGCTAAAGTAATGCTTAATAAAGCTTTGTTACTTTGTTACAAGGACGTATTGTTCATATTAAGCAGTGATTACTAAGATGATTAGATTCATTACACATCTATTGAAGTAGCGCTGTCTCTTTTGCTAGTGTTTAACAAAGCTAGTCTGTGTTTTGGGGGGAAAAAAGATCCGAAATACTAAACAATCAAATTTGTAGAGTTTGGTTGGAAGAAAAAAGAAAAACTAGCACCAACAAACTGAAAGTGCAGGTTTATTATAGTCAAATGAGCAAACTGACTGTCGTCTCATTTGAATGTTATACAATGAAGTGTGTTTGAAAAGCTCATTATACAGGTTGGAGTGCTCTCTCAGCACCTATCCATGACAGAGCGACCCTGGGTTAGAAACCCTCAGAAGTAGCCTCACATATAAACTCGTACACTCTGGTTGTTTTTAGCTTGATAAGCACAGTTGTCGCGATGGTAGGTGTGAGAGGATGTAAAAGGCCATTCATCTCTGTGAGCGAGAGACTGAGTGAGATCAGTAATGGCTTTTGTCATGAGTCTCAAATCCTTCTGTGCACTCAGCAGTGGAGAAGCTGAGTGTAGAAGGGCAAAATATTAAAAATATTAAGCTGAAAATGAAACCTCTTATGAACTGGATTAGACTTTATGTAATCATTTGCGATCATGTAACGCAACAGAGTAATAGAAGACAAATGTTTAGCTTCATTTGAATGGAAATTATTTATTTATTTATTTTTTATCGTTGACTGCTAGCAGGAGAAAAAGAGTATTTTCCTCTCATTTGATTTGCACACTGAGCAAAAGACGTTTCTGTGGATCCTGAAATTCTTGTGATGCCCAAATTGACCACACATAATTGTGATGTTTTGTGTGTAAACTTGGGAAATTGATCTTGCAACTTTTACTGGCTCTTCATGAAAAAAGACGTAGTTTTGCGGTAAACAATAATGTGTATTATCAACTGTCTGCTTTCTCAATGCATCTTAATTTTCTAAAATGAAGGCTTAGTCCCCTTCCCTGCAACACCATCGGTGTTGAACAGCACACAAGAAATTTGTCTAAATATAATTCTTTGGAAATGTCCACTTTAGAGAAGGCCTTAAAAGTTTCCTTGAAAAATGTCTACAAAGCTTGATCTATTTTAAGGAATAAGTCATGTTTTTGTCTATCATAGTGTTTTAAGAAAAAGTCTCCACAAACTTGATCATTAAGAGTAGTGCATTTGCTGTTCTGTGGTGTGTCACTCATTTAGAGTTTTGAATATATGTAGATGATTACATCAGGGGCCTCCCACACGGAAATAACCTATATAAACATATATGTTTTAATATAGGTTTTGATATATGTTTTTAATATATGTGAAAATTGGCCGTTTTCCTATAATATATGTACATATATGTACATATATGCACGTATATGTACACATATATGCGTACATATATGTACACATATACGTGCATACATGTACCTATATAGGTACATATATGCATGTATATATATATGTGTGCATATATGCACGTATATGTTTACCTATATATTAGTAAAATTATTAAAATCCATAGCTGCTAGACAACATAAATAAAAGCCCAAAATGTCTAAATTTACATTTACATGTACATATAGGGCTTATATGTGGATATAAAGAAGCAATACAGGAGACCTATATGGCCTTTATATGCTCATATATGCACCTCAATTTTGCCTATATGTGGCATATATACGCATATATGCAGCATATATGTTATCATATATGTGCATATATACTGCATATAGGTTTCATATATGCGCATATATCCTCATATAGGTTCTTTCCATGTGGGCTAGAAGGTCAAATGTTGTAGTTTGAAGTTATAAAATGACTAAACGCCACAAAATAACTCTACAAAAGCTCCATCTACCCCCCCCCCCCCAATTGTAAAATAATTATTCAAGAATTCTTCATGACCTCGTCTGATTTGAGATTAAATTTAATATTGTACTTAAAAAAATTTAACTAAATATTTAACTTAACGTCATTTTACATCAAAACAGTTCATGCCCGTGTCAATTTGTTTTACCCTATTACATTTTTACTTCAATCATAATATTCTGTTTTTTATTTGTAATTTCTAACAGTTTACGTATAGCAAATAAGCAAATAATCTGTTAAAGCATTTATATTGTTAAAATAGGCTCACACTGTAAACAAATTGTTTGTGGTTCAGCTCTATTGGATTTCCCCCCAGCATGCACTGGGGCATTAATAGCTATGGCTGCATTATTTAAACAGTTGTTTTATTTTTTTTATTTAGTTATCTGTTGCCTAGTGGTATTTAAAATGATCTGTTGATTGTTACCCTTGCTGTGTTTCATTTACCAGGTAGCGAGAGGTGTTTTATTTGATTTTATGTTTCATTACTTTGACAACAAGCACTTTGCTCTCCATTTAAAGTTTTAAAGAAAGCCTAAAAAGTGCATAATATTAAACAACTTAAAAGTTGCATTAAGGGAGTTTTATAACTTCGTACCTTTCTTCTTAAACATACTATTTCTAAATAGTTGATTAACACAATGATGGCAAATTTGTTCTCCTTTTAAGTCGAAAATGTTTCCATCAAATCATTAATCCGATGAATCCAACTCACAAAAGGCAAAGAAAACAGTTGCCTTTTTTTTTAAGTTCTGAGAACACCATTTCATTTTTTACAGCGAGTGGAGCTGTAGGTAGATGCGGCGCTGGTGAATGCAATCACACTCTGGTTTGCGTAATTGGGTTTTAACACAGGGGAACAATAACATCTACCCTCAGTGTTTTTGACATGGCTCCAAAAACGCATTACTGCTCAGCGAGGATACCTCCACATTATGTCTTTCTTTCTTGTAATATACCAGCAGAAATGTGCGCGCTTGTTTCCTCTCCCACTCTTTCGCGCACTCTCTCTCCCTCTTTTCTTCTTTGGCAGGAAGCGAGGGAGTGAGAGGAAGTAGCGGCACATAGCATGTCTTCATTAAAGTGTCATCCTCCATTATTTGGCTCCTATCTCAATTAGCACTAGCTTTAATAAAGGAGCCCTTTCTCACAATCTATCTCTTTCCCTCTCCTTCCATCTCATTCTGCTTTCTGCTTTCCTGTAGCTCTTCTCGTAGGATGGAAAAGAAGAGGTTTGCGTCGCTCTCCCTTCCTGTCTCCTCGCTCGTGTCTGGATTTCGATGGCGTACGGAGGGCCGGCACATCTGCGGCTTGCTTCTGCCGAATCTTTCTCAGCCTCACCCCCTCTGAGAGCAATTAGACCTGCTTGCCTTTGGCTGAGCTGTGAACGCAGGCACCAGATCCCCCTGTAATCACCAATGCAGGGAAGCCACCACATCGTTACACCACTACAGGTCACAGCGGGGCCCTATCACCACATGTTCCACAGGAGAGAGGGAGAGCAACCGAGACTCACATCCTTTCGCCGTCCCCCTGGAGAGAACTCTTTATTTAAGTCTTGTAAACCTATATAAATCTAAAGGCAGAGATCACACGTTCCCCTCTGAGGCGCTACACTGGGTATTACCATACACTCGTGCGCTATTTCCCACCTCGACCCTTTTCCAGGAGGCTGCAGAGCTGCCATTTTATATTTAGCTCGGCCCCGTGGCTGGCTGCCGGAGCTCCGTAATTGAGCGCATATATTTGCAGTATCTGTATGTGACAGTAGGTGACAGCCCCTCTGTAGAGGTGAGGACGGCCTGGGCTAGTCAGCGGCTGATCTCTCAAATTGTACTCTAATTGGGGGATATTAAACAAGCCATCCCACTTAGCCTCTGGGAGGCCGATCCATATTCAGCCTTCTCTTCATATCTAGACTGCCTCTAGCAGCCCGGCTCGGGCTAAAAGCACCATTCCCACACGTGGATGTCGTTCGCAGATATGGATCATTCATGGATCCTTCTCGCTCTTGCACGCCAGACATACAAATGCGGACGGGCGCATGTTCTAACATGAAATCTGCTCCCGGCACTTTTAAGTCTTGTTTATGATAAAGTCTCTCATTATTAATGTATGTCAGTCCTGTTAGCAGTCTGAGGTTTTTCATAGCATTCAGTTAGTGTTGTCTCAGGGGATCAGAATCATCAACAACAAACACGATTTTCTTAAAACTACTGATATATGTGATAGAAAGATCAGCACTAGCAGTACTAGCATTTTGTGCACGTATGTCATTTGTGATAATTGTAACAGCTTTTTTTGTGAAAATAAATATGAAAACAGCAGTAGTAAGGTTACCGACAGAAGCTCTGGAATTGGTTAATAAGTGCATTCCTAGTTTCCATTCAACATATTAAAATTAACTTTCTTTACATTTTATGTTAAGGTGTCTAAATTACAGTGTAATAAATACTGAGTAATATTCACACTAATATTAATACTCAAATAAATACTGAGTAATAGTAATTAACATGGACCTATAGAGTTACGGTTTGGTTTAGGGTTAAATGCTTGTAACAATAACAACAGTAAATTATGCATATTGCTATAGTAAATATGTGTTAAGTTGTAACACTGACACTGTAAAATAGGGAAATAGGGTAGCCTTTTTTTTTTTTTACAATCCTGTTCCATATTCTCACTATCTGCTGTGTACTATAATAATTACAATAACTGTTATTAACTAGGTACTAACCCTAAACCTAACCTTTATCCATTTACTTCTTAGGTAAGTACACTGTAAGTGCACACACTGTAAAATGTACTTTATAAAATTAAATAGCACATTTTATAATAGATTTATAAATGGCAAACATTATGTAAAAAATATGGATTTTTAAAAATGTAATATATTTATATTTAAATAAATGTATATTTATTTGATGTTTCAGAATTGAGTATATTTGAAATTCTATAGATAATTTCTGTAAATTTTAAGTTTTTTATATTCAATTTATAATACAGTATGCCCCATTTATTTCAGAATTTTACAACTTTTATTTTATATATTAGCTGAATATTTTATAGATTTCATTTTAGAAGTTTAGAAGTTGCTCAAAAGTTACAAAACAGTAACAGATAATGCCACTAGCATTTTCTAATATAAAACATATATGACAGTGATACGTTACAGGACAAATCTTATTTAATTATAGCACAAATATCAAAGACATTCATGATGTGCTTTACTGTCACTGAAGTACAGGACTCTTGACTTAGACAGAGAGGAGATGAAGGCCAGGCACATCCTGAAGTGCCACAAGAGACCAAAGGGATGAAGACCATGTATGAAAATTAGAGGAGGTCACAGTAGTTCCCTGCCTTCGTCGGCTTTTGTTTTCTAATTTAAGATTACTAAACACACAACAACAGAAAGCAAGGTGCTCTCGCTCATGAACGCTCAGAGGTCGATGCAATTTAGCAGGGCAACACTCCATTAAAAAGGCCAATGCCATGGCTTAAGGGGAACAATTTTAATGATGAAAATGTTGTTTCTCCAAATCAAACATATTACTTATGCGACTTTTTTCCACTCTGTCAGGAGACATCTGTGATCACTCAGCCTTTTTCATCCTAACACAGGAAGGACGAGAGGAAACGAAACAAAAAAAAGGAGAAAAGGGAACAACAATAAACACAAAGATGATTTATAAGTACTTCCTCTGGTGCTTATTCTCTAACCCCTTCAAACGCACGCACGTACGCACTCGTACATATATTAAAAAAGCGGGGTGGATGTTTATTAATATATTATATGCCAGGCATGGGAATGTGGCTGCTGAGGAGTGTAATTGCAGCGTTGGAAACATTCCTCGGAGGAGCTTGGCACATATTAAAAGGGAAAACTTGAGACATGTTTGTGATAATATTCCTAATAAATCTCAGCGCGGGCCTCCGACTCCTTGACGTTAACAGTAACACGGCCGTTCATCTTGGTTGGAGCTCCAGAATTTAAGATTGGTCACAAACAATCTGAGCGGCACCGGATTGCATGGGGAGACGTGGCCCCTGCGTGCGCCTCACGCTCCCATAAATCTCCTCTTCCTTCTATGCAAATGATGCAAGGCTTTTAATTGATAATTTCTCACACTGGCCTGCACACTGGTGGACTGGAGGCTTCTAATGAGAGAGAGCCTATAGCATGTACTTTAAAGCCAGAATGAGCAATCACCCTGAGAAGTGGGGTAATTATTTAGCCCTGGGTAGGGTTGAAGTGTGTGTGTGTGTGTGTTTCTAACAGGAAAAAAGGGGGCAGCTTTTTTAATAATGTGTGTCTTGAATGTTACCTTCCTTGTGCAAGTGATACTGAGTGTAAAAGGTGAGTTGAATTTATAAGGCGGATCCGTGTTCTCTTTAAATGCAGCTCGTTGTGTAAACACACCTCCATCTATCTCATATATTAAAGAGCAATGGATTGTTTTTCTCACACATTACTGTCCAGTGCACAATGACAATTTCATTTGATTCCACACAAATAATGAGCCAGGATGGAGTAAAAAATTAATGTTCAACTTTTGGAAGGCCCCATGAATAATTAAGCATAATTAATTAATTAACCTAGCTCTGTTCTCACTAGGCCTTTTTATCGTGCCACAGTCCTTTGCAACGAAGAGATTTTGTGATGATAAAACATCAATCAGTTTATCTCTATCTGCATTTGGCTAAAGTATGAGGTGCTCCACCATACATTCAGATAAACCGATAGAAATCTGTCTGTTGTGTGTCGTAAGTGTCTCAGTGCTGTTTATGTAGGCCTGTTTGATTTGTGGCTTGTATATGTGAGTGTATGTGTGTGTGTATATGAGCACGCTAGAGTCTCTTTCTTTCTTTTAGTGTGCTCAGGAACCTATTCAGCATTCGTTAGTTCACCGGTGGCCCTTGCATGACAAACCGTGTATCTAAAAGAAGGCATTATGTGAGTTTATATTCATATTTTTCTTGAGAGGCGTTAAATACAGCATTTCCGTGATTCAGTTCACACTGGAGCACAGCATTAATATTCCCTGAATATTATATCTTCTCTCTCTCTCTTTTCTTTTAATTCTTGCTTTACTAATTTTTGGGTTAGAAACCCATCAGTTTGATTAAGGTTTCATCTGATTTCAATACAGAGCCGAGTGACATGAGCTGAGCAATAACACATAAACTGATGACAGCACCATAATTATATCTTCACACCAGTAGGGGGAAGAGTGTACAAAGAAACAAGCATTAGTGTAATGGGGTATTTACAGTTATTCAAGAACTCTCAGCCCAGAACAGCTTCACAATACACATCTGAAAATATATTTGTAATATAAAAGTAAAGTTATTTCTCAGAAAAGCTCTTGTAGCAGTTTGCAAATGACATCTGAACTGATATTTGTCCTACATTATAACTGTTACCTTAAATGTCAAAATACAGAAAAAAAGTCTTCGTAAGAATGACTTTCAGTTATATATTCCACACATTTAAACCTAAGAGTTTGATCCATGGTTTTTCTAATTGAAATATTATGTGCAGATGTTTGGTTCTTGACAGTTTGTGAATTTCACACAATAAACACATCTGAATTACCAGCGATTACTAATGAACCATGTCCATCAATCAACAATCCACATTAATTAGTGGTGAGTTTAGCTTGTTTGGACAATCTATTATTCATATTTAGACAAAATATTAAAGTATTTCATTGCCGGCAAATCAACACACACACACACACACACACACACACACACACAGGCCTACAAATGTCTATATCTTCAGATCAGTTTTGAGAGTTAATTCAAAGATTCAAAGCGTCACCACTGCACTACATCAATAGCACATTTTATCAGTCCATCATGCTTATCCATTAATCATTTTGATTCTTCTTTCCCTGTCCGTGACCCATTTTTCTCTTTCCTATGCTACAAACTACTCTACGGTGTGCTTGCCTTCCTGTCTCTTCCGTCCTCTTTTCTCCTCTCCTTCTTTCTAAAGGGGGTTCATCAACTGGCTTGTTGTACAGCACAGTAATTAGCAGCGCATGCTTGTATTAATTAGTGGTGAGTGATCTCGTTTTATTAATATGTGCTGGAGTGCGATGGGGTAGGAGCCAGAACAATAGGGCGGGCGGTTTGGCGGCCTCGCTATCGGCTGACCTCTCCGTGCTGCTGAGACACGGGACAGCCAAATGGTTAAACCCATTATTAAACATTTTATGCTAATGCTGTTTGTTTTATAAGCAAATTAACGGTGTGGATTTGCCGAAAACAGGTGCTGTGGTGTGAATGCGTACTAAATGATGTGATACTGGAGGAATTAATTAGAGCCTGTGCGGTAATTAGATGCAATAATTTGTGTGATTAGCGGGCTGTTTAAGAAGGAAGACACACTTGCAAGTTAATGCGCATATGCACACACACACACACACAGTTTCTTCTTCACGCATATGCTGTGCATGCTCGGATGGGACAGTTGTTTTGTTGTCCCGGATCACAATAGAGAGAGAGTTTGAGAGACGAGGAACTTCCTATTGTGTACTTCAGAATTGATTCATTAAAAAACGCTGAGGTGGCTACAGCTAATTACCAAAATGATCCGGTTGTTGGGGCTTGCTCATCCCTTTTTAATTCCTTTCCTCTTGTCCTTCCCCTTTATTTCCTTAAGTCAAAAAACCTTCTTACCTCAAAGCAAAAGGGAAGCTTCTCCACACAGCACTTCTAAATTTGGAAAGGGTTTCATGATAAAAGACAGAACCAGTTTTTTCTTCCTCTTCTCATCCTTCCTTCTGTTCTTTTCATTACATATTATTAAAATCATAAAGTGCATAATTAATTTTTGCAGATGCAGTGCATTTGGAGCTCATTTGGATTCAGTTAACAAGGCGGCTCTGCATTCAACTGCTGCAGTCAGTCAGGTGGAATAGATCCTGGAAAAGTTTGGAGAACAGATGAGATGGATGCAGACCTACAGTTGAACAGAAACACAGGTATTTAAAAATATAGACACTCATTCAATCAAAGTAAATGAATTTGCAGAAGACTGAAATTTTGTTGTTAGTTCGGACAGTTTTGGTGTTTATGTTCTCATCCCATGATTCTTGCCAACGATAACACAGGTTTAAACTTCCAGCTCCAAACACACTTCTATGGCTGGGGCGACGGTCATCCTCTCAGGCCATTATTGACACTGTATGTGAACCCATCTCTCGGTAAATCTGCAGATAAATCTTCCTGTGTTTTGAACTGAGCCAACATCTGGCTCACTTTTTATGGCCAGTGGGACACGTCCCGGACCAACCTTCCACCATCCCTCTAGCATCACAGGCTAACGTGATTGAAACCACTTGTTGATGAGTGTGTATCCTCTGGGCTGTACTTTATTGTTTTTATTTGAGGCAGATGCATGAGAGGAGATTTGACTGACACCCAATAAGCTCAAAATCACCCCGTCTAACCCGCAGGCCCCACCTCAACTCCAATGCAGCACCACGTTCACTCTAGACTAGCTTGAAGCACCCTCACTTTTAAGCCAAACACTCTTTGTGGTATTATCTTCTATCTCATAATAAAAAATGTGAGGATGAGAAAAAGCCAGCATAATTAGGGTAGTATGATTTCGGTTAATGTTCATTTGTGTTTAAGAGAGAGTTCATGCGTTTCATTTTTCGGTCGAGCGTTTGCACTAAATATTGACTTGTATGGACATGTATGACACATGCACCTATGACTGCTTGGTGATGCTCAACCTGAGCTGCAAAGAACATCACAGAGCTGTGACATCTTGAAACACTTGTTGTACAAATACCTTGTGTTCTGCTTGCATATCCACATTATTTTGATGTTATGTATTTTGTTGTTTTTATTGCATTTTCCTACTACTTTGAGTAGTGCTGCCACCTTGTGGACCCACCAAATGCAGTCATTTCCCGGCATGACCACAGAGTTAACTAACACAAACCCTGATTCTTTTTTTCAAAGTATAAAACTATTAGAGAGGAAAATGCAACAACTAGTCCAAAAGGGGAGAAAAATCATGGTTCTATAGAATGTTCAAAAGTTTTGAGTCAGTAAGATTTTTCATTTATCTATTTTTGATTATTATTTTGAAAGATTTGAATGTAATTATTCCACAATAACATGCTAAATTGACGAAATGTGACAGTAAATACATTTAGAATGTTACAAATGATTTCTATTTCTAACAAACGCTGTTCCTTTGAACATTCTATTAATACAAAATAAATAAATAAAATTGCAGTGTCCACTAAATTATTAGGCAGCACAACTGTTTTCAACATTGATAATAATAAGAAATGTTTCTTGCACATCAGATTGGTATATTACAATAATTTCTGAAGGGTTCATGCGACACTAAGGTCTGGAGCACTTATGCATAAAATTCAGCTTTGCCATCGCAGGAATAAATCACATTTTAAAATATATTAAAATAGAAAACAGTTATTTAAAATTTGATATTTTACAATATTACCGTTTTCACTATATTTTCTATATTTAACAGCAAATGTAGCCTGGGTGAGCATAAAATACTTCTTAGAAAAGCATTACAAAATTATTACCAACCCCAAAGTTTTGAATGGTAGTTTTTTTTTTTTTTTGATGTATCCTGTCCATCTTCCATATGTCTTGTAGAATGTCAGTCCAAAAATCTTTTGTTCGGTGACATTAAGAAAGCCTTTGTGGAAACACCCCCTTACACTCGTACCTACTGTAATTGTGGAATAACAAGAGCAACCTGGGGGACGCAATTTGTCATCTGTTGTATTAGGAGAGAAAAAAAACAAAAAAACAAGAGAGAAACACGTATTGCACTTTTCCTTAATGACCACTTCCTATTCTCCTTCCCTTGGCAGAGCTTTGCTATGTCGCTCATTTAAAATATGCATATGTAAAAAAGTGCCATGTAAACACACACCGACACATGCAATAAAATGTGTGTAAGGCCCAAATACGTGGATGTTGTTACAGGAAGCAAAGCACTAATGAACGAACAAGCTGAGATGAGGTGCTCAGTTTATGAATCATTTATGAAATTATGACAAATGACATGGTAACCTTAAAGGCCTTAGAATATGAATTTATACAGAGCGAAGTGTATGGTACAAGAGTTTTCCCTGTAGAAATCGAGTAGAACTGGGTTAAACATGAAATTCATATTGGCTTCCTAAAGCTGAATTAGACAGGGGGGCCACACAGAGCTCATAGGAGACCGCCGAACATGAATTATTACCGAATATAATTTCAGCTATTAGTTCACCATGCTGAGTATCAATCACTAGCATCTGAGGTTGAAATTAATATTTTGTGGGAGAAAATAGAGCGAGAATGAGACGGAGACTCATTTTCTAAGATTTCAATTTTTTTTATTTTTTTTTACTGAGTATGTGGTGTTGGGAATGGTCCGACCCATTACCATACAGATTATCCATCGACAATGCTTGCACAAAGCAAATTAACATGCACTTAATAAAAGAAAAAAAAAAGATTATGTGTAGCATACTATCCTTTCCAATTTTGTGTAATCACTGCCAGAGTCTATGTTTTGTCTCAAACGGAAAAGGAAAATGGTTTTAGAGGGAAATCCTGCGGTCTCACTGCCTACTTTTGGCTGGCTTGTATCCTGGTTTCTTTGAGTTCACTGTATGGTTTACTGAGGAAAAAGAGGGATCGGGATCAGACTCAGGCTGAACCATAACATGACGCTCAGTTGAAAGAATTTAAATATGTGCATTAAGAGTCCTATCTTGAGGAATCCTTTTTTTTCCTTGATTGTCTGAGATAAGATTTCATTGTATTAAGAAATTATATTATAACTTTCAGAACTCGACAAGACCATCTTTGGAAACTGAGCCTCCCGAGTAAATGTAAAATATGATAAAGTACAATTATTCTTAAACTCTTTCTGACAGTATATAGATTTATAGATTCTTATTCAGCTTATTGGTTGATAATCTTTGTTTTCATTGCAATCAAACTTTTTATATTTGCCACTACCCCCTAATCTTTGATTACATCTGAGGCAAAGAGTACTTTTTTAAAACAAGGTCTGTAATTGTTTCAATTCAACCAGAAAATGTTGTACACTTGTCACAAGATTTTGCGAAGAGGCTGTTATTGACAGATGGAGCGGCACATATTACACTTGACTGCAAAACCACAGCTTGTGTGTGAGTTCTGTTTTCTCTTCACATTAAAGAGTCTGTTTAGAAGTTACTTTTCTTTTTTCTATTGCTCTCTCTCTCTCTCTTGTTGTCTTAAAGGGACTGAGGCATAACAAGTTTTTAATAAAATAAAATAAAGTTTAACTTAAGAGATGATAAAATATGGTCATAAAAGTTTTGTTTTGGTACAAAACAACTTTACTTATATTATAATATGTCATATAAATGATAAAAATGGCTCTTAGACTGTGCTTGTGTATTTTTATTATTATTGTTATAATTATTATGGTATTTTAATAAAACACTATTTTTAAGTATTATTATTATTGTTGTTATTTTGTGCTCACAAACGTGCAGGATTTTTTCAAACTATTTTATTTATTTATTTATTTTTAATGGAAAGGGCAATAGTAAAACAACAGTTCTATTATAGTTTTATGCAAACGGCAAAACTAGAAATATATAATACATTACCGTTCAAAAGTTTGGGGCAGGTCAAATTTTTGTAATGTTTTAAAAGAGGTCACTTAATTAAAAAATACAGTAAAAATTTTATTGTGAAATAGTATTACAACTGAATATATAGTTTTCTGTTTTAACATATTTTAAAATGAATTAATGTGTTACCGAATATAATTTTGAATGCTCGTTCAAATGCTAATAATGGTCAAAAACTTTATACAATTCTAATGGGACAATCTGCTGTTATGGAGACACCAGTCCAGCACATACCAGTCGATGTACATTACTTTATTGAGAATCATCAGTTGTAACTGTCAGTGCTGTGAGGCCCACTGCTACAGAATGACAGGCCTTGAGCTGTCACATGAGGCCATCACACATCCTTTCCATAGCTGCACATTACGTCTGTGTTGTTTTGGCCTGATCGTATGTCAAAGTGAAGGGAAAAAGGAACAGGAAGGTTTTATACGAAGTTGGTCAGATGGCCGCTAATGGCTACTCTAGTTTGACTGCATTACACTTGTGTTTTTTTGTTCCGTTCATTGTTTTGCGCATGCAGCGACCTCCGGTTGAGTGTGCAGTAGGACTCTGGACTCAACCGAACACATTTCCTCCTGATTATCGTGACGCCTGTCAGCTCGCTGAGACATTCCCCTACGACCGCTCAAGACCAGACCCCCTCTTCTGCTACTCCTAACAGACGTGAAACCAGTCAATACTTTTTTCTTCTTGTCTTCATCCCTCTCTCTCTGTGTGTCTCTCTTTCTCAGATTGCTGCATGTCAGGAGGAGGTTTGCATCGGAAAGTTCAGCCAAATGTTATCTAGCACAGGGAGGTTTCAAAGGGGAGGCCCATTGCTCCCCCTCTTCCAACTTCTAGTTTCTGACTCTCTCTCCCACTCTCTCCCTGGGTCTCTCGCCCAATCTCCCCGCCCCCCCACGGCTGCCTTTCAAACTCGCAGCCAATAAGTGTCTGTGATAACATCAACAGCTGTCAAATACCCAGGCAACTGCGCTTGTCTCATAAACCCAAACACCTGTACTCTCTCATTCTTTTGATTGTTATCCCTCATACACACGCACACACACTGCTCTGCTCTCTATCACTCACATTGGTTTGATTTGCCTGTCAGAAAGAAGGGGATGTGCCAAGATCTGTGGAGTGGTGCAGAGGGGTGTGTGTGGGTGTATTCCGGGACGGGAGGGGGGAATTTATAAACTGAGCGAGAGAGATAGACAAAAAGAGAGAGAGAAAGACAGAGAGCGTCTCATCAAAAGTTTGGCACAGTTTGAAAGCCAGAACTGGGGAGGATGTCACAACAAACTGTACTACGTCACTCCCTTTTTTCACTTCTCTACCTCATTGTCTTGTTTAATATCAGTGAGAAAGTGTGTGTCAACATATGTTTGTATTTAAATGCCAGTCTCATCAGCACCTTTTCGGCTCATGCGCACCCACCACCTGTTTTTTCCGTGGCCTACAATGCTCTTCCTTGGCTACATAAATCCACCTTTCCCTAAAGGCTTTGGCTCCCATCACTGCCGCTGTCATGCTGGGCTGCTATATCCATCATTTAGTCAATGAGAAGTAATGACAGAGTAGTGCAAAACAACAGCAGTCTGTCTGCGGGTTCCTGTTTGAAGGGAAACACACCAGGTTGCTATGAGACACCAGTGGAGCAGGAGCGGGGCTGCAGACGCCGAGGCATTCTGGGATTCAAGACCGATTTGGTGTTTATGATCAGGTGCTGAATGGAAACGAACTGGCTGCTTCTGTGGCGTTTTTTTGATGTTGTGAATGTTGACATCATGTAACAGGTTTGAATATTCATGAGGTTTAGAAAAAAGGGGCGGGGTTTTTGGAGAGAGGGGCTGCAGTGGAGACAGGAAGTTCTCAATCAAAGCTGAGAGGAAACATGTTGCGTGTGAGAAGAGAAAGAGTGAGTGAGAGTAATGAGAAAGTGTTTGTCAAGGGTGAGCTGTGCGTTATTCTGATTTATGTGTCAGACACATTAATGGTGGAATGGCACGCAGTGTTCTCCTCCTCCATCGCAAGCTACCGATGGCCAGAGAGACAGAGAGCTGCTACTCACACTTAGTCTTCTTCTGTTTGAGTGTGCGGTTATTTGTGATCATGCTGGATTCAGCATGTGTTAAGGTTTAACCCGTGACTAATCGCATTGCCTGTGCTGTATCACGGCTGTGTTCTGAGAACACTGACCCTCCAGTCATGGACTCCATAAAGACCACACAGTATAGTTTACTTGCTCTAATAGAATTCCTGCAGCTCATTGAACTAGCAATGCCATTAACAGTCATGGGTTCGATTCCTAGGGAATGCGTGAACTGATCAAAGTCTGTGGATGAAAGTATCTGCCTAAAACAGTAGACATGTACAATGTTACAATAAGTGCTGTTCCTTTAAACCTTTATATCGATTACATAATCTTGAAAAAAGAAATCATCATGGTTTCCATAAAAAATATTAAGCAGCATGGCTGTTTGCAACATTGATAATATGAAATGTTTCTTGAGCACCAAATCAGGATATTAGAATGATTTCTGAAGAATCATGTGACACTGAGTACTGGAGTAATGGCCGCTTGAATAAATTACATTGAAATAAATTTTGACACATACTGTCAGTCAAAAGTTTTTGCATTTATTTGATAAATAGTAAACTAAAATAAAGTTTAATTTAAGGGTCAGTGAGATGATGAAATATGGTCATGAAATGTTTTGCTTTGGTACAAATCATCTTAACTAATATTATTGGCATATAAATTATTAAAAAACACTCTTATGCTTTGATTGTGTAGTTTTTATTAGTATTGTTAAAATTATTATAATTTGAATTTTTGTTATTATTATTATTATTATTATTATTTGTCACACCCCATTGGACATTTGGTGTGTGTTGTTCATTGACCCTGTTTCTGTCTCTCCTTGATCAGTTGATTCCTGTGTGCCCTTATTTGGTTATGTTCCTGTTCTCTCCTGTTCCATTAGTTAACCTCCTTCATTTCTGGAGAATCATGTAACACTAAATACTGGAGTAATACAATATATTAATAACCATGCTCTCTGACATGTACGTGAACGTGACACATACTGTCAGTCAAAAGTCTGAGGTCAGCAATATTTTTAATGTTTTGAAATAAGTCTCTCATGCTCATGATTTCTGCATTTATTTGATCAAAAATACAATAAAAATAGTAATATTGTGAAATAATATTACAAATTAAAGTTAATGTTTTTCATTTTAATTCTGTTCATTTTTTGACAATTTGTTAAATTATAAAAAAAAATTCCCCATTAATTTGATAGACCTACATGCTATTAAAATTACATTTTAAGAATTCTAACACAAACCTGAAAAATTTAGAAAATCGTCCAGCATGTATGAAAGTTATCATTCGTGCCGGTTCACCGGAAGACATCTCATCTCACCGATCATGGATGTTTTATGACAATCATCTGCCACATCTGCTGGCACTGGAGAAACTGTGACCAAAAAAAAAAATTCTATAAAATTCCAGGATTGAAGTGTCACAATAAGAAATCCAGTGGAATAAGCAATTTATATCTTAACACATAGTTCATATTGTTTAACGCACAACGTATATATGTCAGCAGTGACATAAAATATGGTTTTAATACACCATTACAGACAAAGGAGGGGGTAGAAGAGGAAATATTTCTGCTTCTTTTTTCTGTTCAAACTCAAGACGTTTTGCTCTTTTTATTACCAATAAAAGAAGAAATGCTAAAGACTTGAGATGGGTCTCGTTTCAGGCACTCTTTCCTTTTTTTCTCCCAGCCGTGGATGCCAAGAACAAACAAATGGCAGTGAAATGCATGACACACAAACTCAAACGTGGAAGTATTTGACCTTTTCCTTCTCCCTGATCCTAGCTGCAACATGAAAGAGCAAAAACACGCCCTTCTGCCCATGCAGGTTGGCTTGACACTGACAGTAGTTGTTTGAAACTAGCTTGTTCATTTTAACCTCTTACATTGAGGGATTAAATGCTATGTCTTTGTGTTTGTGCAATAAACAGAACATTCCAGATGTGTTTCCTCTTAAGCATAAAGTCAGTGCTACCAACTTTGCAGAACACCAACATAAGGATAGAATGGTAATTAAATATGTGAAGACAATTGTTTTAATTTAATTCATGCTCAATAGGTGCAAGTTAGCCAAAGGTCCAGCCCTATGTCTCCCTGGGGATTTGTAAGAACCCATCATGGGCACCCAGCATGGCTATGCTCTTCTCCTCTGTGTCTTTGTGCTCATGGAACAAAGTAAAATGCCTGACATGTTTTTTTTTCTTCTTCTTCTCTGTCTCACTTGTTCTACTCCCTTTGTTAAATCTCAGGTTCAGGGAACAAAGGCCTAAGGGTAAAGATAGAGGCGGTGCACTGTAAACATTTGGTAATTAGGAGCCTGGAATATCAGCTATCATTGCACTTTTTATTCCGCCAGTGAAGGAGGTAAATGGGGGCTGTTGTCTCTCTCTTTCTCTCTTTTTTTGTCACCACTTTTCCTACCATCAGCCATTCTATCATTACACTTGTGGTACGTAAGGTTGATCATCCTGTGAATGAAGCCCCTGGCATTGTTAATGTTAATTAAAAGCAGTTTCACAGGCACATCCCAAGCTACGCCCTGCTAACTACAACAAAGTGCACCATAGCGCCACCTCAGGGCTGGGTGAACAACACCACCCCATTCTGAAAGGGATAAATCACATAAAAATTTAAATTGTGTGATAATTTACCTGTCAGTCAACCTGTATGATTTGGAAAACCACATAGCATATTTGGAAGTACTGCTTTTGTTCAAGTTCAAGAACAACTGTTAGAGTTCAAAACATTTTTGGAAAAAGTAAAGTAAAAAAAAAACCTTAATAATAACCCAGATAGATATATCTATATAGATAGATCATTTTTTCTTCTTTTTCTTAAAGTGTACAGGTTTGGAATGACATAAGGTTGAGAAAATTACAGAATTAAAATTTTTGTATAAACTATCCCTTTAATAACATCTGAATGCTCCACCAAAAAAAAACAACAACCATAAACTTCACAGTATAACTCTGTCACAAGATTATCGACTATCATGTGTGATCCAAGTTCTGTAATTGGCCTTTACTGCGACAGCCTTTGCTATTCCATACCAGTCTGATACCCGAAATGCTTTGTGTTAGCATCAGATGCATTAGCATAAGACGCGGTGGTACGCAAAACGAACTGCTCAGGATGTGTCTGATTTCAGATCTGATTGAAGATCAGAAGATGAGATTCGCATCAGCTCAGTGGGCAGTGGTGGTTTGTTGGTGGATTCAGTGCCACAAAGTCTGTCATTGTTTTAATGGGAGGCGGGCCATGCTGGGCTGTAATTAGCTTGCTGTAGGTTGCTGGGCCCAGCTCATTTGTGTCAGGTGGCGGGTAATTGTGTTGTAAAGTGCGGGGCGAGTGAGTGATGGCGTAGGCCAGCGCTGCAGGTGATTTGTGGGGCTGTGGCCTTGCTGTACGCATTACTAAGCTATCTTGATGTATTTATTTATGCCATGCAAATAAAATCAGCGAATCAAGAGTGCGGACGTCTCCTGCTAAGATACCGACGGAACGAGAAGGGGAGAAAGAGAGGGGGAAATATGGAGGTGTATATTTGTGTTTTTATGTATTGTTTTAGTGCCATAAAGGGCTGAGTGAATTAAAGTGGGAGGAGGGGTAGGCGTGAGCTTGTTTATATGCAAAAGAAAGCTTCATAAAAACACGTTAGCGTGTGTATGTGTGTGTGTGTGTGTGTGTGTGTGCGTGTGTGTTTGCTGCAGGCTAGAGTACTATGTCTGCTCTCCTTCCTGATGTTGGGAGCCGTGTAAGAACAGACACTGCAGGCAGGCCCCCAGGCAGCCCTCAGGGCCTTCAAGACAACAGAGAGACACTCACCTGTTGTCACACACACACACACACACACATACATAAACAGTCTAATGCACAAACACATACAAATCTGATGCGGTAAGAATGAATTGATTCATCCACCTTTCATTCAGCCAGTCTCTCTCTCGTTTTGGTCTCTCTCTCTTTGAGACCACTTAATTCCCACGTATCCACTCAATAGCAGAGTAGTACTTCAATCAGAGATTAAATAAAGAAAAAAAAGGAATGAAAGGCAGGACAAAAACATACCTGCAGGAACGCTATGGCTAAATCAAAGCTGAGGAGCGGCGGAGAGGTAGCTATTAGCTCTACATGCATTTATTATGAGATGCAGTAGGCAGGGTTTAATTATATGATGAAGTTGGCCTGGTGTATTTTGCTGCGAGTGACACAGGTTTATGCAAAGCCAGTCATTATCACTGTCAGGGAGAGGGAGAGCCAGGTTCCGCTTTCATGGCTGAAGGTGTCATTAGAGCTGTCTGAGACCCTGGCTGAGCCCTCCTCTGTGTCCTTACGCTTTAACACTGTAAAGCTTGACAAACCATAATAGACAGAAAAATCTCATTTTTGGAATTTAAACTTTATCTAAAAACTTTATCTAAAAAAAGTTGTATGTATATACTGTGAAAAAATATTTTTCAAATGTAAGATTATTGGAGTATGTTTTACAAGAAAATACTATTTTAGTGTTTCTACTTCAAAATTTAATGTTTTATTCAATGCGTTTCTTGGTGTTTCTTTGTTTATGAGATTTACTATGCAATATCTGAATGAAAACTGTTTCTACACCAATTATTTTTAGTGTAGGAAATGTGTGCATCAGATTTGATACACCAGGCTTTCATGACCATACACACTGTTAAAAATAATATGAATGAACGAATGAAGATTAGGAGTACATCTCAGGAATTCTATTTCAGTCTTTCTGCTTCAAAATATATTTAATTTAATGTGTTAGTTTCCATTTCTTTGTAATTATTACAATCTTCACTTAGAAATTGCTAGTAAATTTTATAAATTAAATCCTACACCTTTATTCAGAGGCCCAAACTATGCAAAAATATGCAGATTAGGGCAGATGTTGTTATTTATATGGCCAGAATTAAGATTAAATTATGATAGTTTGCAATGATAACAAATATAACAGAATGCTTACATAAAATGGATATATTAGTTGTCACTTTATATCTTCAGTAAGGTTATAATTAAATGCTTAGTTTTATTATTTTCGGAGTGGCAAACATATACTGCAATGCAGTACAATGATGATTGAGAGATGTACAAATAAAGGCCTTTTGTAAATGCTTCTTAAAATATCTTAAACATATTATTAACAATATCAACGTTATTGTTATGTTATAAAAATCATTTGAGATTTCACAGCAAAAATATCAACGATCAGGCTGGTGGCTGTGTACAGCAGGTTTATCAAATATGATACATTAGGCTTTATAGGGCTAATATGTGTGAGTGTCAATGTCTTCACTCGTTCTCATTTTGCAGAGAATTTTCTAAGAGCATGACATTGTCTCAACCAGAGCCTTGACCTTTTACCTTAATTCACAAGCAGTCATTGTCAATAAACTTTTACGCATCCCTGTGATACTCTGCTAAACATATGATAGTAAAGTAGCTTGAATAAAGGGGATTACTTTGTCTGGTCTGTGCGCTGAGACCACATAATATCACTAATAGGGTGCGGAGGGGGTCCGAGACCGCCACATGACCCCGTGCTGTTAGCTGAAGGAGAGCGTCAGGGCTGGATTTCATTTGCAATGATAACAGTCATTTCCTCCTGTCAGACAGCACACAAACAGCCTGTCCCTCTCCAGCCAGCAGGCTTCAGTTAAGGCCACAGAGAGAGGATTCACTCTGTCATCATGTTTACTTGAGCTTTTTCCTTTTTAATTAGCCACTTTCATTCATTCCTTTCTGTGTGGTAGAGAAACATTTACTGGGTAGTATGATACTTGAGCATGATGTTAACAATGAATGACTATACCATTACAAAAGCATTCTTATAAAATACTTGAGAAAGAATAGCCTTGTTTTGCCACACTGCATTAAAAATACAGTAAAAGCAGTAATAGTATGAAATATTATTGCAACTTCAAATAACAGTTTTCTATTTTAATATATTTTAAAATGATTTTTTTTTCTTGTGACGGCAAAGCTTAATTTTCAACAGTCATTTATCCAGTTTTCAGTGTCACATGATCCTTCTGAAATCATTCTAATATGCTGATTTGGTGCTCAAGAACATTTCTTATCATTATCAGTTCTGAAAACAGTTGTGCTGATTCATATTTCATATCAAGGCTGCAAGCCAGTGTTTTTCTTATTTAAATGGCATGTTTGGCAACATCAGTGGGGTGAATGTATGATAGGTACACAGCTGAGATGTTGTAGGTGAGAAATGAAAGCTCACAGATTACTACTTAAGTTATTAGCTTTATCATGAACAGAAACAGCAGAAATGTTATATTTGCTAATGTTTTCTGTTAACGTCTGGACAACACTTTTGTTTCAGAGCTCTCAGAGCAGTTCACATGTATTATAGGTTGTATCTTAATACTCCAAACAAACTCAGTCCATCTCTTAATGCAAAGTTATACCTTTTAAATAATCTTGGGTAAATTAAGACTACACCACATTATATGAGTCAGAAATTCTGATATTTTTTCACTCTGGTCGTCTTTCTCTCTTTTTTTTATCAAGTTTTCTCAAACTTATTCTTGCCACTGTAGCAAGATCAATTACAAAAATGTCTCCGTTTTGCCTCACAAATGTTAAAACCTGTAGTTTGGTAGATAAACACAGTAATAATTTGTGACTGTACCATTGTAGCACTGCAGAATTAACACTTCCACATCCAGTTTTTTTTTTCCATCCAGTTTGTAATTTCAGAAGTATTTAAAGGCCTCTAAAAGACATGGAGAGAAAAGGAGAGTGTGGGGATAGAGAGAGGTGTCAGACTGATCCTGTACTCTTGTCTTTCAAACTCTCATTGAGAGTTCTGCATCTCACTCTTTCATTGTACTTTTTATTCTCTTTACCCCCTGCTCTCTTTGCCCTCCCAATTCTTCTCTTGCCATGTTTAAAGAATGACAAGAGCGAATGATCAAAACCTCCAGCTCTTTTTACCCATGTCCATCACTCTGCATTGTGTGCCTCTCTTTCTGTCTCACTGTCTGTTCCTTCCTCTCTTTCAGCTGACAGGCTTTAGCTTCAGAATGAATCAAGTTCTCTTCTCTTCTCCTCCACGTGACCCCATTCCTTCTGCAAACAGCCTACAATTAACAATCAGATGACAATAAGAGAATGTAAATTATAATATATTCCTTTTGTATATTGAAATTAATATAATTTTTTTATTTTTCTTCTTTTCTTTTCTTTTTTTTTCTTTTCTTTCTTTCAATACTCTCAATTTCAGTCCTTTTGTCATGCTTTTTTAATTTTTTTTTATTTACTCAATTTGTTGGTAAGATTGTTTAATGTCTTAATCAACATCTCTCATATGCTCATCAAGTCTTAATTTCTTTGATGAAAAGTACTGTAAAAAAAAACAGTAATATTCTTAAAGATTATTGGATTTTATAGTAATGTTTTCTGTTGAAATTTATTTTAAAATTGAATTTATTCCTGTGATGCAAAGCTGAATTTTCAGCAGCCATTACTTCAGCCATTACTCCAGTCTGATTTTGTGCATATTTATTCTATTCTTTGATGAATAGAAAGTTTCACAGAACTTCATAGAAATCTTTTGTAACATTATAAAGGTCTCTTTTAATCAATTTATTCTGTCCTTGCTGAATAAAATATTAATTATTAGTTAGATTAGATTATAGAGACTTTATTCCAGTCATATACAAGTAATCAGTATAAACTAAATGTTGTTGTTAAATGTCAGTGAGTGTAAAGTTGCACAGTCACCTTAAGGACACACAGTGAGTAAAAGAGAAAAGTAAACTGAGAAAGATTACACACACAAAAAAAGATCTTAAGGCTGCACTGTTGTACACTCCCTCTGTATTTCTCTGACTCCATCTCTCTGGCCCTCATCTTATATAAAAATGCATGCACACACTGTCTGCTAAGCGTTCTTTGCATCAGACAGCGCTCTTTTCCCTTAACTACAGTCCATGGCAGGGCTGAGGAGAGAATAGCAATGCATATGTCACCCGGTATCTGCACAGGGCCTGTGAGAGATACAGTATTGCTGCCGTCAGCCCGGCAGCACAAGCACGCAGCAGTGCAGCCATGCTTATCTGCGCTACACCGCCGGTGCATTACCTGTCTGCGGGCCGCGGATCACTTCGGACAGTATCATTAAATGCCATGTCATTACCCGTTATGGAGCGATGCCCCTCTCCTTGCGAAGAGGGGGTTGTTGAACGCTCGCGAGGGCGTATGTTTTGAAGGAACGCTGAAGAGGTGGTCGAAGCCCAGCACGGACAGCGCCAAAGACAGAATTGGCATTAAATTGTTGAGGGGAGCAGTATTGACTTTGACTGCTGCAGGAGAGGGCTGTTAGTGCGTGCGCTAGACGATGTTTGTCACTGGAGTGAGGGCAGGCTGAGCAGACGTGCCGGGCTCAGGGAGAGAAGGCGCGGGCTGAGCGATATGGATAGGTGAAGTCTCCCGGTGGGACGTGCTGCCGGGCTGCACCGAGCTGGGAGGAGAGAGGCTAAATTGAAGGTTTATTTATCCAATTCGCTGTCAAGGTCGGCTTGTCGGGAAGCTGTCCTGTGTGTGCTCACCAAATGCCAAAATCCCGACGAATTGTTAAGAGAAAGCTGAGGGCCCTGGAATCAATGACCTTTGTGCATCAGGCATCAACATGCCAGAGTCTCTTAAGGCCATTCTTTACTGGCTATTACACGTGCCTTTTAAAACAAGAGGGAGGCGAGGAGCTGTCTAAAAACACCAGCACACATATATACAGACACGCACACATATATGGGGCTGACAGACTACAACACGTGCCACGTTGATGGCACACGTTTGACTGAAAGAGCGTAGCATGACGATCCTGATTGCAACGAATGCCATCGTGGCAGCGCTGTTAAAATTCCCGTACTGCTGCATTGCATTTTGCAGAGCTCACAAATGTCACATTTAATTTAATAAAGGAAGTGCATTTCATGATTATCACTGAGTTTAAATTAAACAAGGTGGGTTGAAAAGGGTCAGGCGTTTCACTTTCAATTAAGATAACTCTCTGTTGTTTATCACGCAGTGTAAGATTAAGCACAGATGGCTACAATGATGACGTCTATGTAGATCCTGTTTTCTTCTGTTGATTCCCACACTGAACAGAGAGCAGATTTTCTCAGGTTAGTGTTCTTATATGAAGACAACAAAACATAATTTCTTTTTTAGATTTGATCTTTTCAGTCTTTTCTCACAAAATAAATATCTGTATGTATGTGTATATATATGTATATGTAGACTAGTGCATTATTAGCAGGGTACATGATTTAAAAGCATGAATCGTTTATTTTGGATGTACTTTTGGATGGACTATACCAATATACATTTGATAGACATATAAAATTTGCATTTGTGTGTGTGTGTATGAATGAATAATGAACAAAGTTACCATCTAGACACCCACCTCCCTATAATATTAAAAATTAAAACAGTATGTTACTATTTAGAT
Source organism: Barbus barbus (assembly GCF_936440315.1). Taxonomy (NCBI): domain Eukaryota; kingdom Metazoa; phylum Chordata; class Actinopteri; order Cypriniformes; family Cyprinidae; genus Barbus; species Barbus barbus. The sequence continues at coordinate 28,692,340 of NC_136730.1, read as the reverse complement.
TTATATTGAAATATGGTTAAACTACTGTGCTGCTGGTATCCTAATGATATATCATCTATTAATCATGCTGCGGAGAAATATTTAAATTGCTGACTATTTGAGATGAGTGATGGTGAGGAGGCTGTCTACAAGTTCAATGATCTCTTAATGAGGTTATAGCAATGTTTGCAAAACTTATACAGTGCACTTTCCTGTCGATGACTGCACTGTTTTTTTTTTTTTCGCAGTATGGTCTGCTTTGGCTGTTGAGTTGTGGTTCCAGTATTTTCATTCAGTTACTTGGTTTTCTAATCACTGCACATGAGTGAGCTGACAAAGGTTTGATAGGAAGCTTAATTCCTTTATAGCATGTGGACAGACGGACCGCTCCTACAGAGGGACCGCCTCGTCAAAGTTTCAGAAGGCGCTGTCAACATGAAAAGAACATGACCTTTAAGTTGTATCAGCATGTTTGCTGATGCATACCGGGGAGCAGAAAAGGTTTCACCATCAGAAAAAAAAAAAAAAAAAAAACCACAGACAAACTATATAAAATGCTATATATATATATATATATATATATACCCTACCCCCCTTTTGTAATTAATTAATTTATTTATTGAAAGCAAATAATACTTTTATTCAGCAAGAATCCAATACAATTGATCAAAAGTGACAGTAAAGATATTTATATATAATTTATATTTATAGCTATAATTTATAATTTTACAGAATATTTCTGTTTAAAATAAATGATGTTTTTGAACTATTTATCTAAGAATCCTGAAAAATGTATCACAATTTCCACAAAACTATTAAGCAGCACAACTCTTTTCAACACTGATGTTAAATAAGAAATGTTTCTTGAGCACCATATTCTGTATTGGAATTTGAACATCATATTAGAATGGCTTATATATTGCATTTTTGCCTTTGTTATGAATTGTTTGGCCTATTTTAGACAGCACAGCATAGCTGATAGAGGAAACAATGGGCAAAAAAGCTTGTAGTACAGTACAGCACATACACCACCAGTCAAAAGTTTGGATTGGTATGATTTTTAATGGTTTTGAAATAAATATTCTTTCAAAAACATTAGAAAAATCGCAACGTATATGTATTGTACTGTACAGAAAGCCTTTTAATATTCATGTAGAAAAACAAACTTAAATGACCCAAATGAATGAACCTGATCAAGTATTCCAAAACTCTTTGAACTCTTCCTTATCCGAGAGAACCAATGGTGGTCCATTGGTTTTAATGCAGAATTCCAGCAGAAGGACCACATTGGGAAGATGAATTAGTCTCAGTTTTTTTCCCCAGCTGGCCGGATAAAATCCTTGTGCTCGTTTCAGTCATGCAATCGGCATTTCTCACACACAACTCCAGGGTGCCAGGGAATGGCTTGACTGACAGGGGCTTTCAATCACAGCTTGTATGTTTCTCTCCTGTAGGCCTGATGGGAAACACAGGCTCAGGCATCAGAGAAAGCAACCTACAGTGTGCCCTGTACTAATACCATATTCATATCATTTATTCCATCTCACGGAATCACACAGACCTAAAAATTTCCTTTATCGAAATGAAACCGAGGCTAACTGGTAATGTATGCCAACAAAACCTTAGGGGACACGTTCTCATTGGACTTCTGGCGTAGAGGAAGTGATATATAACAACATGATATATGGACCTTCAGTGATTATTATTCAAATGCCCATTATCACCACGAACAGTGAATAATCCCTATTGAGCATGCACATGTATACACTCAGTTTAGTTTCATTTGCATTGTGAAGCTGCATTAGCATACAATGCCCTGTAGTGTATCTGTTTCTGTGGGTCGTGGATTAGCACACGGTGCACTTTTATCAGCGGTTTGAGCCACAGCTCAGTTTTGCTTCTTTACTTTTTAACTTTTCTTTTCCCTTTCTGTTTTTTTTTTCTTTCTTTTTTTTGTACATGAATGCGCAAGGCAACGTGATACATATGTTGATTTGGAAGAACAGAGACTTGCAACTGAGCTCTGCGCCTGCATTTATTTTTTCAAACATGCTGGCCACTGCACATTTCAGATAGGCCCAGCCTTGGGATATTCATCCTTGAGAGCACAAAGATGTACCACTTTCCTTTGGTATTGAAATGCTGGGGTAAATTGCAATCACTATTGGCTGAAGGGAGAAACGAGACATTATTATGGGTCTCAACTGATTTTAAACTTATAATTATTACACTTTAACTTATAATTATTACACTTTTACTGATTATTACACTTTAACAATATGACAAACGAAATGTTTGCTCGCGCAACGCTTTGTTTTCGATGGTACACTCTAAAAAACAAATGGTGCTATATAGCACTAAAAGTGGTTCTTTGGCTCGTAATCATAGGGGAACCACTTCTGTATAGCACCAAATCACAGTGCTTCAGTGGTTCTTCACCGGTTCTTTGGCATGACTAAGGGGCTATATAGCACCGCTACCATATACAGAACCTGTTAAGCTCCTGTATGGTTCTTCAGTGGTTCTTTGGGGTGATTAAGGTGCTATATGGCACCACTGCCATACAAAGAACCCCTTTAAAGGGGTTCTTTGTATGGCACCATTTTTATTTTAAGAGTGTACAAACAAACAGTATATCGTAGATTAATCTGCTTTTTTGCAGTGTGTGGACATAAAAAGACACACACGTTCACAAAAACACACACGGTCTGTGGGTTTAGGCGGTGTGTGTCCAGCTAGAGATGAGACACAGACGCTCGGTGGACACAATGTGGGTGGTGACTGATGACCAAACACTAGCAGAGTATCAACTTACCATGGGACTCAATAAACTGCACGAGGACTTGGGGGCATAGGCCACCTGAACCCGTGCCAATTTGTGCGTTCGTGTATGTGCGTTTGAGCACACTAGCAGAACGAAAGCCCTTATCACATAAATAATACACTTCCAACACATGTTCATCACTTTGGGGGTGATGACCTTTGCTCCTGGAGCAGCTCTACTATTGGAGCATATGAGGTTAAAACCCTGTTGGGGAATCAAGTAATCGCTGGTGCAGTTTAGGTACTTTAGGGTCAGAGTGTGTTCATCTGAATATGTGCTTTAACCTTTTACAGTATGCGTAATATGTAAATTAGCACTTTAGCGTGAAAGGAAAAAGCTCCTAGATGGATGGAAACATTTAAGTGTATTATTCAATTAAAAACTGCATGGGTCATTCCTGTTATGTGGGACCCTTTGGAATTTGGAAAAAAAAATATATAAGAAAAAATGTTAAGTGTTGAAAGTTATAAGTATTCGTATAAAAGGCAGACTTTGCTTAGTGAGGGATTGCTGCCTGTTTCATGACATTTTGAAGTGAAATGTCCAGTGAGCATTGCCAAAAGCATGTCCAGTTTTACCAAAAACAGATGAATGGCAGAAGTGGCAAAGTTTTATTACATTGGTTGTTGTACGTATTGTGGCAGTTCAGTCCAGTCCAGTCCAAATGTCCATTGAATGGCGCTAAAAGGTTAATGTGATATTGCATTTGAAAATAACTTACCACCTACACTAAAATACCTTGAATCTAACCAATAGTGTTAATAAAAACAAACGTGAGAGAAAATGCATTTGCTAAAACATCCATGCCCTTTTAGTTTGCTACTGCAGTTCTTTGTTAATATGTGCTCAAAAACTTTAGGTGTTCCCTTGCGAAGTTTTACATTTTATTATGAACAGCAAGTGATGAAGATGGCACATAAAATTATAGGGGACTGCACACACCCTTCAAATTATTATTTTGAGTGGATGCCCCTTGGGTGACGTTTAAGGTCAATTAGATGTTCCACAAATCAGTACAAATTTACTTTTGTGTCTGAAGATTTACCAAGATGGCGCCGCTGTGTTCGGACGCCGTTCGGGTCGCTCCACTGAGATTTTGCTTAAACTTACTTTTTTACCTACTTTTACTTTCTCTTTTTACACATTTCATGTCGGCACTGATCACCTACAACATAGAAACACTTTTGGACATTGGAAACCGCTACACCAACCTGCTTCAGGACACCTTATCCACGAATCCTGCGTGGCCTCTGGAGATTCTTAGGAACGCGGAGACGAACAATAACCCCCCGAGGCGACGGATCAAGAAACACCGCGGGAAGCGCGCTGGAATTCGAGTCAGACTCAGGAAAAGGGCTCACAGTCCTCCGCTTCCAAGCATTCTCCTCGCTAATGTCCAATCCTTGGAGAATAAGATGGACGATCTTAGAGCCAGGATTAGTTTCCAACGGGACATTAGGGACTGTAACATCCTTTGTTTGTCAGAAACGTGGCTTTCGTCCTCGGTCCCGGACACTGCTGTAATGCCGAGTGATAACTTCTCTGTTTTTCGGACGGACAGAACAGCAGAGGCCGGTAAATCCAGGGGTGGAGGAGTATGCTTCATGATTAACAAGAAATGGTGTGACCCCAGGAATATCTCCATTCTGACGCGTTCCTGCTCGCCTCATCTGGAACATCTTTCCATTATTTGCCGCCCATTTTATCTGCCCCGGGAGTTCTCATCGATCATTGTTACTGCTGTGTACATTCCACCACAGGCGGACACTGGCTTGGCTTTGTCTAAACTTCACGATGTGCTCAGCGGCTACATCAACAAACATCCTGACGCTGCCTTCATCATCGCGGGGGACTTTAACAAAGCCAACCTCAGACAGGTCATGCCGAACTTCCATCAACATGTATCCTGTCCTACTAGAGGACCGAACACACTGGATCATTGCTACACTCAGTTCAAGGATGCCTACAAAGCCCGCTCACTACCGGCTTTTGGCAAATCGGACCATGCCACCATTTTTCTAACACCGGAATACAAACAAAGGCTTGTTCAGGAACCTCTGGTGCAGAGAGTAGTGACGCGCTGATCCTCCCACTCAGAGGCTATGCTGCAGGCGGCGCTTGATGACGTCGACTGGGACATGTTCCGGGCGAGTTCTTCTGACGTCAGCGAGTTCACGGATGTAGCATTAAGTTTTGTAAACACGCTAACCGAGCAAGCTACAGAAACAATAACGATAAGGTCATTCTCCAATCAGAAACCGTGGGTGGACAGAACAATCCGTGCCGCGGTTAACACACGCACTGCCGCTTACAATGAGGCTCTTCTGTCTGGGAATACGAGCGAGTACAAAGCATCGTGCTATGCTCTCCGACGCGCAGTAAGAGCCACCAAACACAGATACAGAGAGAGAATTGAGTCTCATTTCCAGCTCAACAACTCTCGACGGATATGGCAGGGACTGAGGACCATCTGTGACTTCGGAAACAAATCCTCCGCGGAGGTGAGAGCAGATCCGTTGCTGGCCGACGAGTTAAACATCTCCTACGGCCGCTTCGATGGCAACGGCGACGGCGCGTTTCTGCCGACCAGCGCGTCAGGAAGCAACAGGCAGAGCAGCGACGATCCTGTAATCACCGTGTCGGAGGATGAGGTTCGGAGGGCGCTAAAGAAAGTGAACGTCAGGAAAGCAGCCGGACCTGATGGGATAACCGGCCGTGTTCTGAGGTCCTGCGCCGATCAGCTCGCTGGTTTGTTCACTTCCATTTTTAATGAGTCCCTTGCTACCTCCGTGGTTCCCACTTCATTCAAAAAATCCATTATTATCCCTGTGCCGAAGAACAATAAACCCTCTTGCCTGAATGACTATCGCCCAGTTGCCCTCACATCTATAGTCATGAAGGTTTTTGAGAGACTTGTAAAGAGCCACATCTGCTCCTCCATCCCTGATACTCTGGACCCTCTTCAGTTTGCCTATCGCCCAAACAGATCCACTGACGATGCCATCTCTCACGTTCTCCACTCTTCCCTCACACACTTGGACAGCAACAATGGGAATTATGTAAGGCTGCTATTCATTGACTATAGCTCAGCTTTCAACACTATAGTCCCCATCAAGCTGGCATCTAAACTCACAGACCTCGACCTAAACTCCTCACTCTGTGACTGGATTCAAGACTTCCTCACCGGCAGACCTCAAGTGGTGAAAGTTGGCCAGTTCACCTCAAACTCCATCACTCTGAACATAGGAGCCCCACAGGGCTGTGTCCTGAGTCCCCTGCTCTACTCTCTCTACACGCACGACTGCGTGTCCTCTCACAGCTCCACATCTATTGTCAAATTCGCTGATGACACTGTGGTTCTGGGCCTCATCTCCAACAACGATGAGACCGCATACTTGGATGAGGTAGAGAGACTCACATCATGGTGCCAGGACAACTGTCTCTCTCTGAATGTGAGCAAAACTAAAGAGCTGATCATGGACTTTAGGAAGAGACAGCAGCAGCCCTACTCTCCTCTCAGGATCAGTGGGACCCCTGTGGAGAGGGTGAGTAGCTTCAAGTACCTCGGCGTAAACATCTCCGAGAACCTGACTTGGACTACACACATCCAATCACAGGTTAAGAAAGCCAGGCAAAGACTGTACCATCTGCGACAGCTGAGGAAATTCAGGGTCTCACCAGCAATCCTGAAAACTTTCTATTCAGGGACCATAGAAAGTGTATTGACTCAGTGCATCTCAGTGTGGTATGGAAACAGCTCCAATCAGGACTGCAAAGCACTACAGAGAGTTGTGCGCTTAGCTGAGCGCATCTCCGGGGCTGCTCTCCCCTCTCTGCAGGACATCTACCTCAAACGCTGCAAAAGTAGAGCTGTTAAAATCATCAAGGACTCTAATCACCCTGGTAACCGTCTATTCACTTTGCTTCCATCTGGTAAGCGCTTCCGTAGCCTGATGGCAAAAACTGAGAGACTTAGGAGGAGCTTCTTCCTCCAGGTCATCAGGCTCCTAAACTCTAACTCTGTGTCATAACATCACTTGACTCCATGTAAATATCACCCTATCAATAAGCTATTCATAATTTTTCTCTACCTCATACTGCTGCTATTCAAATACCCTGTACAACTTTTTGCACATTATTTTTGCACATTCCTCTTATTACTATTTAAGTCAACAACATACTGACCTGCACATTTATATTATATTTTTTATCTTATTTTATTTTATTCTTGTATTTTTTTTTTATGTTTTGTACTTCTCCTTCTTAATATTTGTATCTATATAATTGCACTGTCCTTGGAGCGGACCTGACCTACATTTCACTGCTGGTTATACCCTGTATAATTGTGTATGTGACAAATAAAACTCTTGAATCTTGAATCTCTTGAATCTTGAAGCAATACGTTTATGTAATACATTTAGTTGATTTAGATGATTTATTTAATTAATTAATTTTATATATTTATTTTTTCTCCTATGTATTTGGTGTATTTTGAGTATTTGTATGTGTGTGTTAAGTGTTGTATATATGAAGCACCATGGAAGTCTGGATTAATTGCTCTAAAGCTCTAAACTATCTATCTTTGAGCTATTTTTTATTGTGACTCATCATTCAGCTTTGTTACTGAGCAAGTTTACAATGTAAGAAAAGCCTTACATATGGAGCTGATTATGTAATTAAAATGTAAAAATGTATTAGTTTACAAATCATGCACTATAGTAAAAGTGTTTTGAGGTACATAACATAGTATTGTGTAAGAAACCCTGCAAAGCTAATTATTTATTAGTCAGCAATTTGTGTCTGTGATGATAATTTGTGTGCAAAGTAATTTTTTTCAGCAGTTATATAGGTAGAGGCATGCTTTTCCAACAAGCCTGTGGGTTAGTTTTGATTATTGTTTGACATTGTAATAAAAGAGAATGTAATGTTTTAAATTAAGACCAAAGAACAAATGCCATTAAATATTACATTATTCTTAAAATGTATTGTCTTAATACTTTAATATGTTGATGTCGTATTTGCACTTAATAATTTACATTTCTTAAGAAAGATAATTATATTTCATAATTTTCCATGGCATAAGGCAGAAATAGAAGCATCCATTCAAACAAAGCAGTGAAACTATTTAGAATGTTGCACTACTAGCCCATGTTTACTTTGTGATTGTAATAAAATAAACTAAATAATATGATTTACTTTAACAATTATGAGTTTAATATTTTATCCAGTATATTAAGACATATATGATTAGGGGCATGACAATTTACTGCATAAAAGCAATGACCCACCTGATAAATTGAAGTGCTTTTCTTTAATCTAATAATGCTCTGAAGTAGATAACTTCTCAGCAATCTCATTGTCTTTCTCTTAGATAAAGGTGCTGGCAGACTTCTCTTGAAACTCTCTTGAAAAGGTGTTCTTCGTTAAGCACACACAAGCACAGTAGCACATGCATATGTACATCTGTGCCGTGTAGCTGAAATATCACACTGGCATATTACATTGATTTTGTGGTGCTAACACAGTATATCTATAGGTTTTTAAGCACAAGGCTAGTTTACTCATTGCTTTGACAGATCGAGAGTAAATCAGAAGGCATGTGACTGCGAGTGCCAGGTTTTTTTTTTATCTAATTCCAGGGCCTTGAAACAACTTGCTTATTTTCGTCTCAGTTTTGGCTCTCCGCTAAAATAAAACATTGAGCGATGAATGCGTTGACAGGTCATTGTGTGTCAAGCTGTCACTCTGTAATGGGTACATCATTCAGCTGCAGAGCTGATGGCAAGAGAACAGGAGGGGAGAGAAACCGTGAGGAAGAGGTGGAGATGGAGAGAGAGAGAAACAGACACATACAGAGACCGAGAAAGTAGGAGGGAGTTACAGTAAAGAAAAACAAAACAAAGAAATAAAACTGAAGAAGAGAAACTTTTTTTCTTCTGAGTTCACAATGCATCTTCTCTGTGACCAAACACTTGTCATGTGGAGGGAGAAGTTGAATACATTTTTAATGATGCTGGGTACAAGTGCCGCTTTGAAAATCTGCTGCACCTAATTTTTTAGCCAAGGCTCGCTAATGCATCAGAAACGCTAGCAGCGTGTCCTGAGGAAAAGCGCTATAATTGTGTTGTTCTAATATCACGCCTCCCCCTAATGTTCTCCCGGTAATCAAGCTGGGCTTTATTTATTTATTTATTGAGGTATTCTATTTAATATATTCTCTTATTGCATCATATCTCATACAAATCTTGTCAATTACAATCGCTTGTGGATGACAGTCCAAATAATTATACACATTTCCTTAAATTCTCTTTGTGAGCTTGGTTAATCAAGCCTTGAATGAATGATTGCGCTGTTTATATAAATTCTGTCTGTTCACTCTCAAGTCCCTCGTGCCAGTTTTCACCTCTCATTTTCAAACCTAATAAGAAAAACAAATACATTAAGCTCTAGTCATAGGCTCCTGATGCAATCAAACTAAATGTATTCACAGCAAAATCTAGAATACAAAGCTCCGCGGCCGTATTGATAATGCTGCACATCTTCTCCGTCTCTGTACTGAACGAGTGCGTGTCTGTTTGCAAAACTCCATCGAAATTGAAACGAGTGACGGAGAAAAGGGAGAGACAAGCAATATTTTCAGGCCTTATAAGTGTGAGTTTATGGGTCTTTTATTTGAATAAATGAATTGGAAGCATTTGATGTGATTGAAAGGAGCTTAGTATTCAAATAGGTGGCCTAAGGCCTTGGTGTGTGCCTCTCACTCGAAATCTCTTTAATGCCAGCGAACCCGGCTCTGCCATATGCCGTGCGTTGTTTGGGCTGGTGAGGGAAACCGAGGGAGGCTGTTACAGCCGGTCCATGCATTATTTATTGAGAGATATTAACTACTTCAGCTCTGTTATTAAAACAAGAGGGTTTGGCCTTGAATAGCGAAGACGAATGTTAACAGTTCTCGCAATTGAATTCAACAGCCTTCCCTGCTCGGCGCTTTAGAAAAACTGCAAGCGTTGTGCATGTTTTACCAGTTCGCTCTGATCTTGTTGCTGTGTTTTAAGCAGGATCCATTTCACTGGTCAGCTGAAAATGTTCATTCATTTTTAGAGTACTTTTGTTAAGTTAAAGTGTGAGGTAGTGTGGGTAAATGTATTATAATAAATAACAAGATCATAATTTTTTAGACAGTTCTAGATGACAGAGTATGTATGTATGTCAAATGTATTCAATGTATGTCAAACAGCATCTGGATATCCTGGGTTGCGTAATAATTTATGCCACAAATTCTATCAATTTTTACTCATCCCTTCTAAATAAATAAATAATATTCTATATGTTAAGGTGAGGCACTTACAATTTAGTAAATGGGGCCAGTTTTTGGAGAATTTAAAAGACGAAATGTGAAGCTTGTAGTTTTTATTAATAAAGAAATTGATAAATTTCTTGCATAAATTTTTATGTTAAAACTTGTGTATTATCTGAACTGTAAAATTCTTTAAACCAGCATTTTTACAGGGGTTTTAGTGCTTATGGTGATGAATTGTCATTGCGACAAAGACGTAAAATTCGATACTATAAACATTACACAGAAAATATTGTGTCTATATTATTATTGAGTAATTAATTTGACTTTTACAGATGGCCGAATTCTTTGCAATGTAAGTGACTCATTGTAACCCATATTTTGTTTTCCTAATCAGAATTTTTCCATGAATGCTGTTAATATAGCTCAGCTTTTACTAAACCAGTCGTATTCCTTTAAATCTAAAAGGAAGGACAGAAAATGAGAAAGCGAATGATGGAGAAACAGAGTGAGCTCCTAGATGGATGATAAAGCATTTAAGGGAATTATTGAATTTATTTTCCTAAGTGAGTGCAACCAATTTTGGCTAAAGTGCAACCCACAGAGTCTTCTGTGGTGGGAATAAGGAACCATTGACCCCTGTGGTCAGAGAGGTCAAGCTATTTCAAAGACTCTGAGATGTTAGGCCATCCCTCACCTCTCGTCCATGTGAAACAAGCCCAGCACCAATCATGTCTTGCAGGTGTGTGTGTGTGTGTGAGCGAATGTGTGTGTATATGAGCTTAAATCTCAACCTCTAGCCTTCAGGTAAGGGCGGGAGGTAGAAAATCCGGCCGGGCACGGCGAGTCTTGCTGCCCATAGAGAATGAATGGCTTTAGCGCTGCGCCCAGACAGAAAAATCAATGCCTCATATGAGGAGACTGCGGGGGTTAGGCTCCCATGTTCATGTCAACAAGGCTATTGGTTTTCTTAATACTCCAAAGTTGGCGTTTCCCTTGCTGCGGGAGGGCCGATGCTGTGACTTGTGTGGTCAAAGCTTAACAAAGGGATTCTGCCTCCAACCTCCAGCACTCAAATGCTGAGTCTGGCCGGGGCAAGGCAGAATTAATTCTACAGCATGGCACATAGCCATTAGTTTCAGTCCTGTATGTTTGTGTTTGCAGCGCTGAGCTGGGCCGCAGTGCTGCTGGAACAGCAGATGAGCAGGTCCAGGACTGACAGCTCCTCTGAAGGGCTTGTTTCGTTAACTGCACCATGTGTTGGTGATTTTAAGAGCTGATCAGTGGTTTTAGGTTTTGAGGAAGAGCTCAACCTCATTGCCACATTCCAGTAGTCCAGGATGGTTTGGATGTTGTCAAGGTTTGAGTGTAGAGTGTGCAAATTTGTTCTTTGTTTAAAATGAGAGATTTAAAACACAAAGCTATAGGTGTGGAGTTGGTGGGAAAAAGAGAAAAGGGAAAGAAATAATAATTGTTGTTAAATAAATTCATTGAAAAGTAGGAGATAGCACTACAAAGCTCTTGAGGGCTTGCAAGTCATGCAGGTAATACTACACTTTTACTCATGGAACATCGATTTATTAAAAGCATTAATAGTGAGCAATTGCAATATTTCTGAAATAAATAATCAGAATATTTAGGTTCATATATATTACAGTAATATTTAGGTTCAGTTTTCTATTTTAAATGTAATTATTTTTAACTTTCTGTTCATCCAATTATCCAGAAAAAAAAAAAAAATCAAATTTTCCACAAAAATATTAAGCAGGTGTTTTCAACATTAACAGTAATAAAAAATGTTTCTTTAGCAGCAAATCGGCAAATTAATATGATTTCTGAAGGATCACGTGACACTGAAGCAGTGGCTGCTGAAAATTCAGCTTTGCCATTAAAGGTATAAATGACTTTTTAATGTATATTAAAATAGAAAACATTTACTGGGGGAAGTCGTGGCCTAATGGTTAGAGAGTCGGACTTGTAATCCGAAGGTTGCGGGTTCGAGTCTCCGGCCGGCAGGAATTGTAGGTGGGGGGAGTGAATGTCCAGCGCTCTCTCCACCCTCAATACCACGACTGAGGTGCCCTTGAGCACGGCACCGAACCCCCAACTGCTGCATAAAATGGCTGCCCACTGCTCCGGGTGTGTGTTCACGGTGTGTGTGTGTTCACTGCTGTGTGTGTGCACGTTGGATGGGTTAAATGCAGAGCACGAATTCCGAGTATGGGTCACCATACTTGGCTGAATGTCACTTCACTTCACACTTCACTTAAATTAACTTTACATGCACTTTAACATGCATTTATATGTATTACTGTATTCAAAATCAAATAAATGCAGCCTTGTTCAGCATAAGAGAATCCCTTCCTTCAAAAAAAAAACAAAAACAAAAACAAAACAACTTACTGACCCCAAACTTCTGAACCTTAGTGTATAAAGTCAACAACTGAGCGACTGCATTATATCACAGGTTGTCAATAAGCATTCTGCTGAATTTGGCCTTACTCTATTATCACCTTACAAGCAACGCCAATGTGATTTAACATTTTGCGTTATTGCACACACAAAATCCAGAGCACTAAATGTTCTAGCAATAATGTAAGAACAACAAAAGTTAATCTTTCAATCATACACCATCCTCACTTGAACATAAATAACAAGATGTAATATAAATGACACCAAAAATGAGTGAAACTCATGTTCAGCTAGTCAGTTTCATGTAATAATGCCCATTATATACACACCTTTCTGTGACTGTGCCACTCTAGAATTTGAAATAACTGGTGTTAGAGTTAGTTAGCTAAATCATGTCTGTTTAATGCCCATAATTATATCTCTATCTTTTTACACTTCAGTGTAATTGAGAAGCACAGAAAATTAGTTTGCAGTATGTAGTGTGTTTCGTTCATAATTCATTCCACATAGAAAAATGAAAAGAAAGTACTTTATTTAAAACCATTATCATTTACACACTCAGATCTGTACAAATTACAGGTGCACTCTCAGTTTGGGCTGAATGTAAACTGAGATTTTTAATTGACATGATATATTAAAAAAAAAAAAGCATGTATTAGTGTTAGATTTAACAAACAGGCCTGATTAAATGCATTTGCTCACAATCACACAGATACTCGTTCTCCCTCTCTTTAAGTGTACTTGATTCTCTATTATACAAAGGAAACAAAAACCATAAGAGGAATCGGTGCACAGGGATAATTCCATTAGGGCTCCCTGGCTGTTTGATGCACCATGCACTGATATATTTTCTAATAGGAGAAAGAGGAAACCAGCCAGGTAATTACTGCCGTAGTACCTAGTCACACAGACATACATCGAAACTCACCCTATACACACAGAGTAGACCCTTTCCTAATCACTGCCCCCCCTCTAAGGGGGAACAAAAATATTAATGTTATAGTGTAGTTCAGTTGCACAGGTCCCCTCTCTGGTGTGTCGCTAATTTAGGCTTTTGTTTTTCTTAAGTAGCTTTCTCCCTAACTGCCGTTATGTGGCGTGAACCCCCCCTCCGGACGCACTCCGGCACCATCGTTAGCCGCACGGCGCTGTGGGCGGAAGAGCGCGAGGGAGGGGCGGGTGTTTGTTGGGGTGGGGGCAGCAGGAAAAGGGGAGTGAGCATTGCTCACCCAGAGCAATCGGATGAAAACGCAGTGCAGATGTAATTTGTTTTCAATGGCTGTTTCAAAAGAATAATTGTGGTGACACTGGCCGATCGATAGTATGGATTTTTGTTTTGGAGTGCCCTGTGTGTGTGGTGCTAAGAGGAGCCAGGAAATACAGCACTGCAGCCTGAATACAATAAAAATGGATGGTGGGGGTCTGTGGGTATTTGTGGGGCTGCTCGCCTTCAGTGGGGCAGCAGACATCATTGGTGGGATTACTGAACGTGTCCTCTGGGCTACCAGAGCTAGACTGGTTGTGTGGCCATAGAAACTGCTGTTCATGTCCCTCTTCCTCCCCCTCTCGCCTCTGCTACTCTTTCAGGGGGAAAAAAACATTGACTACACTTGAATAAACTCACTTAAGATGAAACGCAGCAATGGCACGCGAGAGGAAGAGAAAGGGAAGAGAAATAGAAATAGACCTCCTGCACAACAGAAGTGAGTTTTGAGAAATAGATCTGTACACAATGAATGGACCTGATTGAATAAAGCTGAAACACACCAGCTGACTTTACTGTGCATATAAAACACAAACCAAACTGAAGCAATGAGACCGTGTTTGAGGAAGTAACTAGCTGATGACGAATGACAGTAAATAAGCTTTACAATGTATTCAAAATAAAGCATATTCAGCATGTCAGCCGATATGATGTTTAGCAAAGGGTCTTACAGCTGTAGTGACAACCATGTGTGATATTTGTTTTGTTTTTTTTTTTCATAAGGAACTTTGTAGGCAACTGTATATTTATGATCCAGATTATTTATTTTGTGGACTAAACCCACATGAGCTCCACGTTAAAACGCTTCCTCATACTCTTACAATAAGTGATGTTTTAAATGTCCATGTATGATATAATAGGTCCAAGGTTTTTTTATTTTTTTTATTTATTTGTTGATTTTTTTGTACGGATCATCACATATAACAGATGTGATGATCTGTAATTGTTCACTCAATCTTAATTGTAACCCTGGACCACAAAACCTATAGCATAGGTATGTTTGTAGCAATAGCCAAAAATACATTGTATGGGTCAAAATTATCGATTTTTCTTTTATGCCAAAAATCATTAGGACATTAAGTAAAGATCATGTTCCGTGAAGATATTTAGTAAATTTCCTTCTGTAAATATATATATATATATATATATATATATATATATATATACTTAATTTCTGATTAGTAATATGCATTGCTTAGAACTTCATTTGGACGATTTTCTCAATATTTTGAATTTTTTGCACCCTCAGATTTTCAAATAGTTGTATCTCGGCCAAATATTTTTTTTATATCTATGCTAACAAATCATATATTAATGGAAGTCTTATTTATTAAAACAACTAAACAAAATCCTTATAAGTGGTTTTGTGGTCCAGGGTCACATTTATCCATTTATATATATATATATATGTTTTGTTTCTACATCTGCAAATACTGGTTAAATCCTATGAATTATTATATATATATATATGTAATAATTCATAGGATTTAACCAGTATTTGCAGATGTAGAAACAAAACAAAACTCTTAAAAAAAAATATTGTTTGTGTTTAGCTCCAGGAAAATATGACTTTGGGTACAAAAGAAAAGCAGACAAATGAAGCAATGACCATTTTTCTCTTGAATATAATTTCATTTGTGCTCTTTTATATTTGGGGTTTTTAATAGGATATTTTCCCCAGGGTAGATAGTCATTGCGTTGACTGAGGATGGAGTCCATTTTTTAGGTTATTTCTCTCTCTGACTCTCTCTAACACTCATGCCCTTAGGCCCTTTCCCAAATAGCCTCTCTGTGTGCCAAATAATAGGCCGTTCACACGTTTGGAAAATCAGACTTTGTTTTTCCAGTGGTAACTGTCGAGGGTTCATTTAATTTGTCTGGGAAAATGTGAGGGCGTAGAGGTGGAGATATCAGTGATATGTTACACATATTTGCTTCCCTGTGTTGGGTGTGTGTGTTTCTATGTGTGTCCAGTGGTACAGGGCTATTTAAGAGAGTATCATTTCTCTCTTAGGCCTCACGTCCATGATCTCTCTCTCTTCCTCTTCAGTATTCCCAAATGATCAGTTGCCACCAGAGGCTCAGGGGCTGATTTATTAGCATGGCCTGAGCTCCTGTCCTCTGCCTGAGTGCATCTGCAATGGAAAAATTTCCTCTTTTTTAAAACAGCAAACTGGGAGAATAGGGCTACATCATGGGTTGACTGCCTAATACACAGTTCTTTCCTTTCTCAGTTTATTCAATCTTTTTACCTCACAGCTTGATTCCATAACAGTCAGAGGATTAAAAATAAATACAAATTTAAGGAATTTAAAAATTAGGCCATGTGAATCACTTGCACAAGGGCACTGTTATAGCAAATATAGCACTTTAATGTACATAAAATATATAAAAAAAGATTAAAGATTGTTTTGCTACCTTGGCCGTATATGTGACCCTGGACCAAAACCAGTCTTAAGTGTAAATTTTTCAAAATTGAGAATTATTCACCACCTGAAAGCTTAATAAATAAGCTTTCCATTGATGTATGGTTTGTTAGGATCGGACAACATTTTGGCCGAGATACAACTATTTGAAAATCTGGAATCTGAGGGTGCAAAAAAATCGAAATATTGAGAAAATCGCTTTTAAAGTTGTCCAAATGAAGTTCTTAGCGATGCATATTACTAATCAAAAATGAAGTTTTGATACATTTATGGTAAGAAATTTACAAAATATCTTCATGGAACATGATCTTTACTTAATATTCTAATGATTTTTGGCATAAAAGAAAAATGGATAATTTTGACCCAAACAATGTATTTTTGGCTATTGCTACAAATATACCCCAGCGACTTAAGGCTGGTTTTGTGCTCCAGGGTCACATATACTAGGGTATTTGCATTTTCTTGTAGTGTACATCACAAAATATTAGCAATGAAATAATAATATTAATATTTTTAATTGTTGATTTTAGAAGAATGTACCTCTGATTGTCAATTACATATGAGTTCCATGGTTTTGTAGTTCCATTCAGAGCAATGGTAAACACCATATGAAGCACTTGTTTGTAAGGGTGGTGACATTTCTTTACATGCGTAAAAGGGTTAAACTTGATTTAAAGGGTTTAAAGGCGAGTATGGACAGCTGAGGGTTAATGCAGCTCATATAATTGAGAGACAATTGCCTGAGCATATTAGCTATTTTCCAATGAAAGGCCCCTGGCATATAATCAAAATGCACAGGACCAGCAAATCTAGATTACCTCAGATATTAATCCAGTTATTGGTAGTTTCTCCGAACATTGACATTAAAAAATCATTGAGGTGTCATAAAGGCAGCAGGATAATAATCATTAACGAATGGATGGTCCGATCCACTTCCGAGAGCAGGGGACCTATTTAAAGCCTCACAGATCTACCACCTGCAAGTGGAAATGGGGTGAGATCTCCCACCCACAATGATATGAATTATATGGAAAATATGTGTGTGGTTAATGACTGTCTTTATTATATATGATGGCATGTCTTGTGGCAAGTGCCGGCCCTTATCATTCCATTATGATATTATGACATTATAAGCTCAAGAAAATAACTACATATGTGACCAAAGAGTGTTTCCACAACAAACACAGACCCAAGCCTCCTGTTTTTCAGTAATATGACCGTTCTAGTATTATAATCTGATGTATTGCACACCAAACTGTACTGTAATCTGCAATTTGGAGATGGTTTCCGCTCTGCACACTTATTCTCACCCTTTAACATGGCCTTGCTTCTGCCTGTCAGCTGTTGACATTTCTGCAACATAGCTGCAGCATTGCGGAAATGTCTGCTAATGGATGTCTCTGGCTCAGTAACAGGCATGGTGTAAAGCCAGCACGGTTACGAATTCATCAGACCTCTATGGATGCCTCTGCATAATTGCCAGAGATAGAATGATCCTGTGCTTGCTGACAGGTGAGAAACAGTTGTGTTCTGATCAGAGAGAGATTTCTCCTGGGGCCACTCAGTGTCCCCTTACAATCACACACATAGACTTCTCAGACATACAGTAGGTTCTTTATTGGCATCCGTGGTTCTACGAAGAACCATTAGCATCAATGAAACCTTTCAATTCCAGAAAACTTTATTATTATATATTTACTAAGAGAAAAAAAAGGTTGAATGATTTGTTCACTTCAAAAAAAAAAATTATAATAATTTAAAATGTCATCCAAGATGTTCATGTCTGTCTTTCTTAATTCAGTTGAAATTAATATAAGGTTCCAGGATTTACATAGTGGACTTCAGTGGGACCTAGCGGGCTGAAGGTCCAAATTGCAGTTTCAATGCAGGTTCAAAGGGCTCTGCATGATCCCAGCTGAGGAGTAAGGGTCTTATGTAGTGAAATGATCAATAATTTTCTAAAAAAATAAAAATAAATTATGTACTTTTAAACAACAAATGCTGGTCTTGCACTAGCTCTGCGATGTGCATTCGCGAATTCATGCATTACATAATCACATTGGAAAGGCCACGCATGTTTTATTCTCTGTCTGTGTACTTGGTAGGGCGAATGTGTACCCTAAAATGGTAGGGTAGGGCGAAAAAATCCATCTCATTTGCTCCTCCAATTTCAAAATCATCCGACCATCGTTGTTTTACCTTATTTTGTATAGGGCATTTGAATTTCTTTGCACATTCGCTTGGTAAACACTGGGTCGGTACTTCCGCCTATGTCACACATGACCATTCTAAAGGCTAGTTCACACTACAGGATTTTAAGCCCGATTTAAGCCCCATCTGCAAGTTAACGAGCTTGCCGACAAGTTGAGCTGTAATCGGGGGAAAATCAGCGGGTGATCGGCGCTCCGCAATCTTTATGTGTGAACTACACAACGATGCATCAAAGAGGCTCGCTGACGCGTCGCCAAAACCTCGCCGACGCCAAACAAATATCTAGCATGCCAAATATCTGGACCGGTCGGCCGACTCGATGTCATGTGGTGTCAGGTGTCGTGACCAGCTACAGCCAATGAAAGAGGAGGGCATGGGTTGAGGTCACCGGAAGAAAAACAACAGCAGCAACTTCGCTTAAAGAGAAGTTAGGCTTTTATTTTTGCACATAAGCGTCTTTCACTCTCTTTCACAGTCTTTTGAAACAAGGTCTCAGGACTCATCAGACAATGATTTTAAATGAGTCATTTTTAAAGAAATTCAAACAATAAATACCTTTTTGTGGCTCTTCATTGTGTCGTGACAGATCACTGTATTGCCTCAAACACGTGAACCAATCGTCTTTTCATATTTACAAAATGAACATGCATAAACATCAGAACGTGTTTAATTTCAACCGCGGAACACACCATTTTAAGTTCACATATTATTTTATTATTTAACACTAAAGGAATACCTCAGCTTATTGCCATTACCGTGGCAGCCAACGACAACACAGCTTAACCCTCGGCACATATTTATATTTAGTTATATTGAAAACGTTTCAATTCAGTCTATCTTTTTCACCCCGTTTTAACACGACTTTCTATGAAGACTGGCTTAGCTGTCAGACAAGATGGCGGATAGCAGAGGCGGCACATAATATACGCGTTCTGATTGGTCATATCGCCTGTCAATCAAGCTCTTTGCGAACAGTCAATTCTCGCGTGTTTTCATGACAAAACGTGGTTTAGGGACCGAATCCAATCGTTGGGTGGCAGAGTTGTTGTCAGCTCGTGTAGTGTGTAACCCCTGGTTGCTGATCATTTACATAGAGTCACGTAGTGTGAACAGCACAACGACTAAAAGACAGACAATCAAGTCATGTAGCACAGCGATCTGCTGACTTGTAAAGTCGTGTAGTGTTGGCTTGGCTTAATGTGACTACGTAATGCGTGAGGTTGAGCTAGTGCAAGACGAGCATTTGTTGTTAAAAAGTGTTTTTTATTTTTTTTAGAAATTGATCAATCGTTTTCAATACATAAGACATTTATTCCTTGGCTGGGATTGTCTAGAGCCCTTTGAACCTGTATTGAAACTGCAATTTGGACATTCAATACGTCCCACTGAAGTCCACTATATGGAGAAAAATCCTGGAATGTTTTCCTCAAAAACCTTAATTTCTTAAGTTTAAGTTTAAAGGTGACAGAGCCTTTGCAGTAGCTGCTCCACGCCTATGGAATCAGTTGCCACCTGACATTAAGAGTGCTTCGTCTATTTCTGTTTTTAAGTCTAGACTTAAAACGCATCTTTATTCTATGGCCTTTCCTGAATTTTAATTTATGGATTAGCAGTGTTATCTTGGATTTTAATTTGTATTTTATTTTATACATTACTGTATTTTATGATTGTTTTGTACAGCACTTTGGTCAGTGTAAGCTGAATTTAAATGTGCTCTATAAATAAAATTTACTTACTTACTTCTTTTCAACTGAAGAAAGAAAGACATTAACATCTTGGATGACATGGGGGTGAGTAAATAATCAGGAAAGCTTTATTCCGGAAGTGAACTAATCCTTTAATTTAGGAGAAGCTCAATGAAATGTTCTTTAAGGAACCAAAAATTGTTCTTCTACGGTATGGCTATGAAAGCCCCAGTATGGAACCTTTATTTAAAAAAAAAAAAAGGCTAAACATTATCTCACCCTCAGACCATCCAAGATGTAGATTGTTTCTTCATCTGATCCATTTTTGAGCAAGTGATGTAATGCTAAATTTATTCAAATATGTTATAATGAAGCAACAATCACACATACATCTTGAATTTTCATTTTTAGCTGAAATAATAGTTTAAAAGTGTACATGAACAGAATACTTTGAATATACATTTAGATCAATACCACAGAAACACAATCAGAAGACATATATGTGTGTTATATGGTCAGGAGGCCTATTAGGCATTGACTCTAGTCCATAACCCACAGGACCCAAGAGCTTCCTTCCTCTTTTCCTCGATTCATCCTCCCCTTTTCCACCCCACCCCTCCGCATGGACTCAGGGCACTTCTTCGTTGTAAAACGCTGGCACACATAGTATTGATTTTCATTTAGATAACTTAATGCTCGCAAACAATCCACGCACCCCGACACCAGAGCCCAGCTTAGATCTACGATTGTGCCTCGCTGTAATCTGGGGCCATTTCTCTTCCGCCATGATTTTTTCGGATTCATTTTTCCTAAACTTAACCGATTCGCAATGGAAGGGGCGAGAGAGATATAAATGAAAAGCAAGGTGGCCGTCGATCAATCACCCGGAGCGCAAACATTCCCCCACTGGCCTTTTCCCAACATTCTATTACCACCGGGTAGTTGGCCAGTCAAACGGGAATAAAAATTACACAGAAAACATCATAAGTTAGGCTTGATTTGTCGAGCGCGAAGCCTGACAATTCCGCAGGACTTATACACTGGGGCCGGTGCTGAAAATCAGCCTTGTTATGGCCCGAGCACGTCTATAAAGATTGTTCATTTCATATAAAACAGCTACCTGTGCTGAGGGCCCGGGGAGCAAGAGTGATGTTGGGTATAAATACAGGAGGAAATCTATTAGTCTAGCCCCGGCTGTTGAAACAAGCCTGGACCAGGCCCGCTGTTGTTACTAGGCAGCGCTCGCCCGTGCGGATGTGTGTTGGTGGGGGTGGGGGGTTAGTTACTGAGGCGACGGCCATCATCTCTCTGTGTTAGATGAGATGAGATAACGCGCTGATGTGTGACCGCTGGCACGCCGACCGCAGCAGCTGCCCACTGCTGGTTGTGGCGCTGTAACGAGGGAGCGGTAAGGGAAATGAACGCGGCATAACACCCTTACAGCCCCGGTGTTAAGTGCTGCCTGCCCCCTCCACCCCAGCCCCAGCACCTCTTGAATGCTTGTACGGTAGTGGCTAATTATGCCGAAGAGCTATTGCGTGTTGTTTTATGCTTTATTGTCCATTTACTCACAGCACAAAAGCTAGCGGGCTTGCTAATGCACATTTCGCTGCTGCGCAGGATGCAAAATCAATTTATCAGGTCATACTGATTATTGTCATTCTGTAGAGAACGCGACCCTTTGACCTTTCCGTGACCCTCCGCTGTGAGTCTGGATTTTAGCCAGCCATAAATGGCCAAATGATCATAACTCATTTTTTTCACGAACCATTAAATTTAATGAAAATGCTATAAAATAAATGTAATGCTGTTCTTTGAGGCTATTTTCAAAACACGACTCTTTTGCTGTATAAGGACTTTACCTTACTGTGTGCTGCGCTATCTGGAGCACATTTATGGCTGTGTTATCATAAAATCCAAAGGGAACGAAGCAAGTCTGAACTGTATTCCCTTACAAATAATTGTGCCCCAGAGACTCTGCGTTCAAGAGATATTTGCAGTCGTGTGATATGGTAAATGTGGAGTTGCTGTAGAACGTTCTGGAGTCCTCTATCCCCTCCCCCTTTCTTGTCAGGGTATGACATGTGGGCCATGTGTGGACAGCTATGACACGTGTAAGTAATGCCGGTAGAACCGTGCCACTGTTCGTTTCCCCCTGAGATTTATATGGCCACAGGGGCCGGTCCTGTGCTCCTGTACTTCCACGACACTAGTCGGGTGTGACTGTCATTATATGACAATCGTAAAAGAGCTGAGATATGTGCTGCTCTCGGTTTCTGTAGTGTTTAATGTGAATTTTAACATGCCCCTGTTCTGTTTCACAGCCTATGAGGAAGACATGCTGGCACTGTTTAGATTTGAAGAGTGGTGCATGAACGGTTTTATTGGTTTAAAGCTGGGATTTCGATTGCTGGGAGAAATCCCGACTACATTGTGATGATTCTGAATGTTCATGGCATTATTTTAGTGTAATGTGTGTTACCCTGATGGTGTTTTGTCTTTGTGTGTATGATCCTGTGTGCCGTCTACATACAAGTATTGCCCATGTTTTATGGACAAGCCACATGATGGATAAGTTCATCATACAAGGCCTTTCATTGTACCACCAGCATTATTATGGTGGTGATCAGTACATTTTAGTTCAAGTAGATTGGTATATTAACATTAAATGACTTGATGAAATAAAATGGTCATAAGTTGTAAAACATACAGACACCAATATATCATCTCGTAGTACCGGAAACATTACAGTATTTTTTACAGTTAATTTCTGGCAACCATCTGCCAGTTTTTACCGTAAAATTAACAGGATATTTATTTATTTACTTACAGTGTATAATTTGAAACTGTTTATTAAAAATTCCATCACTGAATGTAATGTGACTTGATATTGATTTAATAATCACTCATAGATTTAATAAGTTAATACATTTAATGTTTACAGTAAGTACAGTAACTAACTAAATTAATTTGTAAAACTTTTAATAATTATTTAAAATAATCTACTCATAATGATCAGATTCATTTATTCATGAATCATGAATCACACTTCATTGGTTGCACTGTATGCACTGCAGTACAGCTCAATGGAAAGATGTTTCCTTGCTATTATTTACAGATTGTGATTAATTGGAAAATCTACATTGTAACCCTGCCCTCGGAGATGCATTTATTTAAAGTAAAATAGCGTACAGTATACATACGTATAAATCAAAACATTGTAAAATGTTTCGCTGAATTATGTGCTCTGTTATGTATTAATCTATCTAATGTTTTTTATTAAAATATTCCATCACTGAAACTAATGTGACCTGATGTTGATTCAGTAATCACTCTCATTGATTCACTGAGTTCATTCATTTAAAGATTCAAATGGTAACTAACTCAGCAGTAACTGAATTTGAATGATTCATTAAAACGATCACCTCATAAGAGTGATTCATGAATCAGTGCACAGAATGCACTGTATTCCTGCTCAATATAAAAACATTTCTTCTTGCTATCATCTAAAGATTAATTAGAAAATCAATATTTTACTCAACCCTTGGAGACATATTTATTTTAAGGTGTTTATTAGTAAAATAAACAAAGGCTAGTAAAAAAAAAAAAAAAAAGTTTGATCCAGTGGTCCCACATGATCCCATCAGCCACAGTTCTTGCTACTTCCTCTTTTTTCAGTGTTACCCTCATCCTGGTCCCCACTAGAGATCCTACTTCTTTTATAATTCCCTGAATGTGCCCACAGGTGCCCTGTTTACAAGACAACTCATCCTACTACACCTCTATCTCTGCTCAACCCCCGTGCTGGCCGTAGCCGTGGCTCTTCTCTCCTCCGTCACCTTGCGTCACGTTACTGTGCACTTCCACTTGTTTGCATTAGCCCAAGTCAAAAGAGAGACGTGGAACAAAAGGGTCCCGTTGACATGGCACAGGTTGAAGATGACTCAATGAGCCCTGGCACTCTGACAGGAAGGAGAGGTCGTTCAGCTCGTCCATGAAGACAGAAAGAGACGCGTGAGAGAGAGAGACTTGGTGGCTTGACTGACAGATGGTCTAAACGTTGCCTTCTGGGCGCCAGGCCTCACGCTGAGAGGTGTACGTTTGAGTATAATGTCTCAGAGCAATGGTATTTTGGACCCTGTTGAGTCACTTAGGATCCTGGTGGACAATTGAGCTCTTGTGACAGAAGAATAAAACAGGAGGAAATAAGGTCTTGAAGATAATAGGATGAAGAAGCTACATTATTTTAATTAAGCTAAGGTTGGTCTCCATAGGGCCGTTAGCCACTGGAATCTGTCACAGCTAGACATTTCCGTGAGAGAGCCAAGGTATTTTGGGGGCTTTTCAGAAGGTTAGGACAGTGACTGTTTATGGCTAGCAGGCAGGGAGACATTAGAGCGAGAATATGAGGCGGCCTATGTATGTGTGTGCACATGTGTCGGTCCACCAGGCCCAGAAGGGTCCCGAGAGAGCCGTTATTAGAGTCTTCTCTTGCTTTGTGACATCCGATTGGATCGGCGAGACCCAGGGGCTACCCCTCCCTTCCACGGCCCACACGGATCAACTCTCTCTCACAGTCAATAAAAACCCATTGCACATGTAGGAGGTCCAACCTACAGGGGACGTCTTTATCCTGCAGGGACTACAGGGCCCAACATTTAAGAGCCGAGAGTAAATTAAGACAAATAATAGCTATAATCTCCTGTAGTAGATTCCCACTCTTAGGTGTTTCCACTGTGAATCCATTGCTCAACTCTCCAAAGCCAGTCACAAGGCTCACGAGTTGCTTGCAGTGCTACCGAAAATTTTCCCACCTTTTTTGGGGGTTGTCATGGAGGTAATTTTTTTTCCCCAGTTTATTTTTATTTTATTTTTCTTCTCATTTACCCCTCTCTCCCTTCCTTGGGTCATGAAAATGTCGGATGTCAGCACAGGGAGCCTTTTGAGAGCTCTGCAGTTGATTTGAGGAGATTGAGTTGGACCAGAGACCTGAATAAGCTTTTAAGCTCCCGTGTACAGCACTGTACAGGTGCGGTGGCGCTGTCATGTCCTCGCTCGTACACCTTCTTTATTTACATATCCAGATGGATTTTCACACCCTGGTTTAGGGGGACGAGGTGTCGCTGGTGCAAACACGTTCTTGGCATGATGTGTCACAGAGAGGGTTCGTGATCTGGTCTCCCACGAGGCAGCTTCCATCAACACCAGCGTCATTATTCTCTTTTCTTTCCGACTCAGCTAAGCTTATTAAGTGTAGTTGGAGTATTATGAGTAGTGTGAGTAGACTTGACTTCCCACCATATAGATCATGCTATATCAACGCACAATATTTATAGTTTTCATAGTAGTGTGCAGCATTACTGCAGAATTAAAGGAGAGAAGTGCATAGTAGTCTGGCCAAATGTTTGTTTGAGTTATTTGCTTAAACAATGATATTTGAGAACAGTCATTCTGTTTGCATTGTAGTGAATTAACCTGCATACTTTTTAGGTTATTAGTAAACTTTCTCTGAGAGATATCTTATCATTTTTAAATGAAATTAAATCAAGATCAGACTTTCAACAAAGGTTTTTGCAGTTTTGAATTGTGGCATTTATTGATTATCACTGCTATGAGCAGTGGCAGAAATCGTCATTACATATTACAGAGGAAAAAATACTAAATAATAATTATTTAGAGAGAAACTTCAACAATAAGTACATATCACTGCAGTTGCCAAAAGAAATGAACACTAGAGGCTCTGACGTCTTTTATTCCTTTTCACACAAATTTACAGAGTTTCGATTAATAAAGAGTAATTTTCGCACAATTACTTGAAGAATATCATGTTGGGACTTCAAAACAATATTAATATGCTGGGAGATTTTGAACATTAGCATCACACATATCCAGGTTCATATCTATGGGTTTTCATAGACGGTAGGTTTGTTCGGTATGGAAACGTACTTGAGAGGTGAGGAGCTCTAGTTCGAATCCCGTGAACTACGACAAAACAGTTTAAATCTGCATATAAGGAAGTTCAAATGGCATGGTTGCATCAACAAATGCATTTTTATATCAGTTTTGCATTTGTCAACACTATCGCGTAGGTTTAGGGTTGGGTTTGGTTTAGGGTATATCTCAAACACGATAGAGCATTCATTTTTAGCGACGGTCCCCAGATATTTGAATTCTGAACCTCCGCAATACGTACCTGAAGCAACATAATAAAAACACAGCAATACGTACCTATATCAACGTAATAAAAACGTGCCAGGGTTTACGTATTGAACCCGTGTTTTACCGCCACTCAGTGGACATTTCTCTTTGAAAATGCGGTGCAGTAAGGTACGTAAAAACAGTTTTGCTAAAAAGTGCCCCCAGGTACGTTTATGCCATGAGACCAGGTTGAAATTGAACCAATGATCTTGGTATTGATACTGTTTGAGCTACAGGAAAGCAATAGTAAGGTGTCTTAAAATCAATGATGTTAAATAAATAAATAAAAATACCGCAAAAGTTATTCCAACTTTTTCTTAAATTAGGCTATAAATTGCTAAAAAATAAAAAATGTTGTTCACACATATTTGTAATGCGGCAAAAGAGAAACTTTTGTAGCTTATGGTACCAAAGTTACCACTAGGTGTAATTTGCCCCATGATTATGATAAATTATAGCATCCTATTTTATTAGAGGTAATAATTATTGTTTTCTAGATTTTTTGTTTGTTTGTCTGTTTTTTGATTTTGTATGTGAAATAAAACTAAAACTTCAGTGTCCAAAAATGCTTAAATGTTGAAAACAAAAAAATGTTCAACACTCTAATATGATTGTGTAGCGTGAAACATTACACATATATTTAAAGCATCGTATTTGTTTACTTACCAAAAAAGTAAAAGTATGTTTTACACACTTATGCTGGGGTATCCCAGTCAATACTTTGCCCACTGATAATTCCTGAGTATGAATGTTTGCAAACACAATAAATACTATGACAAGAAGGAGAGGAGGCAGTAGAGGAGAAAAGCAGGAAGTGTTTTAACATTCCGGCTGCACTGCAATTAAGACAGAAAGCCAGCAGATCCTCCCAGTTTGAGCACATTCCGCTTAAAAAATGTTACACAATGCGCAGACGTCTCTGACAGGCCAACATTATCCTTCGAGTTACAATTAATTACCCCCACGTCTGCCTCTTGCATCTCATTTCCATAACTTAAAAGGAGCAAAGACCTGCCAGAGCAGACCACAGGTTAGTTAAACATGCCAAACAGCAGGTTCACCACAACACGAGTCCAAGAGACTCAATCGATAAAGGATGACCACGAACAGGGCTCATTTGTCACTGAGTTTACATGTCACGAAATGTCCTGCAGCACATTCCGGTGGCACCGCTGAAGTGCTTTAACGAAACGTCCATCCGGGTCCAGCGCTGATGATTCTTTTGTTTGTTTGTTTTGGTGGTTGCGGAGTGCTGGTGAGGCTTTTTTCCCCTCCTCCATTATTTTTGTATCTTGTACTCCCATAGCCTCTCATTTATAATGGACCGGGGAAGAGGGAGATAAAGCGGATGGGGCGTTGAGACAGAGTGAGCGGTCACATTCTGTGATGTTATCTGTATCCCAGAACGCACTGCAAGTGGACGCCTGACATGTTCTATACATCTTTCCACAGGAGCACTCATTAAACAAATACCACTTGATATATAGCTCTCAAGAAATGAATTTTTACCTCTGTGTGCAGGAGCTGTTCTCTCCTGATCTCTGGGGCTTTAGGAAATATACACACTTACTCACACACACATAGCCAATGAGGGCTTTGGCTTATCCTGTTGTTTGTATTACTCTGCTGTATGTTTTTATTTGCTGTCAAGATGACTCAATAGCTCTTTAAAGGGCTCCATATAGTATCAGCAGTAAAGAAAGCAGCAGGGAAAATTCAGTTAGATACTGATAAAAAAAAATAATAGGATAGCTGACCAAGTCATCATTGAAGATGGATGTTAAGTTTTAAAGAGAATGTTTTGAATGTGACATTACAGTTTGTTTTTCTACTAAAATGCAGATTAATTCCACTGCAGTTTATATTGATATTGCTTTATATATATATATAAAGCTGAACACTATCATTTAAATTTACACTACTGTTTAAAAGTTTGGGATCAGTATTTTTTTAAACATAAAAAAACATCAAAAGTGACAGTAAAGATATGTAAAGACAATGTTACATAAGATTTATTTTTCAAACAAGTGCCATTCATTTAAACTTTGTATTCATCAGAGAATCCATTAAAACATCACTGTTTCCACAAACATATTAATTATTAAGGCAACATTGAAAATAATAGAAAATGTCTCTTGAGCAGAAAATCAACATATTAGGATAATTTCTAAAGGATCATGTGACACTGAAGACGGGAGTAATGGTTGCTGAAAATCCAGCTTTACCAACAACAGAATAACTAACATTTTAAAATATATTAAAATACAAAACAGTAATTTTAAATTGTAATAATATTTCACAATATTACTGATTTTACTGAATTGTTTATATATTTTTAAATTCTGCCTTGGCGAGCATGAGACTTTAAAAAAATCTGAACAACTCCAAACTTTTGAACTGTAATATACAGTATGTTCATAAATAGGTGAAATTCATGATTTCGTGTGCGGTGAAAAATTAAGGCTGTTAATCAGTTAAAAAATGCTGATTAATCAAATTCATTTGGCAAGGCAAGTTTATTTATATAGCACAATTCATACACAGTGGTAATTCAAAGTGCTTTACCTGAAAGGAAGTGAAATAGTCATCAAAAATAATAATCACTGCAATAAAAACAAGGAATTTAAAACAAGAAATATATATATATATATATATATATATATATATATATATATATATATATATATGTGAAATTTTAAGTTGGTTTGTCCCGTTAAAAGCATCTTGAGATGCTTGCTTTCTGTTACATTTAGTTATGCTCTGTCCAGTTGTAAAATGTACTCATTCTTGTGCTCCCTAATCTCTCCAAATGTAGTTTGGCTCGCAAAAACATGAAGGTATTACTTCCTTATTATGAAATTTATGTATGGATCAGGGGGCGTGATTAATTGTGTTCACTTTTAACAAATGATCTTGTTCGTAGTTAATCACGCTATACTTTTAAATTGACAGCCCTATGACAAATACAACTTTGTCATTACATTTTACTCGCGTACAAAGGCATAGTATGTGAATGACACACATACTAGAAGCTAGAAAAATCCCAATTAATCTTATGTAAAGTCATATGATTCTTTGTCATTTTCATTTATTTAAATGGCATAATTATCAGCCCCTGTCTGTGTCAGGGGGATTTAATTAAAGTTATAATTCAATTTCACATAATCAATTGATATTTTAATGGAAATCACAGAGCATATGCAGCAAAGAGTACCTGACAAAGGAGTTGGTCTTAATTTGCTGATATAGTGAATTAAAAAAACCATGGACCAATCACAAAATTGTAAACAACCACAACATATTTTAATAGTAATATCGCTTGCTATATAAAGAGCAATGTAAACTTCATTGACATTTCTGATGCATGCCGAAAGGTAAAGGCCCCTAAGAAGGCCCCACATCCGTGTTCAAACCTGATCCCTTCTAATATGTCGTGCTTTCAGAGCGAGAGCAGAATGAGTTACACGTCCTCCACGTGAGGGGCTCTGCTGAGCACATATCAGGCCAAACATACAATAAATCTCCTTCCTCCAGCACATTCATATATAAAACATCCTCTTTTCTCCTCAACCCTTCGCAGAAGGGTCACGTTCACATTTTCATGCATCAGAACATCTGATCCAAAATGTACTTTACAACATAAAAGAGCGCTTGAGTAAGTGGGCGTCTCTCGCCTTGTGCTCCATATGCATCTGTTAAATGACTTGCTGATCTCATTAAATAAAGCTAATGTACTTGTAAAACAGTCGGCGGAGACA
This sequence comes from Barbus barbus, assembly GCF_936440315.1. Lineage (NCBI taxonomy): Eukaryota > Metazoa > Chordata > Actinopteri > Cypriniformes > Cyprinidae > Barbus > Barbus barbus. Next base: position 28,662,286 of record NC_136730.1, on the reverse strand, counting down.
GTACATCATTGTAAGTGTTGGGGGGGTGGATGGAGGGAAGGAGAGGAGAGGAAAGGCTGGGGAGTGAAAGAGAGAGAGCGAGAGGAACAGAATGGGGTGAGGTGGTTGCTGGTCAGTGGAGATGTCTCAGGCCCATAAATCTTGGCCTCTTCCTGCCTAGTTATTGTGTATTTCTTTTGGCCAGAGATTGATTGTAGCAGGGGAGAAGATGAATTTGCCCATAGACCTTCTTTTCTTCCTCTCTCTCTTTTTTTTTAAGATCCTGATGCTTGGCCAAGGTGATAATGCTCTCGATTTTTTTTTCCTTTATTTGTCTCTTCCCTTCTCCCTCCCTCTCCCCTCTACGTTGCCCTGTTCTTTCCTGAGATCATTTGTTTTGGATTAGAAACAGCGTGCTGAAAAGGCGAGCCATGGGGAGCTGTGCATGGGGGTCACTGGCAGTGGAAGAGAGCGTGGCAGTGTACAAGCGTCCCTGGTGTGATGTGAGCGTATATCGTGCACGAACACGGCACACCTATGTACACAACACACAAGCGGCTAAATCAGCTCTGGCTACCTACGCCTGGCTCTGGGCAGATCTGCCAGGTTTGATCCTGTGGGACGGCAGCTGGACGCTCACGCCTGGATGTTCCAGCAGATGCAGACACATCATAATTGAACGCTTTCTTTGTGCTTTGAGCAGCAGCAGTCACCGATCCTGCTTTTGTTGGCACCACAGCTGAGGGAGATTCTCTCTCTCTCTTTCTCTTTCTCTGAGTACCTCCTTTAACCTGGAACTATCAGAACATGCTCATACATGCACCCCCAAAAAATAGGCCTCTGGCACTGGTTCAAAAGTAGATCAGAGCTATTGTGCAGGGGTTTGTTTTAAGGCCAAGCGTTACCCATGTGAATGTATCAATCCACAGTGAGTGCAATATGCGGAAAAAATAATGAATCCCACAATGTTTGCCTATTGATTTAGTATGCCATTGCGTTTTGACCCAAGCCTGCCTTTATATTAATGTATATATATATATATTTTAAATATATTTTAAAATGTAATTTATTCCTACATTTTCTAAAGCTAAATTTTCAGCAGCCATTATTCCAGTCTTCAGTGTCACATGATCCTTCAGAAATTATTCTAATATGCTGATTTGGCACTCAAGAAATAGACAACAGCTGCGCTGCTTAATTATTATTATTTATTTTTTTCAGGATTCTTTGGTGAGCATCTATCTATCTATAGATTAAGATATATTTTATATTTGTAACAATTTTATTCTAATATAGTTTGATGTTAATTTAAATGGAAATTAAAGTAAAAATGATTTCAGAATTATTATTCCATTAGTATTTTGCACATATGGCATTGGACTCATAAAATGAATGTAAAGTCAATCTCAACATGAGGGTTAAAGTGGACCAGGTCAGCGGACAGACTATGGGGTTCTGTCCCGCTTTCATCCTGTGCTCAAACAGACCCTCGCAGAGAGCCGATAGAGAAAACTTTGAAAGTCACGCGAGGTTCACTTTTTCCCTTTTCCTCTCTCTCCCTGGCGTTGACCTTTCTGCAACGTTGCCCCGTATTCACTGCTTGTCAGCACATGCTTTGTCTCGAGCCATCCGTCTCTGTCATTCATCACTCCTACCCTGAATCCCCTCCGTCCCATTAGCCCGGGATGAGGAGAGAGAGGGAGCAGGGAGCCCATAGCCTGCGGGATCATTAGTGCCCCCCTCCCGTCTCCCCTCCTATATCGGATTGTCGGTAAACCGGTGCGCCGAGGACGTCCAGGTGGCCTGTTGTTATTTATAACAAAGGAAACAACACAGCAGAACCATCTGACATCAGGCCCGCATGGACTGGCCACGCCGAGAGTGTGTGTGTTAGAGGTGGAGGGGTTTTCATCACTGAAGGACAGCTAAAAGTGGACCTTCTCTCCTCCCTTTTACCCTCTCTGTTCCCGGTAGACCGAGAGCGGGGGACTTATTGAACAGATGTTGGGTACACTGTCGCCATGAAGATTGATTATTTTAATTGCCAACACTTTGCTTTTTTGTAGCATCTGAATACTTAATGTCAGCTTTTGAAGGATGTTACACTGCCTGATCTTTATACCCCCAAACCCTCCCATTTTCTCTCTCTCTCTCTCTCTCTCTCTCTCTCTCTCTCTTTCTCATTTTCATAAACTCTCACTCTTAAAGTGGACTCTGCCTTTTGGATCAAACCTTACACGCACAAGTGTTTTGGTTGGCACTTTGTTGGTGTCCTCTGGGAGTGGGTGAGTGAATACAGTGAGGCGTTGGATTATACATGGCGGTCCATTGTGACATCTGGGTTGTCTCTCTCTCCCAGAGGGCTTGTGTATACCCAGCCTGTTAGTGCCTGTCTCGGATAATTAATTGTTAATGGCGGTGCGCTGTCAGCTAGGAAGTTGATATAAACTCGTAGAAGGACCTCTTGGAGGACTCGTTTTGCAGTCCGTGATAGATTCCCATAGAGAGGTGTGTTCTGCTAAATGCCCTATGGAAATAAACAGGGGCATATGCTTGACAGAACCACCCATCTCTTCATCTCTGGATGGAATACACATGCTGCTCAGGGTGGAGGTAATGCTCACTGTTATAAAATTTTGATATCTGTGCCGAGTCTGTGTCCAGCTGACTTCAGCAAAAGACTCACGTTTAAATGCTGCACCTATAGGACTAGCTGTAAATTCACATGCTGGATCAATGACATCATGTTCCGCCAACCCCCACCCCCCCATTATCTATTAATTTATTAAAAACATTAATTCACAAATATAAAAATACTTGCATACAATATTTAGTATCTGTATTGGAATTAATTTTTGGTGAGGCATAAAGTAAAAAACAGTAATACAAGTGACCTGATATAATAATAATAATAATAATAATAATAATAATAATAATAATGAAGGGATCTAATTTATTTAATTATTAGCTTAGTTTAGTTTTGTATTGTTTATCTTATTTCTTATTGTATTGTATTGACTTTATTATCTGACTTTTCTAAGCACAATGAAAATATAGTTGTGTTTATTGTTTAGCTCTTACTTCTCATAAAATAAGTCATTAAATAATAATACTGTTCTCTTCACACAAGGGTGTTAAAAAACCTCTGGAAGTTGTTTGATTCCACCATGCAGTATAAAATGGGGCCAGAGACCACATCTAGTACAGAGGAAATGAGGACAGCAGCATTTACTTCCTGTATGTCTCCTGGCATGCAATGCCTTAGAGAAGAGATTGACCACAAATGTTATTTTCTCTGCAGCTGACGGCAGTAAGGCAGGTGTGTGTGAGTGTGTCCATACTGGGTGAGTGTGGCATGGTGAGGATTGTCAAAGCTAGGGACAGGTGCTTTTGCCATCACTCTAGAGTGGGTGGGAGGGGATAAGGGAGGGCACAGACAATTAATGGCAAGGTGCAATGGCGAGACGGAGTCAGAGAGCAAGAAAGAGGAGTCTACGGATAATAAAGTGGCCCTGGCCAGCATTAATCTCCCTCACACTGCAGTCCTGTCATGGCCAGCCGGCCTGTGACTAATACCACGCTTTGCATACAGTGGTCACAGCACATCGCCAGCATGCTAGCAGGGCTTTGTAAAAGTAAAGCATGCCACAGGATTGAGTGAGAGAAAATAGAGTAAAAGGAGAATGATGAGACTGTTCAGTCTGTAGGATTGTAACAGGTGTAATGTAAACGAATATCCAATGCCACTGTGTGTAAAGCAAAAAATCCATAAGAGCAGTATAATGTATTCATTAGAGCTGTCAGTTTAACATGCACATTTGAAGCAATTAATTATAAGGAAATAATTCAATCAAAATTAACACAATTAATCATGCTCCCACTAATGAAGTTTCCTTTTATCAGAACAATTCAAGATTGAAGTTCCACCTTAAAGATTTTGAGAGTACGCCTAGCCACATATTGCATCCTGTGTAATCATGAGAACTGTACACTAGACAGATTGAGTGGATTTCTGTGGGCTGTAGACAAGTGATGGGCTTGCCCTTATTTAATACTGGATATCCACCTTACTTTTAACATAAGAACAGGCCATTATGCGCATAAGCTTAAAAGTGCATGGCTTTCAGCGGCTTGCAGTTATTTTAGCTGTACAAAAACAGTCTGTTATGCTGTTGCAAACTGGTATTTGTTACAATACTTTATCATTAAAAAAAACAACAACAACAAACAAACAGTTGTTTGTAGCACAGATCCAGATACTTTGTCATTGTACTATTCTATTATTAATCTAGATCAGCTAATAAGTCAGAAGTCTCACACATTCGAGATACTTTCATTTCTGCATTGAAAAAAGGTGGATTCTATTCTAATCAATCTGCCATCATAATGTAATGTTTTGAAATGACCTTTTTATAATTTTGGAGCTTTTCTCAGCAATTCAATTCAATATATGCTATTAATTTGATTGCTTTTTTAACAATTGAAAGCCCTAGTAGTCACACATTGTCGCTTGTCAAACAAATGTGTCTGGTTCCACTATGTTTGTGAAAGCCCTCAAAGTTACCCGTTCACACAAAGAATGATAACTATAAAGATAACTATATTAGCGTACACTTATCGTCTGTTTATTCAAAGTGCACACTCGTCTGCTGCTTTAAATTCTTGTTCTAGTAGGATTGATTCTGATTGGGTGTCAATGTTTTTATCATTCATCAGCTGGAAAAAAAATCGTTCTGAAAGTGATTCCAATGATATTGTTCTCAATGGTGTAGATTCTGCTATTCTTTAACATTGAGAATGATTTTTAGAAATATTACTTTATCTTGATAGTTACTGTCTTTGGTGTCAACAGGCCTTTAAGGTACTGTATGCATTGGCCATGTGGTATAAATATTTATCTTTGATGGTACTGCCCCATTGCCAGCTGTTGTACCCCTGTGGTACAATTTTTTGCACTTTGTTTTGCAAATTGTACAATGAACACACAATGCGCAGCAGGTTCCACAGGCTGGCCAAATGGAGCAGTGTCTTACACTTGAAAAAATGTTAACATGCCATCAAGAGCAGTACCTTTCCGAAGGGAGCCTGAGTGAGAAACGACTGGCTATGTTTCTGTCAGCTGCTTCTGTGTGTTTTTGTCAATAGCTCGTCCTGATCAATGATATTTCCAGGTCTTAACTGCTTCCATACATCCTGCGCTAATTACACCCTCTCTCCTTGCTTCTGTCAAATGGTGTTTCCTCTCACTCTCCGCCGAGTGTAAATCAGAGGCATGGGTATCTGGAACCCCTCATGTAGGGTGCTGATGAGTAGGATAAGAGGACCAGGCAATGGTGGACGAGCTGTTGTGTTGATCATTCCTGAATGCAGTCTGTTCGGTTTGAGTGTCCGCTACATCAGGAGGAGGATTGTTGAAGAACCGATGACCCCTGAAACCACATCCAGTCTGACAGCATGCACCACAATCACTAAAGTCTATATTTATTGTATACGGCAGCACAATTTTATGTGGTGGTGCCAAATCCCTGTTTTGTGCTGCGTATGTTCCAGTACCAAGTATAAACAAAGCATTCGATAATGATGGCTGCATCTGAAATGTACAGTTTTCTCATGGGTGTGTTTGCTTGTTAAGGTGAAAAATCTTGTTGTGCACAGTTGTGAGCAATAGTCCAAAAATTGAAATCACCCATTTTCCGGCACATTATGCAAATGTAAAGCAAGACCGAAAAAAGTAAGGTTTTAGGTCTTAAGCCTGACCTAACTCAAAAAATAGCTGTGAGAGAAGTCCCCAATGACAAATAAACTCAAAAATGGCACAGAGCAGTTAGGGAAGAGCGAGCACTGGGGTGGGGGGGATGAGATGGCACCTTTCCGTAATGAGTGGGATGCAGAGCGGCATTCGGGTATATATGGTATCCAGCATTACTGATTTGTTGCCAGATAGTGCGCCAATTAGCAGCACTTGTTATTATTTACATTTTGCACAATACATCACACTAATCGCCAGGTCGATTTATCACCGGTTGAGGGGAGAGATAGTGCTGATTTATGGGGCTTACTTGGAGAGCCCCCAGGATGGGGGGTGACTAGTGACGGTGAGCACACAAAACACTTCGGAGGCCTCCGACGGTCTGCATCCGTGCTGGGACACCCAGTCCACCATCTCCCTCGTCAATCACAGCTGCTGTTCTGCAATCCCCATCTTTTCGTTTAATGCCGTGGGCTTCTAAGCGTCGGGGCTGCGTGCATGATGTTTTAGCTTATCTGCCTGATTTGTGTTTTTTGTGTTACATCCCGTGTCATCTGGTGAGGTCATGCGCATGATAAAAAGTCTCCTGGTTCTCTTCGAATTGAAACCCAACCTGGCTTCCTATAGAATGCATATTTAGTTTCTTTATGACGGGCGCCGTCATCGTCAGCACGGTTCCCTTTCAGGGAGGTACATGCTGAAACAGATGTTTCTCATTCTCCCGGCTCATCCGCACTCCTCTGTTCTCCAATCAGCCAAAGCTCTCAAATCAATCCAGATCACCCAAGTGGCAGACAAGGGAGAGTGAGAGAGCTGAGCAGAGAAAGTGCTGTCGTCTTAGTTTTATGAAGTTTTCTCTCTCGCCGAGCAAACGGAGAGAAAGCAATATCCTCCAGCTCTTTTAATCATGTGACAGCATGCTGCCCTATGCAGCGGCAGGTGGGAACCATTGATCAAAGCCAGCAGGGTCCGTGATGGGAGAGGGACAGGCCAGCACGGGCATAGGGCAAAGTGATTCCCGCCAGCCGACTGCCAAGCCATTCGTCAAAGTTTTATCTGATTCCAAAGGTATTGGATCTATCAGTCACAACCTATGAAAGGAAGATTGACCCCTCGGCGGACATTTTTCTATATCACAGTCAGCCTGATGCTCGGCGTCAGGTAAGAGGAGTCCTGATGGCTAACATGCTACAGCTCGTGTCCGGCCCTTTGTTAGGAGACGCCGCTGTGCGGTGGTTTAATTATGAAAGGGAGAGGAAGGATTTGACTGTTTTCTACATTAGAGCTCCGGTGTGAACTCTAAATGGTTCCTCTCCCCTGAGGTTTAAATTGCTTCTCCTCTGACAAAGCACCTGCCAGGAATTCATCAGCCACCCCATCCATCTGTCCATCAGCATGCGCCTCTGCTCTGCCATCAACAGGTAATGTCTGGCTGCTATAGCTGCATGCTAATGAGAGGCAAAGAAAGCATCACACACTCTTGTCAGCCGTCATTATGTCACAGATGTGTTCTACTTAGATGGAGTGGAAGCACGTATGCAGGCCTTGTTTGACTAATGTGTTAAAAATAGAATTCTTTCTCAACTCTGAATCATGTTGTCCAGTTGGAAAACAACATGAAGGCAAAAGAAGAAGAAGAAGAAGAAGAAGAAAAAAATCTAATTGTTGACAATACTTTAAGCACTTATTTGGTTAAGTCTAGGTTAGAAGAAAAATAAGTGCAAAATGATTTTTTCAGTTCAACTGAGCTTTAATTACTTAGACCAAATAAATAGAACAATTCGAGGAAAGTGGTGTCTTTTTCTTCTCTCAGCACAGTCTGACAAACACTGACCTTGCTTGTTTTTGCTCATGGGCAGTGGGGTTTAATTGGCACTTAATTATTACTTTTAGCCAGTGCAGCCAGCCTTTCTTGGGACAGGTCTCTCATTAGACAACAAGGCAGAAAACTGTATGTTATACATAGCAGAAAAAGCTAACAAAATGCCACTTTTCAAACTTAATCACTGGTAAAAGAAACTTAAAAATAAAACAAATGTACCAATTATAATAGCATGTAGATGTTGTTAAAAATGCATAACTTACTAGCACATATTGCATAGGTTTCTGTCTCACTTTAGATCTTCAGAACATAAAATCTTAAAAATGTGGTGGCATGTCTTTCAAAACAAGCATGACTTCATATCTTCCTTGAGACTTCATATCTTCCATATATTTCTCTCTTTTTGTCTCAAGGAAGACATGAAGTAAATGTACCGTAAATGGGGACCAGGAGCTGTCAAGCTCCAAAAATATAAAAAAATACCATTAAAATACCTTTTAAAATTGGTCCATATAACTTGTTCTCAATATTTTAGCACTGCATCCAAATAGTTCAATACTATATAGTGGTTGAAAATCAGTGTGTGAACAGAATAGCATACCTGTACCCATATTTTGATACTCTTTTTAATCCTGCTTTGGATATAAATCGTCTTTACTATAGGCAGACGATGAACCAACTCCAGATTAAGGATAAATTGCCTAATGTTAGTGTAATATTAACACGATCACAATTATAAATAATAAAATATAAAACAATAATAAAACATTGTAAGTTACTAATTATAACGTTTTCATTTCCACTGTTACAGTGAATGAATTATGTACAGAAAGCGAGTAAATCATATTTATATTATCAAAGACCTGACTTAAGTCTAACCAGTTTAAGCACTCTCAGAAACTCTTATTATAATCAGAAGCTGCCTATACACTGTTTGACAAATAAACCTCTCACTTACATTGCACGTGCATCTGCACTTTGTTGTTTATGATGAGAGAATTCACGAATTGCACTGAACAAAATGGCGTTTCATAAATAACTAATCTGAACGCCTCTGATTGGCCCTTATATTCATATGCTCAACAGAATCTTGTGTGATTGGTTACAATTCACAGTGCTGTAAAAACGAGTTTTTATTCGCAACAACCGTAATGGATTTAGTTCAACTGTGCTGGGACATTTTTGGCCCAAGCCCCTGTTAATTTCCGACCTGTGGCCATGCAGCAGTCTTCAGCTCAGAGTCGTTCACTGCACGCACAATGAAGAGCTGCTTCGTCTTTGACAAAAGATAGAAGACATTTGCAAGTTTTGTTTCCAACTATGGATTGTATGTAAATATCCACATCATCCAGCGCTCTGCATGAGTAAACTGACTGAATGACTCAAACTAAATTGGGAACAATTTCAGACCTGTTTGACTGATTAGTTAAAAAGACTTATTCATGCACATATCCACCAATTTTGATTCTGAATAGAAGACAAATATGATTAGATTACTGAAATTTTTATCAGAGAAAATGATTCTCAGGTCGGTATACATCAATCCCACCGACACAAGGATTCATCAGTAATATTTTACTGGGGCACAATGTTATTTTACAGGGCTCGTGTCCCAGTAAAAAGGGTCTAGTGACGCCCTGGTTGCAAAGTACAGTGTGTCTTTAAAATTTGAACACATTGTTTTCTATGAGTGTATTCACACTGACAGCACCTGGCTATGACTCAAGAGGCTGCTCAAAATCCTGATGTGACACATGAATACCTAGTTTTCACATTTTGAAAACACATTTGTCACAAATTGTTGTTTATGTAGGATAATGACTTCGCCCAAGTATGTAAGATTTTGTATTGTATATTTTTCATCAAAATGTTTGCGTGGCTTTAATGAAGTCAGTGTGTGGTTCATATAGAGAGCTGTACATATATAAACCATTTCTCTTTCACTTTACTGTTTTTTTTCAAACACTGAACTTCAAACTCATCGACATCACTTTGTTCATTCTTAAAGTGAACGCTTGGTAATTAGATGAACTGTTTTTGACTGTGCCTTAAAAATAAACACTATGCTTCCGGTGTACCTGTATCTGATATGCAAGCCCTTAAGGCTTCTGAAACATATTATGGCTTTGAGGAACAAACATAAATTCACTGAAAATATTGTTTTGAAAATCTTGCTTAGTAGCTGTGGTCACATTCACTTTCATTGTATGGAAAAGAGCAGCTTGTAGCCTACATTTCACTATAAATATCTAATTTTAGAAGCACATGCGGGTGAGTAAATGATGACAGAATCTCCATTTTTTTGGTGAACTATCTTTAAACTTTACTTGTTAAACAGGTCAAATATTAAAATGGCCTACTAACTCACTCCCTGATGAGAGTGCAGTCCTTGTGCCGATTGATTGGCCAGAAGGCAATAGAAACTCCAGTTTCAGTCACATCTTTCTATTGAAGTCATCACAATGAGGGGCAGCTCTCCATTTTTTATCAACTTCAGTTGGCTTTGGACCCATAGGAGCCCCACTAGTTATATTTACATGCAAGTAAGCAATCCACTCACAGTTTCAAACAGGGCCCTTCTGGCAATATCAATATACCCTCGAGTTTCCCTACTAAACACATGCGCAGACACCTTCACAGTGAAACTTCGATCTAGAGTGCCTCGGCCCGTATCCAGCATACACTCCAACAAACAAGATTTTTTTTTTCATTTTCTGTACTGCTTTTTAGGATGCCCATTGGCTCACAAAAAGTCAATACAAAGGCAATTTTTCCATAATGGAATTTGTTAGCACTTGATTAGCATCAAGGTAATAAACAGCATTGTGTGTGTTTTTTTTAGTTTGCCTTTCCTCCTATTACAGTTCAGACGTCAGACAGGCTGCTAATACCACCCAGAGCTGGATCAGATAGCTTCTGGTTGCAATTTTGTTCGGGCTGATGGACCTTGCGAGAGTCAGACACTAAGATATCGGAAGCGTGTCATAAGAATGAATGAGGCACTCTCGCATTGGAGCTGCCAAGCTGTCAGACGCTGGGTAGACTGCATGACTGACATGCTTTGATTGGTCGATTTAATATAGGGAGAGAGCAGGAGCGAGGGAGAGGCGAGTGGGAAACTTCACAGAGTGCTCACAGAGCGCCGATTTGAGACGTTGTAAGACTATTTGTAAAAGACGTGGAGCACTAACTCTCTAGGTATCCAGCTTGTTAAAGCTTTTTTCATCCTTCTTGAGGAATTGTGTTAAAGATATTGCTTGGATACGGTCTCACTCCAGCCGTACAGAGTGACAGACCTACGGCACGCTCGATCTGCGAGTGAAAGCCAATCTATTTATCCTATGCTTTATCGACTGTATGCGCACTCAGGCAAGGTTAATCACAGGTCTGGCGATGCATTCTGGGTAATAGGGTCCATAGGTGTCACGCAGGGGTAGCATAAGCTGCGAGAGCAGATCTCGAGCTGCATCCTGATCCAATAAGGAGATGCAGAGTTTTCAGTTAAGAAATGAGTCTGGAGGAATAACTACGGAGAGGTGTGAAACTGACAAGGCAAGGTAGAATTTAACACGGTTACCACTTGTAATTCCATGTTACAACAAATATAGCATTATTGTTTTTTCTCCACTTCAATTTAGGGGGAAATCAATATTCTGCTTTGTTTATCTAAGTGACAAGCTCTCGGATATTGCGTTTTTATGTTGCCTTTATAAAGGGGCATTAAAACACAATATATCTGAAGGTTTTTATGGAGCTGACAGTTGCTGAGGGAGATAATGTTAATGGCATAAAACGGTTGAAAAATGGCCGTGTCTCTTATTTATCTGTGTTTATTATGTACAAATATCCATCACAGAGCTATACTTTTCTGATGCACAATTATGAAGATGCACCTCAGGACAGACTCATCAATAAAACGCGAGGGGGAAAAAGCTCTCTCTCTCTCTGTGTGTGTGTGTGTGTGCTAAAAGGGAATGAAGCTACCTGTGTACAACACTGTACATATTGTTTTCATCATTTGTTTTCTTTAAAAACATGATTTTATTGAAAACGCATTCTAATTTCAACAAATTTCTGTTCACGTCTATGTTGCCTCCCTTACATGAGGCTTTTCTTTGCATCCATACTTTCTTTTTTAGAACGACTGAGTGCAGAAAACCTGACAAAACATGGATTTTTTCTTATAAGAGTGAGTTACGGATGCAGAAGGAAGTATATGATTTTTACGTGGATTTTTTTGCATTATTGATCCAACTGATATGATCTTCAGCTTTGTTATATGTAAAGAACACATTAACTGTTGGATTTATTAATTTCTAAGTGGACAGCAGTCTTTGGCAGCATTAATATCCACCAAATGTTAACTGTAATTGTGTGCCAGATTTGCACAGCAGGCAAGAGAGAATTTTGAACCATTCCACTTTACAAAACTTTCAAGTAATATTCTTGAGTTTCTGAGGTCATTGCAGAAAATCTCAGTCGGGTTGAGGTCAGGGCTCAACTTGAACCACTCAAGAAGGTATATTTTCTTCTGCTGAAGTAATTGTATTGTTTATTTAGTCCTGTGCTTTGGGTCATTGTCGTATTGCGTTACCCAACTTCTGTTGAAGTTAATTAGTGAATAAACAGTCTTACATTCTCATACAAAAATGTCCTGATATATATATATATTTTTTTCTTCACATCATAGCAGGCTGTCCAGACCTTAAGGAATCACAACCACCATACACCATGATGGTCCCTGAACCATACTATATATATTTTTTTTCTTCCCTTTAAGAATAGCTGCAATGCTGAACTTCATCCATTTGTTGATATTTTGCATTACTGTGGAGAGATGAACAAGGCTTTCCTATGTACTTCTCAGGCAAGTGAAGAATTTTTAATCTTCAGTGTCATGGAATCATCATATCAGATATGAACAGCAAATCCTTGTGAACAGCAAACTCAACAATTGTCTCTGAACAATTTATATTGCATTTTTAGTAATGAAATATGAAAACATATTGTTTGTCTGTAATATCTAACTGCGTTTGTCTGTTGTTGCGACTTAGATGAGATCAAATTATATTACCAAATTATGTAGAAATCCAGGTCAAGCCAAAGGGTTCAGATACTTTTTCAGGCAATCGTAGCTATAACCATCTAAGCAGATGAGCGCTCTAAAGCATCATGTAAACGTGAATGATTGAGCACCACACCCGTTTAACTTCTTTAATATTCACGTGTTAGCATGGATAAATAACGACTGTGTCCGTCTGCTCTTGAATATTTGATTGTGCTTCTCTAATTGGCCGGTTTCCTTGCTACATCTCGCCAGAGACATCCTGCAGGTGTCACAACAGACTCTGACAGCCATCTATCTTTCCCACTGCAGCCTAAATCAATTACTCCCCACCAGCACATAGAGTAAAAGGGCTCCACTAGTCTGTTACTGTCACCGGCAGATCAAACACATCATATTCAGAGAGTTTTCGCGTCTCACAGCGAGTCTACGAGGTGTTCCTTAAGCCACCTCATTGCACTGTCATTATGGGTTTATTAACAGCCTGGGGCGTAATCACTTATGGTATTCCATCTTGATTAGAGGATGCAATTAGACAGCTATAAAAATCAATGCTTCATGTTATTGGATTGCTAAACAACTTTGCCTCGATGGCGAGTGAGTTTTTGAGGAAATAAAAAAAAAAAAGGTTCTTGTCTTCATAATTAACCGTGATAGGCAAAAGGATATTGACCCAAAATTTCACAAAGTGTGTACGTTGCTGAAGCCTCAAGGACACTGTGTGCCGCTTTACCCTTCTCTATTGTAAGTTTGAGAGGGTCATGTTTTTTGTCACACACACAAATCACTCATGTCATGCATCCAGACCAGGAGATAGGGGACAACAGGTAGCCTGTAGGCATTATGGGACGAATATGTTTTTTTGGTCATAATCTTTTTTTTTTCTACATTTCGCCAGAAAGCAGGAGCCTCTCAGGACCATCCAGAACAGATTGACAAATGTAACCCTGGGCAGAGCCTCAGATTAGATAATAACTCAGTGCTGGCAGAGCGACAGTGTCACCGCTGACCGTGGCTGTGGTCCGTTGTTGTACCCAGTGTCTATGTGAGTGTCTTAGTCGGTGTGTGCGCGTTTATGCGTGTGTTTGTGTGTTTGCACCCGAGGCTGTAGAAAGCATCGAAGGGCACTCAGACAAGCTCTGCATCACACAATATCGGCGCCAAAAACAGCTAACATATGTGTCATCCTTCACGGTGTCACTTCACAATAATGGCTGGCAACAACAGACAAACAATGCCACATTTATAAAGATACAACCACCTAATATATTGTTTTTTCACCAGCATATTTTAGCTGCTGGATCAAACGTGACAATGATATGAGTTTAAATATTTGAATGAGTTTGTTTTATTTCAACATGACTATGAATAATGTTAATATTATTAAAATTATAATATTACAAATATTTTACAACTCAGAATTAGTTTTTAAAAGCTTGCTGTTAGTTTAAAAGCTTATTTTTCTATAATAGAGCTCAGAGGCCTTTTTTGGTGTTTCGATATTTATTGATGGCAGATTTTGAAGTTGTAGTGCTTACACCTTCAATATGTATTTTTTATAGTAACTTTTTAGTAATATTCTTTAAATGTAAATAAATGTTCTTAGACATAAAGCGTATTACTTTAAATTACTGCAAATACCTTTTGTGTTTAAATAATCTAAATAATCTTTTTTTATTATTTTTTTTTTTTTATAAAATGTATTCCATGGCTTTTTCTGTACATCGCCAATGACTAACAATGTCACACCTGGCTACACCTCCCATGCTGCCAGCATTAACCTATTTGATCTTTGACCCAGTCTGGCAGAGATGGCAGTGCCACGCTCAGACAGGAAAGACACCTCCTATTTTTCCCCTCAGAACCCTACAGCTTCAATTACCATCATAGATTAATTTATGTACAGTAGCCTGTCTGTGTGTGTGTGTGTGTGTGTGTGTGTGTGTGTGTGTGTGCATGTGCGAATACATGTATGAATACATGTCAGACTGTCACAGTTACAAAACTCAAAAATGATACTGTGGCAGCCTACACAAATAATACGCTCAACGTATTGTTAGCAGCATTTTTTCTTCTTTTTATTAAGCTTGCATATGAACACACACACGCACACACTGCAAAGCTACAATCTGCTGACAACAGAGTATGGACTCTGCAAATGAGAGCGGCGATTTGTAATAGGCAATTAAAGGTGTGAAGATATGGTTGGATGTATGTAATTATTGGGATTTTAATGAGTCAACGGGTAGCTTTAGCTTTGAAAAGGTTGCTTCTCTTGTCACTGTGCCACGGTCCATGTCAGAGACGTCCTCCAGCTTGATATGTTACTCTTGCGACAGCCATTAATGACCTCGAATCATTTCCCTGAAATAACAAGACTCCACACAACAGACTGAAAATAAATGATTAATTTGATTAAAAATGCACTTCTTATTTCATACGGCTTCAAACGTTGATGTTTTCTCCCAAAGAATGCGCTATCAATGACATGGCTTTTAACCTGTTCACCACTGGTCACAACCCGAGATATTATCAAGGTAAGATGCTGTAGCAACATGACAGAGAAAAATAATAATCCCGTTCTCTCAGATGATGTCCCTGATGAATCGCAGCAAGGCTTCAGTGTTAAATCAACTGAGTTAAGTGAAGCAAATATGTTAAAGCGCACATCAGTGGCATTCGGCAAAGCTATTTCATCTATGCAACTTTTCAGAGTTAAGAGCAAATACTGACACATGTACTTCACGGCCCCACCGCACTTTCAAAGAGGAATCGGGCCCATTAAAATTGCATGAGGAAGGAATAATTAAACAGAATATTTTCTCTCTGAGAAATGAAGAAATCAAAACGGCGAGGGGCACATTTGATTTCCCTGGCCTTAAAATAAGATGAAAGGTGAAATGGAGACACAGGGCTAAAACACGTGCCTTGTCAGGAGCGCTGTCTTTTTTTGTTCCTCGCAGCCCTTTAATTTGTCCCTCACTTCCTGCCGTTGTGTGCTTTTATTGTATATGCTTTTATGGTTGGGGCTCGCCAGAATTTGAATTGGTAATTAAACTTATTTTAATATATTTATAAGACTCATCAAGGCAGCCCTGCATATCAAAGTGGCCAAGCTTGTATTGATGTGAGAAATCAAAGCAGTGATTACTCCCTTACATCGGTGGGCTTTAGCTCTTAATTGCACTGCATGTCCGAAAGATTTGTGGTGAGAGTGACTGGAGGACGACAGGGAGTTCTCATCTTAGGGACGTAGATACTGAAAAAAAAATGTATATTGATTTCAGCCGAAAGTCTCAGTAAACTCATTATTTGACACAGCTGAACGAAGGCACTGGATTGTTTAGAACATGCTTGTTAGTGAACACATCATCCGATCTTTAAAGTTTTTTCAAAATTGCGCATTCGTACGACGTATGTAAAAATATCATTGTCACCAAGATGAAAGCCCTATGACCCTTTTTGCAAGCAAGCTAGCTGATGTATTAATAGGTAAGAATACACAGTATTAACACCTAAACAAAGGATGCAATGCTAGCTAGGGTGAGATCTTGAATCATTAACGCCAAGCTACAGTTTTGCCCCCACCCCCGAACTCTAATTACACCCGCAAACAATAGCATGTCTGCAGACCTTGTTCTGAAAGAAAAGAAGAAAGGAGGGATAATGAAGAATAACATGGTCCGTTTTTTGACCGTGCCTACCTTTTCTTTGTGGCAGTGGGAAAGATATGGCACTCTCCAACGTAGCGTCATTGACTCCTCCTGCCACTTTCCAGGTCACTAATTTTTCAGCTATGAGTTCATTGTGCGCAGACCGATATGCTGTCTTTTTTAATGAGGTTATTTCTGGGTTATTACCTCGCTCCTTGCTAGGCCATCTTATGTGAGAGACCTAATTGATGTAAATCAAATATGGTTAAGCAGGGACCAACCCCTGGGCCACTCCACTTTCATTTCCACATTATAACCACAGAACATATACCAAACACATACATACCTTCCCCGTATAAAAAAAGATAAATCATAGAAATGAAAGATGAGCAACTTTTTTTTCGTTATGCTTTTCATCAATTACCCATCTCTGGATTGGAGGGAGGGATTTGCAGACAGTCCCATTCCAGGCGTAAATGTGAGTGCATGTTCACAGATGCAGAAGAGTGAGCTCTGCAAGAGAGACTGAGATGCTGGCATTTGACTTTTGCTGAATAAGCTCAAGGTGTGCATTCCCTCAGGTTAGAGAGGTTATTGGGGAGAAAAAAAGATGGGTGGGTGAGTGGGGGGCATGAAATGTTTTAGCAGTGCCTGTTCATTAAGCTCTGTCTCATTCAACAGTGAAATTAGGCCTGTGGAGATGGGAGATGAATCCCATTTACAGGGCCCTTGACCATGTGACAGTCTCACTCAAAATTGCGAAATTCAGAACTGGAGAATAGGCTCCATTTAAATTGTTGAGTCAAATTAGCCACAACCCAGAGGAAGTTGAATCAGAATGACAGGAACAAGAAAACAACATGAGTAGGTACTTCTTTTGAATAAGTAATTACTTCACATAAAACGGATGTTCAATGTAGTATGAATGTAATCCGGATGTACAATACTATACATTTGTCAAATTATCATGTAGTATTATTTCACTCAATTAGGAAATACTACTGTTTTCATATACTTTTTTTTTTTTTTTTTTTTTTTGCATTCTATTTAGTATATAGAGAAGTAGGCATGCTTGGATGCCATCTGCAGCCTTACTAAATTTTAATTGAAAGGAAATATATTTGTCTAGCTATCGCCAACATATGTCCAGCCAGCCATTCTCCACCTGGCTTATCCTCTTTAGGGTAGCGTTTAAACCTTCAAAACTTTCAAGTGAGTCTTTTCAAGCCAGCATTCAAAGGTTTTCTTGACAAACTTTTTAGGTTACAAATTACTTGTCTTGTGAATATCTTTGAGTTTCAGTTCATTGTAATTATGCGTACTTGCATTCAAATCGAATTGCAATTATGAATTCTGTATGCTACCTCAAATCTAACTCAGAACTTTAATTGGAATTCTCAGTTGAATTTCAAACGTCACAGAACTCTGTCTCAAACACATACAGTACACGCACTCCCACTGTTCCTTCATCCTCTGTAAGTCTTCATCAAGAGTTCTGGGCTTCACTCCGGTTGGTGATTTAGCCACCTGCCACTCCTTTCCGCTGTTTACAAAGTCTGAAGACACACATGAGCTGTTAGTGTTTGGGATTAGAAGTGCAGACTTGGATGCTAGTGATCAAAAGCTGCCCATGACACTGAAACTCCAATATCACTCTCTAAAGTTGCTCTCCTTCATGCCGCTAGTGATTAGTGCCTCGTCCGGAGCATCATCAAAGCTCTCTCTCTCTGTCTCTCTCTCTCCGGGCAGCAGTGTCCCTATAGGACTAGGAGCATGTGTGATGTTTAGCTTCTTTCGGTAAATCCAGGGCTTTGTGTCACCCCCTCCCCAGGTCCTCTTACCCTACCACTGTGACATGGCCGCTGGTGGCACATTGACGCCTGTATCCATTCCTGACGGAGCTAAGCCGGATCAGCCATGTCGTCGACGTGCTCTCGCTGCTTCCTCCCAGAACATAATCACAGTCAGTCTGCAGCCTCAGAAATCCCCCATCATCACCAGCACTTCCAGCAGCATCACCACCACCATCACCATCATCATCATCATCATCAAAGGCTCCACCATGTCTGTCAATCAGGTGAGCGCTTAGTCTCGGTGAGTGGCAGGAGGAGCCGGGAGAGTGACGTTAAGCAGGCAGCTCCATGGCCCTCCGTCAGGCCTGGCAGGCTTCAGTGACAGTGGGGGTGGGTATAACGTCCCTCATCCCGCCAGCTTAGCCTATTGAACTGCCAGCCCTGTGCTAGTCCACGGCAGGAGGCAAGGTAGCACTTATCGATGGGACAGAGGCGTTCGACGGAGAGCACTTCTGGGGGTGGGTGACTAAGAGTAAGCCAGGATGTGTTAGCAGACTTCACTTCCTTCAAACCTAACAAGGTGCAGCTTCTAGACAGAACCGTGTATGCATGTGGAAGATTGTGAGAACAGAGTGTTACTGGGTGTTTTGTAGAGAAAAAAAAGTCAAATTTGTTCAGATTTGGTTAAAATTTAGGTCAGTTTTTTTCCACTTCTGTCAAAACGCTTTCATGTTTGCAGGGTGACTCTTGTTTGCCTTCAGCTAGACCAAAATAACAGCGATGACATTGAGATTTTCCTTCAGAGACTTGATTTGAAAGTGCTCACAACAAGTTCAGCCTCATACTTAATGCAGTCATTGCTTAGAGGGCACCACACTGGGTATCAAGTGTTATTAGCTGTATTTGCTTGAGCTCTACTTCAATCATTGGCAACGACTATTGTATTGTGCAACGAGACAGACTAAAGATGCATCCTAGTGTGAGCGGATGATACTACAAGAAAGAAATGAAATGAAATAAGCCAGTGGCATCCGTATCACAGTACTTTTACGTTCCCTGCTGTTAGCGTAACACCCAGTACCAACGTTAGCTTGAAAAATAAGCACCATTGTCCAGAGTCTGTCCAGCTTTATGTGCCAGACATACTTTAATTTGTTCCCCTTATCTTATCGTTGAACACACCCTCTGCTGATGATGGTGATGCTCTTAAGTGAAGTGCTGGTATTATCCTGCTACCTCTGCGGGCCTCTTCTTTAATTTAGTTGTTATAATTAGCCATTAAATGGTGTCAGTTTCTACAGCTACTAACAGGCCCACTCTGTTCTGCTTGTCTGCATTATCAGTTTGGGTGCTTGTAGAGGGGAGGAGGGGGGACCAAGAAAGTAAATTATAATGAAGGCCTATATAGTCCAATTACCGATAAAAGCAGCCAAGTGCAGTGCCGTAATGAGGTGCCACTACCTTTCCTTCTCCCCCTTCCCCTCCGAACACTTCGATGGGAATAGCTAATCGCTAGTTTTATTACTTTGAGCCCCTCTCGCTGAGGGGTTTTAACCCCGGGACTTTCAATCTGAGCGGGACGATCACAACAAACAAATATAGCGGTGGCGCCATCCATGCTAAACAAAGTTGGCCTAGAGGTGGGGGTGACGGGATGATTGGGGAGGGAGAAAATAGACAGAGGAATGGAGGCAATGAAGTGTGGACACAAGGAGGAGGAGGATGATGTGCCGAAAGAGAGAGCGAGAGGAAGCCTGTCCTCATGTTCTCACTTTAATGGGTCAGTATTTAATTATTTGGAATAGCAGAGCTGTCTTTTGTAGCCAGGGATGTAGTTCCTTGCTAGAGCACTTACAAGGCAGGCAGGTAATTAAACTGTAAGATCAACCACTGGCCCCTCTCTTTCTCTTTCTGCTCTATCCCTCTCTCATTCTCTTCTTCTTTGTCAGGTGAGGCGCCATGCATCGGAAGACAAGTGGAATTCAGGAAATGGAGAGAACGAAAGATAGAGAGGGAACGAATTAAGGATGGGAAGACTCAGAAGTCTCCTTCATAGCTAATAGCTGGCTCTTCTGGGGCCAAAGCAGCATAAATACTGCATATTTTACATGAGTCCATTGTGTGAGATAAAAGTAGGCTGTGTTCGAAAGCTAAGGCAGCTGTATTTGTGTCACTGCCCAGTACGTCACTGATTTCACAGACAGCATTTTTGTATGAAGATATCCTAATGTTGTCATGTCAAAAAATCTAGAAAACAATTCAAAAATTGTTTTAGTCATCACTAAGCAAATATTTATTATTTTAATATTTTAATTATAATTATAAATAAAATATTTTAAAATTAAATAATTATTCCAAATAAATAAAAAATGGAAAACTGGGCATTTATCAAATGCATTTCTTTATTACTTGTGTTCATCAGTAAAAACTTCAAAACCTTTCCACCTGAACTGGTAGAATGGTTAGCTAACTGTTCATAGAGATTGGGGCCTGGAATGGATTGTCATGCAATTGAAACCGTTGATCCCGATGGTAGAAAAGTGCTTAATGCTCTTAATGTTATTCTGTTCACCAACCACCAAAGACAGGAAGTTATTCAAATATTGGATAAAGATATACACTACCATTCAAAAGTTTGGGGTTGGTAAGATATTGTTCATGCTCTCTAATGCTCACTAAGGTTGTGTTTATTTTATACGGTACAAAATATACAAAAATACAGTAAAAACAGTAATATTATGAAATGTTAGTTCAATTTACTCCTTTGATGGTAAATCTGAATTTTCATCAGCCATTACTTCAGTCTTCATATTCACGTGACCCTTCAGAATATTCTAATATGTTGAAATATCATCAATGTTAGAAACAGTTGTACTGCTTATATATATATATATATATATATATATATATATATATATACACATATATACACACATATATATATATTTTTTTTTGCATGTCTGTCACACTTTAATGTTTCAGATCATCAAACAAATTTAAATATGAATCATAGATAACACAAGTAAACACAACATGCAGTTTTTAAATGAAGGTATTTTTTATGAAAGGAAAACAAAATCCAAACCCACATGGCCCTGTGTGAAAAACTGCCACACCTGTTCGCAATCAAGAAATCACTTAAATAGGACCTGCCTGACAAAGAGAAGTAGACCAAAAGATCCTCAAAAGCTACACATCATGTTGAGATCCAAAGAAATTCAGGAACAAATGAGAAAGAAAGTAATTGAGATCTATCAGTCTGGAAAAGGTTATAAAGCCATTTCTAAAGCTTTGGGACTCCAGCGAACCACAGTGAGAGCCATTACCCACAAATGGCGAAAAAACATGGAACAGTGGTGAACCTTCCCAGGAGTGGCCGGCCAAAATTACCCCAAGAGCGCAGCGACGACTCATCCAAGGGGTCACAAAAGACCCCACAACAACATCTAAAGAACTAGAGGCCTCACTTGCCTCAGTTAAATGCCTCAGTGTTCATGACTCCACCATAAGAAAGAGACTGGGCAAAAATGGCCTGCATGGCAGAGTTCCAAGACGAAAACCACTGCTGAGCAAAAAGAACATAAAGGCTCGTCTCAGTTTTGCCAGAAAACATCTTGATGATCCCCAAGACTTTTGGGAAAATACTGTGTGGACTGACGAGACAAAAGTTTAACAATTTGGAAGGTGTGTGTCCCATTACATCTGACGTAAAAGTAACACAGCATTTCAGAAAAAGAACATCATACCAACAGTAAAATATGGTGGTGGTAGTGTGATGGTCTGTGGCTGTTTTTCTGCTTCAGGACCTGGAAGACTTGCTGTGATTAATGGAACCATGAATTCAGCTGTCTACCAAAAAATCCTGAAGGACAATGTCCGGCCATCTGTTCGTGACCTCAAGCTGAAGCGAACTTGGGTTCTGCAGCAGGACAATGATCCAAAACACACCCGCAAATCCACCTCTGAATGGCTGAAGAAAAACAAAATGAAGACTTTGGAGTGGCCTAGTCAAAGTCCTGACCTGAATCCTATTGAGATGCTGTGGCATGACCTTAAAAAGGCGGTTCATGCTCGAAAACCCTCCAATGTGGCTGAATTACAACAATTCTGCCAAGATGAGTGGGCCAAAATTCCTCCACAGCGCTGTAACAGACTCATTGCAAGTTATCGCAAACGCTTGATTGCAGTTGTTGCTGCTAAGGGTGGCCCAACTAGTTATTAGGTTTAGGGGGCAAGCACTTTTTCACACAGGGCCATGTGGGTTTGGGTTTTGTTTTCCCTTCATAATAAAAAACTTTATTCAAAAACTGCATGTTGTGTTTACTTGTGTTATCTTTGATTAATATTTAAATTTGTTTGATGATCTGAAACATTAAAGCACGACGAACATGCAAAAAAAATTAAAATCAGGAAGGGGGCCAACACTTTTTCACACCACTGTATATATATATATATATATATATATATATATATATATATATATATACACATACAGCTTTATTTGACCCTCTAGCTCTCTCTATTCTAATTTCATTCTTAAAAATAAAAGATAACACTAGCTTTTTTAATCTCTTTGCATTCTATTCTGTTGCTCCTTTGTTGATTTTAATTGCTTCCATTGTCCTCATTTGTAAGTCGCTAAAAGCGACTTCTAAATGACTAAATGTAATGTGTGTGTGTGTGTGTGTGTGTGTATATATATATATATATATATATATATATATATATATATATATATATATATAATATGTGTATATGTATGATTTATGCATCCTTGCTGATTATATAAATATTAATTCATCCAAAAAAAATAAATGAATGAATAAAATACATAACCTTACTTACCATACACTTCTGAACGATAGTGAACCTTGCATCTTTTAGCCCACAGACACAGCCATACTGTAGTATTACTCTTTTGTGATTACTGTAGTATTACTCTTTTGTCATTAAAGTGATTACTTTAATGAAGCCGAAGGAACATACAATAAATATTGAGGTTAATGATGAAGTTTACGTATTTTGAAGATGATATTTTAGCCTATACAAGCATTGTCTTCTTACAAAGAGCTCCCAATGGGAAAAGAAAAAGAAGCAAGTTAGAGTATATGGGTTTGGAAAAAGACAGACAGTGTTACCGGTGCATTGTTTGCCAGTCTGTGCTGAGGACAGACGATGGATTAAACCATGAATGAGTGATTTATTAGCTGCTGCTGTCACTCTGCTTAGATGGATTACTACACACGACCTTTGGCCCCACTTACCAGAGTCCTCACCGACACAGTGTGGGACGGAAGGTGTTCCGTGTGTGAACACGTACATGTGTGTGTGAGTCAGACCGCTGGCCAGCTGTATGTTGGTGACAGGATGGGACCACTTGATCAATGGGCTAATGAACAGCCCATTTCATAGATGGGATGAACTGACTCTCTTGTGTTCATTGAGTGTCTATAGTAAAAGCCCACTCTATGCTCTCTGAACCCTTTGTAGAGAGAGAGAGAAAAAACAATGCGACACAGAAGACAACAGACTTTTCTATGAAAGAACTAATGGTTGTTTACAAAAGGTTTATCTTCATCGCTTCTTTTCAATAAGTTCATCATAAACTGTGTGTTCTGAATAGTATTAAAGTACAACAGCTTCTTTACTGTCCCAACACAGATCATTTGCACTTCTAGGGCTTAAAAATCTTTAATATCCCTGAGAGAAGCAGATACACCTTCTAGAAATATGAGCCTTGTTGGATGGTTTTCCCTGATTGCAGCAAAGTACAACAGAACAATAGAAGGGGGGGGAAGTCAAGGAAATTTTATAACAGGCAAATATTACAGTAGATGAAGCATCTGCAAAGTGAGAGTGTGGATTTGCCTTAATGCAGCATATAAATCTAATAACAAGTGTCTGATATCGTTGTTCTTTTCTTTTCTTTTCTTTTCTTTTCTTTTCTTTTCTTTTCTTTTCTTTTCTTTTCTTTTCTTTTCTTTTCTTTTCTTTTCTTTTCTTTCCCAGTTGTTATGATACAGATGGCTTTCTCTCTCTCTCCCGTCCATGGATTTCCTTTCTCCTTTCTTTCCTTTTTCTATCCTTTCATGGCTTTCAGCAGTCTCTGTCTCTTTCGCACTTTCTCACACTTTCTCTGTAATTCATTTCAGGAACTCTGGCAATAAAACCCAAAACAAAAGGAAGAGGCTTTTGTACCTTTGCTGACTTTGTTACTCGCTGGCGTAATAAAGAAAAGTAATATGCTTTAAACATTAAATAAGACTTTAATTGGAGCACATGAAAAACGTACCATGGGAAGATGTAATTGAATGTTGCCGGGGAGCCGGGGGAATTAAAATAGGTCGTTTTATGCTTTGCTTTATTTTTGATTGAATCAGCTCCTAATTGGCCTCGACAGTAGTATTATCAGTTTTAGGCTGTATGTGAGGCGCTCAATGGCACGGTTCCTCCGTCACATGACATGAGAGAGAGAGAAAGACTGAGAGGAGGGGAGAACCAATGACAGAGACAAATGTCTTCGCATTGACAGCTGCCCTCCATACTGCCCTGCGCACAAACACACAACAAACCTTTGCAAGCAGCTCCGTCAAATTATTAATCACTAGGCAGTTCAATCACTAAGATCATGAGGAAATTAGAACTATTGCAACATTTTTGTTCAGGTTAACCAAGTTTAGTTGACTAATGATGGGACAGTCCCGCACCTGGAGACTTTTCTCATTTCGAATGTTGATGACTTATTGAAATGGAAGAGTACAAACAAATAGGTGCACATAAGCAACATTTTGGGTAATTATTGTCTATTGTCAATAATGTAGCGATCGATGAAGCACAGCTTTCTCAGCTATCAGCTTTCTGTTGTTCAAATTCAATAGAAAGCTTGAACACAAACAAAGTCTACATGGGGAACTTTTACATAGGTCATATGTTACATTTCTGATTATGATGATTTCTTTTTAAATGACTGGATATTTTCTGCTAAATTTTACTGAACAACAGTATGCATGGAAGCACCTTTGTAATAAAAGTCTGGTAATGGGCAGTAATATCACTAAAAGGAGCAAAGCTAGATTAAATACAGTTTGCAGTAGTGACATGGTAGTAGTGTAATTTTTCTTTTTTGTAATGGAACTATTTTATTGATTGAGTAATAAGTGAGAGCTGTGAAATGCCTGAACATTTATGTTTTTCTTGACAATATTTGCCAAAAAAGACATGTACGGAATATTTTCCGCTGGCTGTTAAAATGGGAACAGACTATGGCCAATTTGGGAATTTAATATACTTTTTAGTTTAGATAGCTTTGGACTTTTTTGATCACCTTGCCCTTGCGACAATGACTATGTGACACATTTAAAAGAACTTTTAACCAAAAATAATATGATTCTATTACTGTATCCTTTAATTGATTATTAATTTATTTTTGTACAACACAAAAAATAATCCATCAAAATCACTGAAGCTGGAACAGCATTGTTCTTGAGGAAATTAAAATTCCTTTTTTTATTATTTCTGAGCATGAACATGGATTTCACACAAGCAGTGCAGGACAAGATTATCAGTGAATAACTTAAATTTAAGTCTTTTTCTCAAACACATCAATTTACATTGCTTCGGAAGACATGGAATATAGTGCACAATTTATATGAACTATTATTGATGCCTATGTGTTGTGTTATTTTTTTCTTCTCTTTTTTGGAGATAAGGGGAAATGTCTAAAGATTATTCAGATTGGTTTGAAATAACATGAAAGTGAGTAAATAGTGGTAGTATTTTAATTCTTGTCTGATCTATCCCTTTAAGGCAGAGAAAGAACAGGAGATGAAACATAATGACTGATAACTGGTGGGAGTTGAGTGTCTTTTCCCACTCAAGGAGAGGAGGAAGTTAAAGGCCCTGGAGACACCCTCATCCTCTTCCTTTCTTTTCTCTTTCTTTCTTAAAGTCATCCTCCAGCTCCTGTTCTCTCTTTCCTTATCATCGTCTCCACACTAAAATTAGGTCTTCTGTTAGCCAGGCTGCCGGTGCTCCAAGGAAGGGCCTCATGGGAGCAACAATAGAGAGAGCATTGGTGTGTGTGTGTGTGCATTGGTGTGTGTGTGTGTGTGTGGAGGGAATCCGCCTCACCTTGGCAGGCGTTTAAGAGT
The DNA here is from genome assembly GCF_936440315.1 of Barbus barbus. Lineage (NCBI taxonomy): Eukaryota > Metazoa > Chordata > Actinopteri > Cypriniformes > Cyprinidae > Barbus > Barbus barbus. The sequence continues at coordinate 28,636,075 of NC_136730.1, read as the reverse complement.
AAAAGGAGGGCTAAAGTGTGCATAGAGCTTAATCCAGCTTCCTGCGGTCTCTCCGGTATAAGGTGGCACTGCCCTGTGAGAGAAGAATTGCTCTGGTCTAGAACATGCTCTCAGGAGAGTGTTACTATAAAGAGAAAGAGAGAGTTTCCACGCTCTTATCAGACTCACTAGTGCACCATTGTTGGTGTTTTTATAAGTCACTTACCGTACGGCTCTCTCTCACACACACACACACACACACAGACACACCACTGATAGTGTCGAGGCAAGAGTGCTTATGTTTTGCATCCGTGTGCATGAGATTGAAAGAATGAGAGAAGGATAGCACAAAACGAGAAACAATAAGAAACTCTTAGTCTGAACTATAAGTCTGTATCTCCTCACCCTCCCTGCTTCTCTCTCTCCTCTCTCTCTCTCTCTCTCTCTCTCTCTCAAATGGATAATTCTGGTGATGGCCCTGACAGCCCATGGTTTAGATTTTGATTTATGTTCTTCCAAAGCTAAAATCAAAGAATCCATCTAGTGCTATTTTATGGCAGCTAGGATGATGAATGGTGCAGTCTCTGGGCCAAACGAAGCCGCTGTGTCTTTGCCCCGGATTTTAATTGCTAAAGTAGCCAGTCATTGCTCAGGATTCAACAGTGAGCACGCTGCCTTTCTCTCCCTCTCCCTTCAAAGTGCACTGTAGATGGCTGCTTTGAACAAAAATTGAATTTAGTTTACTGTAACTTGCTGTTAAATCATTCATAGTGCGGCCATAGGGAACTCGTATAACAAGTATAAGTAATGGTTCTCATAATGGGTGCAACTTTGAAGTGTAAATTTCACATGTATATTTAATGTATGGAAATAAAAAAAAAAAAAGTATTTAAGTAATACACAAGATGAAGATTTGATACAGTTTTATGTTACCTTTCTATGCAAACAGCCTGGTTGTTTTCAGACACACTTAAGCTTTTCTCATTTGCTCATATTGTGAGTCACGCTCCCATCTTTATTTTGCGACGTGGAAACAGAAATAAGCCAGAGGACGAAAGGAAAGCTTGATTATCTTGGGGACTAAGCACAAAAATTTGAGTAATGTGTTTTTGTGATGGACAAAGTGACAAATACCAGAGCGAATGAGAAGCTCTGCGTGTGTGTGTGTCATTATGAGAGCGCCTCGTTTAATAAGAAGTACAGGAAGCTCGGCGCTCCTAATTTTACAGGGACGCACACTTTCTGTGGCCGATAAAAGTCATAAACGCAAGTAAATAAAATCAGCCTGTGTGCGTCATTAATCAAATGGGACAAGATGTCAAGATTTCCCCCTTCACGAAAAAAAGAGGCGTAAAAAAGAGCAGTAGCATCGCTCGCTAAACTCCCACAAAATCAATGATGCAAATGAGAAAAACAAGCAGGCAATAAATTCTTTCACATCTGCACACCCCAGTGAGAATTTTTTAATAATTTTTAATAAAGCATGATTGTAGTTTGTAGCACTGAATAATTTAATCACACAGAGATATGGAGGAGAGAGGGAGAAAGAGAGGAAGAGAGGGGGTGGGGAATTCACATTGGAAAATTTCAATCTCAAATCTTAAGCTGTTCGGTGGGGGGTGTTTGCTACTTATGTACTTGTGTATGTATCCCATTAGTTTGTTTCCCTCTTTGCTCTCTTCCCACGAAGGGTTACATCAATGACACCGAATAGTCCTCAAAGGACGTTTTAATTAATGTATTTTTTTGCTGATGGTCTTAGTTTGACACCAACAGAACAATACTTAAAGATTATTTATAAATACTCTCTCTATATATATATATATATATATATATATATATATATATATATATGAAAAAAATTAAAAGAAAAACATGTATATGTATGTGCAAGGAGGCGTGGATGAGCAGCCTCAGGTGAAACAAAGCCTTGCCAGTAATTTATAACAATGACACAGGAGCGAAGTTTCTCTAAATGAGGCATTCAGATAGCCAAACCAGTCATTTATCCTTATGATTAATACAAATGATATTCCTAATAATAAATATTGCTGCCTCGCAGCGAGCAGGCAGAGAAAGTGAGAGGGAGAGATTGAGAGAGAAATAAAGGGAGTGAGGGATAAAGAGAGACTGCAAATCCACGTGGCCATACGACTGTCAGTGTCTAACTGTTTGTGTAAGTTTCGTTTGTTTAAAACTGGTAAAAAGTGCAAATGCATATATGTGTGTCTATGATCTCAAAGCCTTCTTCTCTTCCTCAGCTTTTCACGGGAGCCTCATGCTCAAATTTTTCAAGCAAAATAATAGATGACTAAGGAAAAAATGCTAAAAATGCAATAGTTAATTTGCTGTGTGTAATACGTTATTCTACTATTAGACTTTCCAAAGAACATTTTCTGTATGTATATATGTATTTATTTATTTTATTAAACCTGCACACTGAAAAAAAAAGGAATTACTTTGAAACAAGTTTTCACACAGATATTTCACAAAAAAACTGCAATCAACACATTCAATTAAACATGACATTTTTTAAGTAAAATACTGAAATATTTTCTTAAAACATGCTATAACAATCTTTTAACTTTGAAAAAAATATATATTTTTTTTGCCATGTACTTTACAGTCAGGAATTATCATGCTTTTTGGTGATTTGAAAAAAGAGCTGATTTGACATTCCAAATTAGTTTTTTGTTACGATGAATAATAAATAAAAAATGAAATAGGGTCAGTGGATGATGACAGATTTTCTGCCTCACAGCAAATTTATTATTAATATAAAATGCATTTTTTATATATAATTTATACAATAACATTCATATTTTGCTGGGAAACGTTTGGTATATAAAAGCCAGCATATACATTTCTTTGGTGATTGCGTGTGTGGTAGAGATTAGACGGAAACCCCATGTGAACATCGTCTCACAGACATAGTCGAACCACTTATTTCCAAATATCAACCCCTTTAATATGTATTTTTCTCCTTGCTGGGCCATAATAATGCACAGAAGAGAGCTATCATAATCGGAGAAGGCGAGGAACAGTGGGAGCAGGGGCCTTTAAACAAATGAAGCTGTCAGTACAAGACAAAGCCCCAGAGAAAAATTACTGAGTCGGACGCCATACTTATGCATAGTATGCCTCTTCTTCTCCTTTCCTGCTCTCTCTGTTCTCCTGCCATCCCTTCTTCTTTCCCTTTCAGTAGTAAGATGCAGCAGTAAGATGATTGGAGGAATTGTTTAATACTCAGAGATATTTTTAATCGGAGAGGAGCATAGACTCCACACTTGCATGCTTGCACACAGGGATGTCATGCACCTGGTTTTTGAAGGGGAAAAGTCCTGGCTCAATTGGTACCCTAGGTGGTAACCAAAAAAAAAAAAACTTTTTAACTAATGAAAAAAATACATTTTTAGTTAATAGTAACAGGAAACCTGGGTCAAATCCCACCTGGATACATTTTTAATAACACATTAAATACCATTTTTAAAATAAATAATGCATTGAAAGCCAGTTTTTGCCTCAGAATAAAATTGGGATACAAGGTTTAAAAATATGAAATAAAATCGCATTAGGAGATGCCACAGTTGTAAGAAATATATTTAAAATTGTGAAATGTAAAATTTAAAATACAGTAGGCTAAATAAAGCTGCAAATATTAGATGTATTTTGAAAATAATTGTGTACTTACTGAACTTGACTGAACTTGATAGCAATTGACCATAATTAACTTTTGTTGCATGTAAAATAATAAAAATGAAAAAATCTTAGTTATATCCAGCAATCGCTTTGTGGCTCGCATGCATCACTTTAGCTTACTGCAGAAGCACAGAAGAAAGGGTGGTCATGGAGGTATCTGTGGACCTCTGTATTCGCCCACATCAACTATTCTTTCTTAAATCATTCACTTTCCTCTGCCACCCACTGCCATCTGATGAAAGGAAGATGAAAAGAGGAAGAATTTTGTATCTGTGAATCAACATAGAAAGTCACTTCTTTTGGAGAGGCGAGGGGAGAAGAATGTGTCCATGTCAGGTACCCAATAAAGTTTATGTCTTCCTGCCACATTCAAAAGTAAACACCCCCGCGGCCTACATGACATCACTAAGTAGGTTAAGTGTAGTCTTGAGTCGCCATCGATCATTACGAATGTAGCATATTCCGCGCTGTGCACGCTGAGAGGTAAAAGTTTTCCACTGTACTGAGATGACATTTAATTTTTCATATCTCCTCCACAGTCCTGGAATGAATTTTGGCAGACCTGATGCAATTTAGCAGCTTGGCAGTTTCAAATTGGGCAATGAATCACAAGGATTCAATGGACTCGAGTGGCTGCATAATATTTTCTCTGTGTCAGGAGAAAGAGAGAGGTGCTGAAGCTTTGGACAGTGGACCCCTCCTCTAATACTCTTTCTTTCTCACCTCCTCTGTGTCTCTTGCTGTCTCTCTAGCCTTGTTGTGTCTCTCACCGCACAGACCTCCAGTAACATGAGAGCATAGGTAAGAGACCACTGACTTGTACAAATGTGTTTTTGAATCTCAGTGTAAACACACTTTAGGTCCGTTGAAATGCACTTGTTCCACTAAACTTCATTTTTCATCTTATTTAAAGGTAAGTTGCTATTTGGATCGAAAGTGAGCACTTAAAGTGGTTTCAAAATGTCACACAATACCTGCTTTGATGCCTCATGAAGTTATTAGGCACGTATAAATCACAGCAACACACTCTCATAAGGAAACATCACTCTGCTGACTTTTATTCAATCTCTGTTGTTATTTTCAACTAATTTTGTCATCCAAACCCTGATTTTCAGTCTTCTGTAGATATAAAGCGCTCATTTTTATTCCATTAAAGGGGTTGTGTAATGCATTTTTTTTTATTATTGTAATCCAGCAATGTCTATGCACCTTATTCAACATCTTAATCGTTTTGTTTGTTAAAAGCAATATATATTAACACTTTCAGTGTTGGAATAACTTAGCCGCTCTCTTTTTTTCAGTTCACAGTGACTATTATTTAACATGTGTGGACAAAGATATTCAAAGGAGAACAATTTAAAGATGTAGGTGATTTTGAAGTCATTTTGGCAGAGTGCAGTGATATTTTGTATTATTTAAATAATACTTTATTATAGTATGTATTAATATATTAAGTAATGTTTTCATTTTAATTTTACTTTTAGTAATTGTGTTATGTGCTTTTAGCAAATTAAGTATTTCTATTTATCTTTTTTTTTTTTTACTTTAGTACTGTTACTAAGTCAACCTTTCTAATTTTCAATCACGTTTTTAATATTTATGGTCACCATTTAGTTTGAGGACTCAGTATTAACTAACAATTAACTAGTTACTTATTAAATATATATTGTTTATTTAACTATTTATTCCAATTACCAAAAAAAACCCACGAAAAAACATTTATTTAGAGGCACCATGAAGAGTTTTACGGGGGTTTTCCAGACAGATTTTTTTTTTATTAATTTTTTTTTATGTTTAATACAAAATTAAAAGAAACTGAAAAAGAATAAGAAATTGAAATAATTTGTTACTAAACATATTATTTTAAGTAGCAGTTAAATATTTAATTTCACACAATGAAAATATTTTTTTAAGGTTTTCATTTTAGTTCATTTAGTCTTCAGATTGTTGCTTGTTTATTGCTAATCTGCTGTCCTGTTTCGACGCTATAGCATTTGCACTGAGGTCATAACAGCATCTCTTATCATCCCTATCCTTTCCTTGTCTGTTACTACAATCATCTCCAATATTTTGTTTATTCAGATTTGTAAGAACTCAGTTCATAAGTGCTCCAATATGGAAGTATGGAAAATAAAAGTATGGATCATAAAACAGGTAATTGTGATTTTATTTTTTATTTTTTTCCCATAATCTCACAATTCAGTTTTTTTTTCTTGCAATTGCAAGGTTATATCTCTTAATTCTGTAATTATAATTTTTTTTTTCAGAATTTTTTGATACAATCTCTCAGTCTTTACTTCTCAGAATTGTGATATATATACACTCGCAATTGTGAATTATTAAATCAGAATTGTGAGATATAAACTCACATATGAGTCTTTTTTCCCCTCAGATTTTATATTTCACAAATCAGAGAAAAAACTCACAATTGGGAGGAAAAAGCCAGAATTTCGAGACGAACACACATTTGCGGGGGAAAAAATTGCAATACTGATATTATTTCTCACAATTGCAAGCTTAAATCCTGCTATTCGGACATTATAACTTGCAATTGCAAGTTTATATCATGCAATTCTGAGAAAAAATGTATTCCATAGAAAAAAATAAAATTAAATCATGATTTTGGGCCACCTATAATAGCACCCTGGGCCCATATGCCTAGCATGTTCTTGGCGCCCCTGCATTTATTAGTTTTAGTTAACAATAGCAACACTGACAGATTAGAAACAAACAAACAAAAAAAAATCATCTTTTTGTGAAGAAGAGAAATATTTGACAAATTAAGATTATAGTAGGTTTTTATAATACCTGTCAAAATATGAAGGAAAATTTGATTTGTCACGACATGACCCCTGTAAAGCACAATAAAAGTGGTCCTTATAACTGCCTTCTGAAGCCATTTCATCACCATTTACTCACCCTCATGTCATTCCAAGCCTGTATGACTTTCTTTCTGGGGAAGGGGGTTTTGTTCATAATATGAACAAAAGCAGTTGTAAAATTTTTCATATCATTTTTTTTCACAGAATACAGAAGCTCATACAGGTTTGGAACAATATAAGGGTGAATAAATAATGAGATTTGTTTTTCTTTTTCTTTCAAACTAGCCCCTTGCACACTGTTTTAACCGATTAACAGACCCGCTTCTCCAGAAAGTTATTTTTAAAGCGAGTTGGAATATTTAACAATGAAATCATACACACTAAGAGTAAATATCACAGTAGCCCCCCATGAACACACACAGACCATCTACAACCTCATCAAACAAAGAGCACCTTTCCTTGAAGCACGTACGTACGCCTCTCCACCCACCACATAAGAGACACAGCATATGTGTTTTAAAAGGTGAAGAGGTCCAGAGGGCCTCGCTGTATCAGATTTTTTGACAAAGAGCAGCGCGGCCAGAAATCAATAGCGCCTGTTCGGGGTGAGACCAGTGAGAGCGTAGGTGCCACTGAGCACGGCCGAACACTCGCTGGCCTCTCTCTCCAACCCAGTTGAACCCAAACAAGCAAAGAATGGACTGACAACGCTTTTGACACTAGCCGTTTATTAGGCGCTTCGCGCTGCTAAAGCCAATGTAGCCCCCGCTAGCCTGCTGGCATTGTTGACGAGGTGACCATAGCAGAACCTGGGACGTTTCACACGACGCTCCATTTGTCAGGGTCAGCGTCAGGAAAATTAGTGTTTATTCTTGTCAAAAAAAAAAGCATGTGATGAATTGGTTTATTTATATGCTAAGGGATTTTTGGATACCGCCTCTCATGCTCACTCGCGCTCACCTACAAAAGCAATAATTTCACCCTGGGTTGGTTCGAGGAGCTTAACGTTGCATACGTGAACAGTAGAGAAGCATGTAAACACGGCTGGTGACAGCAGACATAAGAGGCTGGGGTGGAGACATTAACCTTGAGGGTAATTCAGACAGAGACTATTACTGAAGCTGACATTATTCACACGAGAAACAAACAAACTTATCTACAAAACAATATCAGCGATATAAATAATGTTTGGAGCACCTAATTAATACATTTCCATTTTTAAGCAAGTAATTTACTTTGTAGTATCATTACAAGTGTGAACTGAAGGCGACTGAAGTGTTGGACTTTGTGGGAAAATCGTTCTTTAATAATTTACACATTCTCTGCGTGATTTATTTCAGAAGGAAATAGATTTAATTGTAAATACTTTTCTTTTCTCTTTTTAGTTTTGTGAGTAATCACAACAAAATCGGTCTAACACCCAAAGTCATTCAAGAACACACTTGCAGGCAATAATAATCTAACTATAAACATATTTTTACTCTTTCAGCAGATCTTTATGGAGCCTCACAATTGTGCTCCCATCACGCTCCTCCACAAGCTGAGGTGCAAAAGTGATTTCTGACAATCAGTCTATTCACTCCTCTGCAAAAGCTGAAAGAGTCATTACTATTAAACATAATAATGGCTTTTAAATAGTCACATTGTGCTTTGAGGTAGTGAATAATTTAAGGTTGTCATTGTGCGTGCCCGCTGCCCCGGCCCTGTTTAGTGTGGAGATGCCTGGTCAGGTAAAGCCGTACCTGAGACAACAGTCAGCAGACTGCCACATTTGCTTGAATTATTTATTTATTTCCCCCCTCCCCATCACGTTTATTTCGAGCGGCGTTAATTATGCTCGCGCAAGCTGTTAAGCTGTCGTCTGCCGATTAACAGAGTCAAGCGCAGACCCACTGCTGCCACCAGTGCGCAGCAAATGGGACAAGGGGGAGGAGGGGGAAGTAACAGAAAGATCAGTTTTGTGACAGCATTTGTTAACTCAAACAGAGGGCCATAAAAAAGTATGCAGTCTTTTAAAGGCAACGCAAGCAAACAATTTTGAGCACGCTTCATTTGCTGAACGTCCCTGCTAATTAAAGACGCAGTTGCACAATGCAGCAGTGCATTAAAAGTTAAAGCAAATTGCTCATCTTGGCAACATAATTCGACTTGAGTCCACGGCTTCCAGCAGTTTCCATTTTCGCAGTCATTGCACTTGGGCCACACATAGTTTGCAGTTGCTTGCATATGATGTTCATGCCCAAATGACACTCAAGAGGATAAGATAAGAAAAGGTATATTATATATGTTATAGTAAAATGGCACACGTGTGATCAGCTGTTTGTTTTTTAGCAATTAGTACATCAAAAGAGAAATTCACATCGATTAGCTTATACAATAACGCCAACATTTAATTTATAGTTTTTTATAAAAAAATAAAAATAAAATCCTCAAAGCGTCCTTTATGATATGATTTATGATAATATTTGATATGTTTAAACCTGGTGCTTTTTTATATATGTTTAATGCAATAATACCAGGAAAGTATAACACACATGTCCTGTACATATGTACACTGTGTGTTTATTTGTTTTATATATTTAAAACAAATATATACAGTATACACTGTCATTCAAATGTGTGGAGTCTTTAAGATTTTTTTTTTTTTTTTTTTTTTAAGCACTCTCTTACAAAGGCCACGTTTATATGTTCAAAAATACAGTAAAAACAGTAATATTGTATAACATTATTGCATTTTCTCTTATTTTATGTTTTAAGATGCAGTTTCTGCATTATTTCTCCAGTCTTCAGTGTCACATGAACTCTCAGAAATCATTCTAATATGCCGATTTGGCACTCAAGAAACATTTTTTTATTATTAATTTTGAGAACAGTTGTGCTGCATATTTTTGTGAATACCATGAACCAAAAGGTCATAGATAGATAGATAGATAGATAGATAGATAGATAGATAGATAGATAGATAGATAGATAGATAGATAGATAGATAGATAGAAAACCAGTGTCAGTGGTATTAAGATGTTATGCTGTTATACTCTGATGCCTTTTTACAGTTATGCCATCATGGTTTGTTATGCATCACCAAATCCATTTTCTCTCTTATTACATCTGAAACTGTCTTTCACATACCTTTGGTTGTGTGAGTATGCATGTGTGTTTCAAAAGAAAGGCCAGGACCATAGTCAGGATTTCTCATATCAGTCTCTGATGATTCTACAAATGACATGAATTTTCACTGGTCACTGGATTTGTTCCAAACATCAGTCACGTATGCGTTCTCCTCGGAGTGAGCTGAGCTGCCGAGACAAAGACATGGTCATGCAAGTTCAGTGACTCTCACCACTGAAAGCACTTTCTGTTGCCACTTTGTAGCATCACATTATCCTAATGAGAATACGACTGGAGGGAAAGTGACACAAAATGGCCATGGATGAGCTGCATGTCAAAATTCCTTTACTTTGTTTTTTTTTTCCCCTTTCCTTTTTTGTTTGCAAATGTAGGCAAAGAGATTATGATGAGAGAGTAGAGGATGGAGTCATCGTTTGTAATGCCGCAGGCTCATGGCCAGCTCTGAAACCCTCCTGTCTGTACTGATGTCTCTGACAAGCATCTGAGAGAAAGCAGCAGAAACAGACAAATGCCTACACGCTTGATACAGTTGAAAGCTTCTTGTTCTTTCACTATCCTCTCCTTTTCTCTCTAAACCTTGGACAAACTGTATTGTACGATGGGTCAGAATCACAATCTGGCATCATTAACTCGTAACAGAAATCCTACTGTGCGTAACATTGAACTGAGAGACTGGCATTTATATGATCCCCAGATGCATCAATCAGCTCACCACATCTGAGTGATAAATGCAATCATGCAAAATTCCTCCTAAATCAATGTAGTCGTATCACTGACAAAACAAAACCCATGTCATGGAGAGACACAGTGGGGAATGTTTGTGTCCTTTGTAATTCCTTTTCCCTTTTTTGTCCCAGCAGCGCCATACACCGTACCCCATCCCGACACCATCCACAGCTCAGCAATCTCAGTAAAAAGGATAAAGGTTTAGAAGGAGAAAGTTTATGTGGCACATCGGCCTGATTAAATGCCCACAGATCTGAATGTAATGGGCTCCTTTTACTTCATTTTGCCAGAGATTTATGAGTGTGACTGGAAATGAGTGGCAGGTTGTTAAAACGGTCAAACATTGAAGGAGAGAAACTCCTCCTTGTTCCTGTGCTGGGCAGACCTACTTTACTTTAGTGAGTGACTATGGGCAGTATATGTGTCATTACTTCAGAAATCATTCTTATGTGCTGATTTGGTGCTCAAGAAACATGACTATTAAATATAATTATGTTGATAACAGGTGTGCTGCCTTATTTTCATTAACTTACTCACTCACTCACTCACTCACTCACTCACTCACTCACTCACTCAGATGATACATTTTTCAGGATTCTTTAACATAGAGTTCAAAAGAACAGCATTAATTTGATATGTGTTATTTGATCTTAAGTTATTATGTGTGTTTTGGTGGGATGGATACATTTAACATTATGTACTGAATAAAAAAGCTCAACCTACCATACAAATCTGGTTATCGTGAACCTGCGTGACCTCCTTAAATCTCAGAAATAAAGGTACACAAGCTGTCAGTGGGGCAATACTTTTTCAAAATTAGATCCTAATATGTACACTTTATGTACTAATATACACACTTTAAGTACTAATATGTACCTTTAAGGTACCAAAATGGACTCTTTAAGTACAAACATGTACCTTTTGAAAAGTAACCACCCCAGTGACAGCTTTTACCTTTATTTCTGAGAGTTTCATGTAACACAAAAGGTGAGATTCTGTCGATTTTGTCTATGCAAATACAATAAACCTGAAGGTTTGAAGCTTTAAAGGAGTCATATGATGAGATTTCAAGTTTTCCTTTCTCTTTGGAGTGTTACAAGCTGTTTGTGCATAGATAAGATCCCTGAAGTTGCAAAGACTAAAGTCTCAAAACCAAAGAGATATTCTTTATCAAAGTTAAGAGTCTGCCACGCCCCCCTAAAACGACTCGTTCAAACACGCCCCCACATGTCTACATCAAGATGTGGAAATATTTGCATAATGCAGCCCAAATGTTGACGCAAAGAGAGAAGGCGTGGTTTCAGTAACCAGTAGTGTTGATGAAGCTGTGTCAAGGAGAGCTGTGTGTTTCTAGGTGAAAGCAAAAGCACTTTATTTGGCCTTCCGAAAGTAGATGCATTTAGGAATCATTAAGATGACTTACAACAGAACAACAACACATGTTATGGACGACCGTTTCGTGAACCTAGGAGAGGAGGTAATTCTGACTTTGCTTTGACAATCTGGCGCTTCTGAATCAGCGACTGTATGTTTTGTTATTAGTTTAAGTATTTACTATTGCCTGTTTAAATGCGGAATTTTGCGCGTCATGTGTGTGTGAGAGAGAGAGAGACAGGGTTTCTGCAGGGTCTTAAAAAGTCTTAAATAGTACAAGAAAGTCTTAATTATGAATTCAAGAAGCCTTAAATTTGGAGACGGAAAGACCAGAATGGCAATATGGCTGAATGTGACGATTAAACTTCAAAGGCTATGATTTCATGAAATAAACATGAGCACTGTATGTTCAGAGTCCGGTGCTGAGCCTTTACCGGAAAACCGCTATATTTCTGTCAAACGCGACAGTTAATAGAGCTTAAACAGAGGTTTAACAGAGGTTTTTAGTTAACAGAGGTAAAACTAGTGTGTGTACGAGTGCATTCTTTCACTGCACGATTCTATTACAATGCATTTATAATGATCACATAATTAAGATATGGGGGCAGAAAATGTATAGCCTATATTTATATCGTTTCATATGGTTAATATCACACGAAGAGTGCCATTTTTTTCTCCAAAAATCAGCATGATTACAAAGGTGATACTGATTTTATAACAGTTCGATAAACACTAAGTTAATATTAAGAGACTTGCGTTTTAGACACCACATTTCCTGCTTTTGCTCACAATGACTCACTTATTAAAGCTGACTTACTGTCATCTACTGGCCGTTTTAATTTCACATTTAAGGTATCTTAATTTTTAAAAAATAATTTAAAACATCAGTTTTCAACGTTTTATGTTTAAAAAATCAAAACATAATTTATGCATTTGTAACTGCAGGTTAGCATTCTGTGTCCCTCTGAGCTGCATTAAACAGTGTGTAAATACATCGAAATGCCACTTCATATGCATTGCAAAGATACATTTTGTTGATACTGATTTAATTTGCTTGGTAACAGCCCAAATGCAAGAATTGGAGTCAAAAGATGATGCACACTTTTAGAAAAAAATGGCTTAAAGGTAAAAATGCCCATAAAACTTGTTGGAAAAGACTAATTTCTATCACTGCTGTGAACTGACCACACGGAATATGAAGAATATCAAAACAATTCAGGAGTCAGCTGTCCATGGTAATTTTTAAGATACCAGCACAACACACTCAGCAAAATATCGTCTAATTATCATTATCGATAAAATCCCAGAAAATATAAAGATATCATTTTTTGCCAATTTCGCACATCTCTAATTCATGTTATTTAATTGATATAATAATTTATGGATAATAATCAATATTATTAATAATTTTGACATCCATTTTCTTAAAAATGGTTTAAAGGCTGAAATGTTGATCATTTATCATGTAAATTATGCTTTTTACAGTCATTTTACAGTTTAATATGGTAGGCTACTATAGACATTGCCCTACCCCACTCATATGGTACGAATATTATTTGTGCAGGTCTTAAAAAGTCTTAAATTTGAGTTTAAAAATCCTGCAGAAACCCTGGAGCGAGAGAGAGAGAGTCACAGCGCAGCGTCGTGTGTGTGTGTGTGTGTGTGTGTGTGTGTGTGTGTGAGAGAGGGAGAAACGGTCACACAATCGTGGCTTGTGTGCAAACACATACAAGCTTCATCGCTGTGTCTGTCACGCGACTCTTTTCCCCTCACGGGCTTGAACTGATGGTAAAACTAAGGACATTTACCGTCTTTACTATAATTTTGAAAGCTGAAGCTGGCGATTATGGAAAGGGGCGTTACATTTCCGACGCGGCTTATGGTGTTCAGCCAATCACAATGCACTGTGTCAGTTAGCCAATCAGAGCAGACTGCACTTGTCGGAAGGAGGGACTTTGTAGAAATCGAGGTTTTTGAGAGAGGCGGGGAATAGAGGACCTACAATAATGTACAGTATTCGAAAAATAATGTTTTTTGAACAATAAAGCATGTCAACATATTCTGTTACACCAAATACATAAAATAATGATCTTTTAAAAAAGCATCATATGACCCCTTTAAAAAGGACACAAAACCACTATAAATGTGGTCCATTTGACTCTAGCATTAAATTCCAGGTCATTTGAAGCCATATAAGGCATATCAGCTTTTTGTGTGGAACATAGTAAAACTTAAGTTGAATTCACACTGATAATCAAATTTTGGGAATCAAATCAGCTGATTTATTTGAAAAGGTCAGACTTAAAAGAAGAATTTGTAAGTCAGTTATGTAAGCTTCTAAGTGGCATGCGCACTTGTAGACATGGAGGTGACATTGTAGTCAAATCAACACGTTCTTACTCCCAGCTCGTCACATATTGATGCATGGTCAGGACCCCTTGGCGTCGCTTTTTGATGCTCAAGGTACCCCTTTAGTGTCATTTTCGATGCACAGTGGTATCCTTTTAGCGTCACTTTTTGACGTACAGTGTACTCCATTGTTTTCAGTTGTTCGTCACATTTGTCTATTGCATGCATTTGGGAAAAAAAAAAAAAAAAATTTATATACATTTATACTTTCATTGGAGCACCTAAACCTACCCACTTCTGAACAATTGTACAACATGTAGCAGGCAAATAAAATTACAGTCATGGGTATTTATTGCAAAAAATGACCATGAAAAAGCATAAAATCATTAGAAACAAGTCCTGTTGCATTCCAAGTCTTCTAAAGACATACAGTATTTATACGAAGAAGAGAGTGAAATGGTTTTAATCACTGAAAATGATCACATCTCATTCACAAAGATGCTCCCGTAGCATGACGCAATCGGTCACGAGACACACAAGAGCCAATGACATTTCACAATCAAGGCTGACTTAAGGCTTCTTCTGCTTGCCATTCTTTGTATTTGTTCACAGACTGCACACAGGATCTGAGCTTTATGGCGGACGGAGACGGCGATCACGTATATTTTTTTCATAAATCAATCGTTTTGCCTCGGAAGACTTGGAATATATATATATATATATATATATATATATATATATATATATATATATATATATATATATATATATATATATATATATATATATATATATATAATACATTATGACTGTAGCTTCATTTGCCTGTTATATCTTGTGTTTTATTGACAAATGGTAGGTTTAGGGGCAGGGGGTGTGTTATGTGCAAAAATATGTGTAAATAGTGCAATGTAAATAAAACTGTAAAATCACACCCTAACATATACACAATAATGGCAATATTATTACCCAATATGTAATTTAATCGTGACGATAAAATTCCCAGTGCCTTTTGCGTCGGCATACTAACGCCAAAGGTGTCTTAATTAAATCAATTGGAGGACCATGCACATCGAAAATTATGCTAAAGGGGTACCATGAGCATCAAAAAGTGACGCCAAAGGGTCCTGACCAAGCATCAATATGTGACAAGTTGGGAGTGAGAATGTGTTGGTCAAATGGTAGTGTGGTAAAAAATACATTTGATATCAAAAATGTCAAATATATATTTAATGTAAGAGTAAAAGTGACAGCTTATCATAATTCCATTGTCCTCTTTAAAGTTTGAAAGCATTCATTGCAATTGCTATTATATGGAAAAACAGCCATACAGATTAGGAACAACATGATAATTAGTAAATGATGACAGACTGAACGGTTTTGGGTGAAATATTCCTTAAATATGCACACAGAAACACACACAGCTGCATCTCCGTTGTGACTCCCTATGCATGATTTCAGACTTGCAAATGTGATGTGAAACCCATGCACACTTGAGACTGATGCACAGTGCCAGTCAACAGTGTGGGGACAGCACATCTAAACACGGCTGTCATCCCGGAGTGCAGAGACACGTCCCTATATCTTGCTTTGCCCAACGAACACGGTGCCGCTGATAACATTAGCACATCATTCCAGTAATGTGCCCTAATCTTCAAAAAACATGCCCCCACTAGGCTAACCGCAGGCCTCCAAAAAGATATGCCGAAGCAGTCAATTATTCATCAATACCCCATTTATTAAGCCTTTAATGTCATTTATATCGCCCTTTATAAGTGCTGCCTCATGTATAATGAAACACACACAGACTCCGCACATAATTTATCATGTTTATGGTGTGCTGAATATATTATTCATCAAGACGAACCAATCATTAGGAGTCACTGCGTCACATTAGCGTCAACAGAAGATGGACGCAACGTGAACCATGTGTGCCAGGGTGTGTGAAAGAGCAGGGGGGACATTGCGGATGAGATGGGAAGGGAATGACCATGGCAGTAGAGCTAGCATCGCGTTAGCGCCAGCAGCTAATGTGTCGAGAGAGGCTAATGCAGTGATCGGATGTGGGGACTAGGGTTGTGCACATCGCTCCCTCTTAGCATGTCAACCAGAATCAACAATGAATATGCATGTTTGGACGACTCTGTGTCTTCCTTCTGTCTACTTGACTAAAAGGCCAAAGATGCCGCGTTCCATCTGTAAGACAAGATAAGGAGTGTGGAAGTGTATAAGATTAGAGCTAAATAAGTTACTTTTTTAAGATTTGACTCATTTTATTGTCATGTCTTCCTGAATTCAGTCTTGCCTTTGTCACATATTTTTGCTGTGCGCCGTCCACCTCATTTCATCTTCCGTCTCTCCTCTGTCCCGGTGACCAGCTCACTTTTACAATGCTCAGTTTGCTTTCAATTATTCATATGGCAGGAGGGACCATTCAGCCTGGCCTTTTGGTGAAATGCCACAAAGACATTAACCTATATATCTCCATGATGAGAAGTGGGGACCTAAAATAATGGAGAAAAGAATCCATTCTAAAACCAAATGTTAACTTTGCATGTGAATGGAAGATGGCAGATTTGTGAATTATGGGTGGATTTGTAACAGTTGCTCTCTTAGTGCAATTGATAGATTGTAGGCAAAATGTTGAGGTCAGGTCAGGCCTCGCTGCCTATGTACATGTTGGTCTCCATGTCTGTCTCTTCACTTCTGTTACAGGTGAAAACCACTGATGCATGTTTAAAACAAGACCTGCTTATGTCTAAAATGGTTTGCATTATCAATGATGAATTAAAAGCATGTTAAAATTGAAGTGAACTGCAGAACACTGCTTTGGAGTAATTGAACAACACCTATGCAGATGCTATCTCCCTATTCTTTCTCTCCGGGTGCAACTACAAGATATTGTGTTTTGCTCAGCAGGAATCTATATTCATTGGTGATAAGAGCGCACACATTTGTCATTTCAGGGCCGGTGTGTAATAAGCAAACGAGGAGGATTGCACCAAGGTAAAGCAGCCTTTCATGGTTCTGTCCACAGATATTTGGTACTGGTTGTGCATAGACAAGAGCGCACTCTTGTCAAGGCTGTTGTGGCAGGTGACACGCAGTTTGCTTCATATGCCATTGCTAAGAATAGAATATTTTAATAAAACACTGTAAACTCTGCAAGACGACGGCCCTTTAGTGCTGTAATTTCACATTTTTGATATTAACGAATATTGTTGTTCTTGTTATAGACCTAGCCTGTTATAATTTGGTAATAATAATAATAATAATAATAATTTATTTATTTATTTATTTAGAAAGAAAGAAAGAAAGAAGTCTTATGGTTGCCAAGGATGCATGTATTTATGAATTAATAAATGAATGAATAGATAGACAGACATACAAACAAACAATACTGAATAATGCTGTGAAATATTATTTTTAAAAAATGTTGGTAATAATGTAAGTCACTTTTGATCGATTTAATGCATTCTTGCTGAATAAAACACTGAAAAAAAAGATTAAATTTATCTTTTTTTTTTTAAGGTAAGTGGTTTCAATCAATATATTTTAGCTATATTTAAATGAACAAATTAGTTGACTAACTTTCAACATTTATTTTTTTAAAATGTAGCTAAAATAAATTGTTTGCAAGCACTTACCTTAAAAAAAGTATATATTTTTTCAGTGTATTTTCTTTTAACAAAAAATCTTACTGACCCAAAACTTTTGTACAGTTGTGTATATTAAATGTTATTGCAATTATTAATACTATACATACTAAAGTTGGTGGTTCATTTCTGTTTGATAATTGTTTTCTCCGTCTCTTTAACACCTTTCAAAGACATAAAACTACTTTGAAAAACAACACATGATGTTTTTAAGGAATCTTCCTCTCTGGTTTTGTTCTACTCTTTTTCATTCATATCACAAATGAATGAAAATAGAAAGACCTTGAGAGAGATCTCAAGACCTTGAGAGAGATGCCCTCCGTAAATGATAAAAAAGAAACGTAAGGGAACAGGAGAGAGAGAGAGAGAGAGAGAGAGAGAGAGAGAGAGAGAGAGAGAGAGGATAAGACGATATCTGCTCCTGACTGTAGCATCAGTAGCAGCCTCTTCAGATAACACTGTTTAAACAATACACTCCTATTGCCCAGAGCTATTGTCAAACACATAGTGTCTGAAAAACTTTCTATTATGGCTATTGATCTTCTCTTTCCATCTCTTCTTCCTTCTTTCTAAGATTAACAGCAGGTCATTTGAGTGGCAACCCAGTATCTGTGAGCGGAGGAATATTATTAGGTGTTTAACAAAGCCGTTCAAATGACTCCCTGAGCGACCGGGGTTCAGTGTGAAATGAAAGAATATGTCACAGAGGAAGATAAAGAAAGATAGATCAGAATAAAAGCATTAGGTGCGAAACATGGAGGATGTCAATTTGAGAGGGATTTCAAAGGTGGGAATCGACAATTAAAAAGTGCTCTGCTGATAGTTAAATTGCCCATATATCATCGGGATTACCACTGTGTTTGATTAACTTTACCGTGTTGCTTTGAAGATCTTCTTCCTCATTATTGTACCATAATCGTAACACACTCCTCCAGCTCTCCATGCGTACCTGAATCATTTGGATGGTTGAATATTTCCATTATATACAATAAATGCAGTGTCTGTTGAAAATAGCTAGATGTGGTGATATTTTGTGTGCACACTCTCCCTCTCTCTCTCTTTAGCTGTCGTCTTTTACTGATATAGTGGTGAATATATCCAGCAAGTGTTTTGCCATTTACTTTCAAGTTGGATATTCACACTCTGAGATCCGCAACGCTTCTCACTGCGACGCGGCCCATCACTCGCGACATCTTGTCTCATTAGGGAGATGGTGGATTTCATCGTGCACTGGCGTGTGTGCCGAGAGAGAGAGCAGGCAATGAGAGCAGGAAAGAGTTACAGACATTGCTAAATGCCACCGTGCACTTGTTATTTGACAGACTTGATATTTTGGGCATGATCCACTTCCTGCTGAAAAGTGGGCCTGTGTGCATCCTTATTTGTGTGTATGTGTGTGTATAAACCGCTTACAGTTGAAACAGGCCCTTTTTTGCTCGTCTGCGGTCTCTCTACTCCTCCTCTGGTGCTCAGAGTGTCAGTTTATCAGTGTATCGCTTACGTCCCTTAATTCAAAGGGCACTGTGCATTGTAACCCGTCGGGCAGCCATGTCATTGAGACAGACACATGTTGGAGGGGGGCATGAGCTGCGTTTTTCCTGGGGACCTGTCCATCTCCTTCCCGAGTAAAACGGACGGTGAGGAGCAAGCCTTATCGGTCCAACCTTTTGGCTGGTGAATTAGCAGACCCTTGAGTGATAAGGCCTAGAAACCATTGAGTGAAGGAAACTGGTGTGTGTGCAGGGGGATTTGTCGGTGCATGTGAGCCGGCTGTTGTCTTGTCGGCTGTCAGTCACTCTCCTGCCGGCTTGTGGCAGTCTCTATTTATTCAGAGGCGCTCGTCTGTCCACTGGGCAGTCCGTAGACTCCTGCTGTCTGAATAGCCTCGCTTGCTCTGTGAATGAAAAATGTGCGCCGCCGGAGGGAGGACAGATATTTTGTGGGAAAATGATAAAAATAAACATCCTTTCAGACTCCAATTTTGAGATAACAACCCCACCTACCCCCTGTCCAAGTGTATTATTCCTCCCAAGTCGGTGTATATGAGCGCTCCATTAGCACTGTCTCGAAGGGGGAGCATCAAGACACAGGTGAGCAGGCCGGCGCTTCTGTTGGGCCCCCATCAAATTCCATTTCCCAAATTTTTCAGTTTTCATCAGTCGACAGGAATTTCACATTTCCCCCCGTTGTGTGTTCTCACGCTGCTCCGGCACAATCAGATTGGATTTCCCATTTTAGATGGGCACGGAGGAGAGTCGGGTTTGATTGTGCCAGACAGGGATGAATTCTTCAGCAGAAATCGGACCTGTCGGGACTTGTGATGCATGCCCGTCACCTCGCGATGACATGATCTAATGTGAGATGATATTGAACAACTCTAGTTTGGCACTTAAGCGATGGAGGGGGTTTCAGGGCTGACAGCAGCCACTTTATTGCTTTAATCCCAAGGTCTTTTAACCCTGTTTGACGCAAATTGAGGTTGGCTTTTGTAGAGAGGGGGAAAAAATATCCACATTGGCTTCCCAGCTCCATCCCTCTTCACCTAAAACTACTTTGAACAGTTTATGCCTGCGTGTCAGCTTCATTTTTTGACTGACAAGTTGAGCCAGGGAGAGGGAGGTAGAAAGAGAGAGAGAACGAGAGCGAGCAAGGTCTATTTTGTATTTTGTGGCGGAGAAAAAAAAAATTAAGGCCAACATGAAAAAGATGGCCTTGTCTTTTGAAATTAAAGGCTAGTGTTGCTCATTTAAATGATATTAAATGCAGTGTCTGCCAACAAATGGCTAACACGGTGTGATAAAAATAGATAAGAGACAACACTGTAATTACAAAAAAGGCTCCAGTGGAAATCAAATTACAGAGCATTATATCAGCCGTCGATTGTGATATCAATAAAAGCTTCTTCTGTTTTGAGAGGTTAGGGTGCTGCAGTGTGCCTTTAATTAATTACATTGAAAATGTAATTACATTAATTATATTTTGGAGACAGCCTTTGTTAAAACTGCAGGGATTAAGATAAATTGTGTTTACTAGCCACTAGGAAAGAAAAAAAAAAGGGTTTATGAGTGGTTAACCTGGCTTGATAGCATATTGGTAAAGATAGGTGGAGCTGTACAGAGCTAACAGGGCTATATGTGAGTAACTGGAGGCAATGATTCTTCAAGGAATTCCTACAATGCATCTTGAAGACACAATTGCACAGTGAGCATATGGGTCAGTGACATATAAGAATCGTATTTATTTATTCATTTATTCATTTTATAATATATTTATATATTTTTTATATTTATATATACAGGTACTGATTCCCTTAGTAGACCATTCGCAGCCTGGCAACGACTGCCGGATGTGTCTCGTTGGGTCCTGCAAACTGTAGCGATAGGCTATCGCATTCAGTTCGGCGCGCCACCGCCGCCGTTCAACGGGGTGCTTGCGATTGCGGTCCGCCCCGAGCAGGCTCTGGTTTTGGAACAAGAAGTCGATACTTTGCTCAGGAAGGAAGCCATCGAGTTGGTTCCTCCTCACGACACCCAGACCGGCTTCTACAGCTGGTACTTCATTGTTCCAAAGAAGGATGGGTGGCTGAGGCCCATACTGGATTTGCGTCTACTGAACCGCTCAGTCAGAAAGCTGAAGTTCAAGATGCTCACTGTCAGGCAGGTCGTGTCTCAAATCAGGGCACGGTTGTCACCTGCTCAGATCGAGTCGATCCTCACTACAGTCATGAGAGTGCGAGAGGGCCAGTCACTCACTGTCAAGCAGTTGAGGCTGCTTGGGCTCGTGGCAGCTGCGTCCAGCGTGATATCTTCTGGCCTGCTGTACATGAGGCCCCTACAGTGGTGGCTCAAGACCAAGGGGGTCTCCCTGAGGAGAGACTCGCTCCGCGCTGTCAAGGTGTCACGCCGCTGTCCGTGCCTTAGACATGTGGAGGGATCCTTGGTTCTTGTCTCAGGGCCCGGTGCTGGGAGCTCCTTGTCGCCGCGTTTCGCTTGCGACGGACGCTTCCCTCACCGGTCGGGGTGCGGTCATGAGTGGCCACCCTGCCCGCGGTCTGTGGAGTGGTCGCCACCCGACGTGGCATATCAACTGGCTAGAGATCCTAGCTGTGTTCCGTGCACTCAAGCACTTCCTCCTAGACCTAGGAGATCACCACGTGCTGGTCCGCACCGACAGCACGGCAGTGGTCTCTTGCATCAACCACCAGGGAGGTCTGCGGTCGCGCCCCTTGTATAAGCTGGCACACCAGATCCTTGTGTGGTCCCAGGGCAAGCTCCTATCACTGAGAGCTGTGCACATTCCTGGGCATCTCAACATGGGAGCAGGCGTCCTGTCGAGACAGGGGCTGAGGCCCGGGGAATGGATGATTTGGAGAGTTTTTTTGGAGAGTTTTTCGGCCAGGCACAGGTGGACCTCTTTTGCGACTCGAGAGTCAGCATAATGTCCCCTCTGGTTTTTTTAGCCCCTCCAGCTCCTCCGGGACTGGATGCTATGGTACAGACCTGGCTGAGGCTTCGTCTGTACGTCTCTCCCCCCGATCCCCTAGTTACACGTTTCCTCCACGGTGCGCTGAGGCTGAGGCCGCTGGTACGTTCCCGCGTTCCCACGTGGGACCTGGCTGTGGTCTTGGAGGCCCTGTGCAAGGCACCCTTCGAGCCTATTGAGGAGATAACTGAGAGACTCCTCACCATCAAGACCGCTTTCTTGCTGGCTATCACCTCTCTGAGGAGGGTGAGTGACCTTTAGGCCCTGACTACGGCCTCCGTTGACTTTGCGCCCGGTCTGGCGAAAGTATTTTCCTACCCCCGTGTGGAGTATGTACCCAAGGTCCCAGCGGTCGTGCCGCAGCCAGTTGTACTCCAGGCCTTCTGTCCTCCTCCCTTCAAGGAGCCCGACCAGGAGAATCACAACTGTATGTGTCCAGTGCGAGCACT
This sequence comes from Barbus barbus, assembly GCF_936440315.1. Taxonomy (NCBI): domain Eukaryota; kingdom Metazoa; phylum Chordata; class Actinopteri; order Cypriniformes; family Cyprinidae; genus Barbus; species Barbus barbus. Next base: position 28,613,410 of record NC_136730.1, on the reverse strand, counting down.
GGGCACGTACATCCACAGAGCTGTCCTGTGGAGGAAGTCGGACCAACTGCTCGAGTGCTTTGGTCCGCCTAGGAGGGGTCTTCCTGTTACGAAGCCCACTCTTAGTAGGTGGATAGTGGATGCCATCCATCTGGCATACGAGGCCTCTGAGTGTCCCCCATTGTTGGGAGTCAGAGCGCACTCGACCCGAGGTGTGGCGGCCTCCAAGGCCTTCTGGGCAGGTGTCTCTATGCAGGACATCTGCAACGCTGCTGGGTGGTCCACGCCCCTGACATTCGCCAGGTTCTATAACCTTGACATCCGAGCCACTCCAGGCTACTCCGTCCTCTCGTCCTGACACCAGGCAGGGACTTGTCAGTCTGGCGGCGTTGGTATAGCGTTCCCATATGCGTTTTGACGCAGCTCGAAGTTCCTGGAAGGGAACGTACCAGGTTACGTATGTAACCCAGGTTCCCTGAAGGGAACGAGAGCTGCGTCTCGTAGCCACACTTCCGGCATCCCTGCCAGCGCTTGCTTCATGACTTGAAGCTGACGCCGGCTCCACCGCACGTGCTTATATACTTCCTGGTCGTGACGTCACCCCGCCCGTGACGCCTCGCCCATCCATTAGACTGGTTGTATACAATATTCAGAGCATCGGTTACGCTGATGGCGTTCCCATATGCGTTTTGACATACGTAACCTGGTACGTTTTTTTATATACTTTTAAGGTATGTTATTTTTTTATGTTTTTAAGTAGTTATGTTAAAGTATTTATTTATTTAATGGCCATATGATTTAAGGACAATTGTATATTGTTTTGTATATACCTGAACATTTTATTTTACTTTTGAATAATAAAGTCAAAAACATGCTAGTGGCATATCCAATAATTGTATAAAATGCAATTGGAATGTATTTTTGAATAAATTAATAGATGGGACAAGGAAATTAGAGTTATGTCATTGACACATATATGTTTTTTAAAGTTATGAATTTATTAAGAAAATAAAATAAAAACAGTGGTTGTGTTTGACAGGACTTTCTCATCCTAAACCCCTTCAACTATCATTTATTTTTATTGACCCTCTGCAAGAAGGCCTCTTTGAAAATAAAGCACTATTTCTGACAGGCTAAGTAAGTTTTAACACCTCCAGTTTTCTCTTTGGAGGAGCCACTCTGAAGCATCTTGCTGCTGTGTTTTTCATGCGCAGTTTGTACATCTTTAAGTGTTTTTGATCAATACTAGTACTCCTGCTTTACCCCTTCAGAACATGAAGTTCCTTTGGTAAATGTAAAAGTAAATGCATGAGTCAAGAATCAGTGGATTATTATTTGTTTTACTGACATTTGACTGAGAATCTCCAAAAGTATCCCATCCCCTTGGCATGGTTGTCCATCAGCACTTTCCCCATAATCTTTCATAAATGCCCTCGCTCAGACAGAGACAATACTTTGAGCCCCACAGGAGTTGTGGATCTTTCTCTCCTTCAGGCCTGCCCTCAGGCACTGTAGAGAGGGAGGGCACAGTGGCTGGGACAAGCCGGACTTAAGACCTCTCTGTTAAGAGCCCTAGATAGATCTAGGTCAGCTTTGTCTGAGGAACTGCCAGGGCCTATCGGGGGCTTTTGATGCACTGATCCTTGACTCTGCACTCAACGCTCACACATATATTTGTACATTTACCAAAGGGACTTGAAGTTGTGTGTTCTGAAGAGGTACAGCAGGGGAAGTAACACAGATCAAATACGGTCAAAAACACTTAAAGACATACAAACTACACATGAAAAACAGAGCAGCAAGATGCTTCAGAGTGTGTCCTCCAAAGAGAAAACTGGAGATGTTAAAGCTCGCTCAACCTGTCAGTAGTAGTGCTTTTTTTTTTCAAAGAGGCCTTCTTGCAGATGGGCAATAAAAATGAATGATAGTTGAGGGGGTTTAGGATGGGAAAAGCCTGTCAAACACAAGCTTTTTTTTAGGGGTGGTCCACCTGTGAATTAGATCAGTGCATGAATGCTGCACCAGCACACTTCAGTTAGTACTGCAACAATCGCATCGGTGTTTATTGTCTTTTAAATTAATATTCAGGGTTCAGTATAAGTTCAATACAATTTGTTCAGTACATTTGTTTAAACTGTCAATCGTCCACAAAAATTATATTGGCTCGTGACTTGAAAAAGAAAATCAAGGTTACAATGAGGCATTTATAATGGAAGTGAATGGTGACAATTATTGTAGAATTTATAAGCAGTCTTTAAAACATATTTTCTAAAAGCACTTACATCTGTTTTTCTGTAAAAACTTGTATTTAATTTGAGCTGTACAGTTGTTCACATCATCATTTCATGATTTTAGGTGTTGGTTGTCATGCAAACTAAGTATAAAGAGGAAATTAGAGATAACATCACACATAAAAGGTTAGTAAGGGATTTTTTTCACACTAAAAATATGAATGCACATATTATTTACCTATTGCTATACTTTTGAAACTGAGTGTTTATGGATTGGTTACATTTAGGGCTGCACAATAAATAATATTTTAATAATAATCACAAATAGCTTCTCTTGATTTATTAAACATAATTGTCTGTTGTTGTTTTTTTTACTGGTTATTTATCCTGAAAATGATTAGTTTAAATCTAAGTGATTCTAAATAGTTTCTAATCTAAATGATTAGAAAATGAAAAGTTTTCATTGTTGCAGTTGCCTGATGTCAAGTGTGTAAATCCCCAATCAAAGTTTTTCTGTTAAATTGATTTACTTTACTGAACTTTTCCAACCTGGCAACCATGTGCACACAGTCTCTACATTACAGAGAAGAAGAAAAAAGGACTAATCAGCTGAAAACACATGTAAATGTAAAAAATGTAAGTTAGAGTTCAGTGATCTCTACTGAGATATTCTGCACAAACAATTAGCTAAAAAAGTTTAATATAGCCAGTCTGTTTTCTTTTTCTTTAAAGAAAGAAAGAAAGAAAAGTAGAAACAAGGCTAAGTTATTTTGTGTGGTAATTGATTTTATGCTCAAAGACAGTTGAACTTAACTGATAATAATATGACTAATACAATTCAGTTTTTACATTACCATGAGACATATTCACACTTCCTACATCTCACCTGTTTTCTGAAACCATCCAAAGTCTCATTTCGACTGTAAATGGGGCCTGTTTTATTAAGTAGTTATCGATTTTGATTTGATTAAACTCACGCTAATTTGCTGCGAACGAGCGGACATTTAATCAAATAAAAATCAATGGTGTCTTAAGAGCTCCTTGCTCATCTCTGGAATGGAGGAACACAGTAGGTACATGATAAATTATCACTCAGAGTTAGCCAATACAGCAAGGCATGCTGGGTAGTGGGAGTGGAGGGGAGGGGTCTATTGCATGTAACACCCATACACTTGAGAGGAATGGATCTGCTGCTCACTAAGTACACTTGGCCTGAGTTTTTTTTTTTTTTTTTGTGAAGAATCAACAAATAAATGAAATTGCAAAAAAAGACATTGCTATTTTGTTTTGTAAGAGTTATTTTGACGAGTCATCGACATAGTTTAAATAATATCATGTGCAAAATTAAATTTATTCTCAAGATTTTTTATTCAAATGGGACATTTTAGACATCAACAGCAACAAAAAAGCCTTGCTATCTGTAATGATCAGCTTAAGTCTCTTGTTCAGTTAGTGTAATCAGAGACTAATGCTGCTCCTATAATGCAAATGCAAAAACAGACGTCAATGACATTAGCTCCTCACTTAAAAGTTTTTTCCCTCTCTTTATTTTCTCTCTGAGGGAGGTCTAAAGTGCACTCTTTTCGTTTTCACTGGCACTTCATCTGCATGTCTGCATTTGTTTAATTGCATCCGGCGAGCCAGAGACTGACCTCTGTGAGCAAGAACTTCCTCCCTCTCTCTATCTGCTTTCATTCACATCATTTACCATCATGAACAAACTCACATCGTGGCATAAGAATTTGATGACAACTTTATGAAAGTCAGCAGGCAAGGTGAGAGATTGACAGGAAAATGGAGGCATTTGAAATGTGAATCATACATACCGGTGGCTCACGCATTTAATGGCGATGTGCTTTCTGCGATTGGAGGTGGTGACATGGTGGATTTGAACAGGAGAGGGGATTAAAGAGGGCCTTACACGGGCAATTATGCAGTAATCTGTTTTGAAACACTGTTTAGAGACATCAGTTCCTGCCAGCTTCTGAAAGATGAAGCTAGGGAAATTTCTGCGCAGGAAACAGTAAGGATTTAACAAAGCCATGCAAACAGATTCCCACAGGACTATAGAGGAGATACAGCTCTACAGTTTGCTCTTTTGCTATATTCTTATGCTCTTTTGCTGACCGGTTATCACAGCTGAGTTTAACCTGCTAGATGTGGTTTGGAATTCGATATAAGTGTGTCTTCTTTATCGCAGATAGAGTGTGTTCAAGTTACACATCACTATGGATTCAGTCAACTTAAAGTGACATTTCACCCCAAAATGAAAATTCTGACATTAATCACTCACCCATTATGTCGTTCCAAACCCGTAAGACCTTTGTTCATCTTCAGAAAATAATTTAGATTTAGCCAGGCTATTCAAATTTATCATTTGCATTAAAGATCGTGAAGCCTTAATGTTTTTTTATGATGAATGTGCTATATGTTCTTTACATTGTTCTGAATCAGAGTTAGGATTGTAATAACAGTTCGATCACTGGAACACTGAAAGCTGAAGTGAAAATTCAAAGTCATTGCTGTCTAAAACTGCTCCACCCTTTAACATCACCAATACAGACAACACTTGAGTCACTGGGAACAATTCATGACATTCTCATGAAAATATAAATCCAAAATAATTTGAGGTCAGCAAGATGTTTTAATGTTTTTGAAAGATGTCTCTTATGCTCCCCAAGGCTACATTTATTTGATTAAAATAGAGTAAAAAGAGTAATATTGTAATATTTTAAAGTGTATTTTTGCATGCGACGGCAGAACTGAATTTTCAGGATCCATTGCTTCAGCCTTAAGCATCACATATTCTTTCAGAAATCATTTGGATATGCCAATTTGGTGCTTAAGAAACATTTTTTATTAATATCAATGTTTAAAACAGTTGTGCTGCTTAACTTCTTTGTGTGTGTGTGTAAACTGTGATACATTCTGGACGTTTTGATGAATAGAAAGATCAAAATAACAATACTTATGTGATATAGTAATCTTTTATGACTAATGCAAACGTTATTGTTGTCACTTTTGATCAGTTTATCAAATGTATTACATTCATTCAGTAATATATATATATATATATATATATATATATATATACATATATAAAATTTTGCAAAATACATTTATATTACTTTTTCCTCATATTCAAAACCCCTGAATTTAGTGATAAATATCTATTGTGATGTTAAATAAGAAAACAGAATGTGATTTGGTTATAGTGGATTTGTCATTTTAAATGTTACGTATCTGTGAAGTGATATGTACACTTGTTCCATTTGCTTTTTGTCTTGAACTTTTGGAATGAACAAATACACTCCTTGCTATTTATGATCTCCCTTAAAGGATCAGTTCACCAAAAAATTATAATTCTGTCATTAATTACTCACCCTCATATTGTTCCAAACCCATAAGACATCTGTTCATCTTCAGAACACAAATTAAGATATTTTTGATGAAATCCGAGAGTTGTATTTTGCTAAATTATATATATATATATATACAGTATATATATATATATATATATATATATATATAATACTGAAAGAAAGTAATACATTTGATAAACTGATCAAAAGTGACAACAAAGACATTTGCATTAGTCATAAAAGATTACTATATCGCATAAGTATTGTTATTTTGAATTTTCTATTTATCAAAACATCAAGAATGTATCACAGTTTACACACAAAAAAAAAAGAAGTTAAGCAGCACAACATTGAATGTTTTAAACATTGATATAAGAAATGTTTCTTAAGCACCAAATTGGCATATCCAAATGATTTCTGAAAAAAATATGTGATGCTTAAGGCTGAAGCAATGGATTCTGAAAATTCAGTTCTGCCGTCACATGCATAAAATACACTTTAAAATAAATTAAAATGGAAACTATTGTTTGAAATGGTACATATTACAATGGTTAAATATTACAATATTACTCTTTTTACTGTATTTTAATCAAATAAATGTAGCCTTGGTGAGCATACAAGACATCTTTCAAAAACATTAAAACATCTTACTGACGTCAAATTATTTTGGATTTATATTTTCATGAGAATGTCATGAATTGTTCCCAGTGACTCAAGTGTTGTCTGTATTGGTGATGTTAAAGAGTGGAGCAGTGAATTGACTTGAGAAATTAGAGGGCAGCTTTAGACAGCAATGACTTTGAATTTTCACTTCAGCTTTCAGTGTTCCAGTGATCGAACTGTTATTACAATCCTAACTCTGATTCATATAGCACCTTCATCATAAAAACATTAAGGCTTTACAATCTTTAATGCAAATGATCAATTTCAACTTCAACTATTCTTACAATTGATTTTCAGTTCTCTCAAACTGCAGGCTCAATCTGAATCTCCCCATTGGATAAACTAATGCTGGCCTTTAATTTGGTGGCCCGCGGTAACCCCAGGAGTCAGAGGGTCAGCACACACGTTAGATGTCAATTATACCACTTCTATACATCTTCTCTCAGTATCATTTGTCTTCATCCTTCTCAGTCACAACTTTGACCTCCTCTTTCCCATTAGAAGGACCCACACGTACTGGCCACCTGCTTTTCAGAGGTCCCTGTCTATCTGCCCCACTGAATCTGTTTGTCTGAAGCAGATCCTGTTCTTTATACCTTTCTGGGTCAGATATTCAACTTAATTGTAGGTAGAGTCTTTTGTGATGCGATTTTAACGTTAGTAGCATTCTGTAAGAATATAGTATGTAGCTTTTAGCGCTTAGGTTCTGAATGTGTTGAACAGAGCTGATAGTAATGACATTGAAACATCCAACATAATGAAATTAAACAGGGACATCAAAGGAAAAGGTAACATATTGCAATGGTGGGCTGATATCCCATCTGGCCAAATGGCTATTGTGTCTCATTGTCTAAAAATAGGATGAAGACAAATTGTTATCATTTGGGAAAGCCCATGACAATAATGATGAATGAGCATTTTTTCCTTTTCGGTTTGCCCTCTCAGAAGTCATTGCTTAAGGCTCTTTCCCTCCCTTTCTCTCTTTCTCGCTTTCCCCCTCATCCCATCCCTCACTGTGTGATCAACAATGTTAAACTGCTCAATCGGCCTCATCTGCATGGGCCAAACCCTCCGCAAATGGCCCTGCGTGTTCACAGCACCCCTCTATGTAATCTGGTCAACAGAAGCACCTGATCTGGTGATTGATTAGCAATTTAAAATGACAACAAGGACCCCCTTCGCCTAGACCGGAGCCAAACTTTCCCATGACTAATGTCCCTGCTGACAGGAAAAGATAAGAGACATCCTTCACCCCGCTCACAGCCTGTTTTTGATAAATACCACTGCTGATGGAGAGCTCTGAGGTCATTATTGTGTGAATACTACAATATCAGGCCTTTCTTTCTCCTGGATTCATATGATATTAAGCTCCGTCTCACAAGGTTTCAGCAAATGTCTTAGAAATTTCAGTGCTAATGCTTTAAACTAATGTTTACGTAAATTTTTCGTTTGTCATTTTTAAATGCTCACAGAAATTCTTCAGGACAGTTTGATGAGAACTAAACTTGAGGCTGTCACAATATTAGATTTTCATTACACATTATCATGGTCAAAATAATTAATGGTAACAGCATTATCACAATATCAATACAAATTTTGAGAAAAATGGCATCAATTCAATTTATCTTTAACTTTGATATTTTGTTTTCTATTTTTTTGGCCAATGAATCACACTGAAAATATGAATGTAGAGAGAGACTTTGTAACCATAACTGTGGGAAAGCGTTCATAAAGAGCGTACTGTTGTTTGGCACTTCCTTTTTGTACAGAATCCAAAAACTCCCACACTGGTGAGCTAACTTTTCTCAGGTGCTGGTAGACTGTTTAGCTTTTGTTTGTCATCTCCTCTGACATGATGTTGTGCAGCAGTAGTAGCTACACATTGAATTGCCGTGTTCTTTCATTTTTATATGGGTGGAAACCAGTGTTAAACTGCAATACTGCCACCTACTATGTTGGAGTATCAACTAGAATGTATTTATATTTGTAGTAATAACATAATATCAATATTTATATATTTTTTTGAATATCATGGTTATTGTGAAAACCGAAACATCCCTAATCAACACTCTAGTAAGTTCTTAACTGTCAGAAAGAAAGCCTCAAACAAGTGTGGCATTGAAAGGACCCAGACAAGTATAATAAGATGGATAGGTCTCACTGCAAATGCGTCCTAATATTTAAGGGTGTCAGTTAGGTTGTAGAACATGGTTGACACCTTATTTTATATCTAAACTGTATACAAATCATATTGATGGCAAAAGTATTCTTCTTCTGTGTGAATGTAGCGTAAAATAATGTTAAAATTGATAAATGGTTGGTAGCCTGCAATTGCACTTACTATTCCGATAAGTATTATTATTATTAATAATAATCTTTTATTTATAATAACAAGTATCTTTTTAATGTAAATACATTTTATCACAGTGCTACTGTTATTTACAAGCAATAAGCAATTTGATTCTGACCCTTAAAATTATTTGGGGGTTTTAAAACACCCCTTAAAGATTTGTAACACAGCCTTGCATTGTGGCATTATGAGACTCCTCTGATGGTCATACAAATGACTGTGCTGTAACCGTGTCCGTTTTCTTGATTTGGCGTCTTAATTATTTTTCTACAAAACTGTGTAGAAGAGAACAAACGTCTTCAGTTTGTCATACGATGTCTGTCTCTCTAGCATGTTCAATTACAAGTAAACAAGCCAAGCCCTGAAAGGCCTTCACATAAAAGCCACACCATGACTGAAAGTATTAGTATACAGTAAACACAAGTGCCCAGTGAAATTAGCTCATAAATAAAAAAATGCAATCAAGTGCTGCCAAGTTTCTGCTGACCATCAGCCCAAACAGCTCATTTGCTCTCCTAATTTGGGTCTGATTGTCATTATGTAGTTTACAAACCATGTGCTTTTGTTACAGCTCACCATGTCTGCGTCTCCATCCAAGAGACTACAACACACTCAGTGTTTAGCAGTGTTTTTTAGTGTTCATTAGGTGTGTGAAATGTAAAAGGAATGCATCTGCATTTCATTATACAATAATTTAATTACCTAAAAAAATCTAGATTTTAAAAACATTGTATGACCACTTTAAACCATTTTTTTAGTCTATATATATGTGTGTATATATATTAAATAGCCTATTAATAATAGTAATTAATAGTGAATAATAACTACTATTAAAATTTAAAAATACAAATAAAATAATAAAATAAAATAAATAATAATGGAAATGTTTTATTGAAGCTTTTTTTTTAATATTTTGTCAGCATATATTATCTCTTTGGCTGCTTTCCCTGCAAATTGTAATTGTTTTCTTTTCCTTTATTAGGAGTTGTCCCATAAAAGGATTGCAACTCTATAGCCGTGGCCTTGAGAGAGAGATAGAGGGAGAGAGAGGGGAAGAGGGTTCAGAGCTAGTTCAGCAGCAGTGCTTGACAAATTATTTGTGGAATTGTTGCATTCACAGTCACTTAAAGAGGAATCTGTCAGAGGCTGCCTGCTCCACAGCGTACAACACAGCTCCTTGCATGCTGTCCCCACTCTCTCTCCCTCTCACCTATGATGGATTGAGCCTAATGCAAATTTACAACCATTTTATATGTCAATGCCTCCCCTGCCCGAGCGGGAACATACCTCAACATCACGCTTCAAGATGTCCGCCTCAGAACACCCTGCATCATCGGCCTCCTCTCAATCTCGCCTTTCACAAATCTCAGCAGAATAAAGATAAATGCTCTGACTTTGGCTGCCTTAACATTGTGCCACAGAGAAACACCTTTAATATGATGCTCCGGGCCTGTGTCAATGCTCTGCGATGCGCTTATACACCCGTGGCCATTTCGCTGCTTTCCTGTGCGTTTGGGAACATTTATGAATGTTACGAAAGACAGTCACTTGTGACTCCTGTTTTCTTTCTCTACACCTTTTATACCTCGGGTGGTCCGTCCTGTACTCTCTTCTTTCTTGCAAATGGATTAAGAAATTGTGGTTTGAAATGGAGAGACCATTATATTTTCTATTGTCACATGGGGAAATGTTTTCTGTTGTGAGAATTGTTAAGTTATAGAGACTCTTTGTTAATAGGTCTGGATTGTACTTCCTGTCCAGAATAAAATATGTCTTCATAATATAATATTGCCCTTTCTGAAGAGCAAGACAGTGAGTGAGAGGATAGAGAGTGTGTTTTTCACCCTATCAGCTTGGAAAAGGTAATGTTGTGCCCTTGTAATTGTGCAGGTATCCCATCTATCAACTGTGCCACCCAGGATAATAAATATAGAGTACACACAGGCTCCTCTGAGATTTAGAAAAGGGAACAAGAGGTGGAGGGAGAGTGAGATAGTGAGAGGGAGAAAGAGATAGAGAGACATGAAGAAAGAGAGAGGGAGCACAGTAGACGGAGAGAGGAAGGGAGGGAGGGCTTTCAAAGCAGGTTTGCCGTGATATCCATGCATGGTGACAGATGGACTTGAGGGTATGGCTTGTGTCATGTGTGCACCACTCTGGGTCCTCATCCACTCAAACACACACTCTTTGCATTATGTTTTTTATTGTGCACAGTGCCTTCACGCTCTTTGAGTGTGTATGCTACTGTGAACACAGAGCTCACTGCACACAGATGGTGCTCATACAGTGCACTGGGATGTGCTACAGTCCACACACTGAAGCAGAAACACACGCAAGATACACACTGTTCCATCACTCAGACCTTCATGCTAATGTTGTGAATTTGATCTCTATCTATCTATCTATCTATCTATCTATCTATCTATCTATCTGTCTATCTGTCGATCTGTCGATCTGTCGATCGGTCGGTCTGTCGGTCTGTCGGTCTGTCGGTCTGTCTGTCTGTCTGTCTGTCTGTCTGTCTGTCTGTCTGTCTGTCTCTGTCTGTCTGTATGTATGTATGTATATACTATATTGCCAAAAGTATTTGGTCACCCTCTTCTAATGAACATGTTTGATAACTTTAGTAATTTCTATGAGTACAAATATTAATGTTTAAGCATATAATGATATTCTTGGCAATTGTGTGCTTCTAATTGTATAATTTTATAAAGAACTTGACTGGTCTGAAGAAAGCCAAGTCCTGATCCCAGCTGAACACCTCTGGTGTGACTTTATATGCAGACCTTGAGCCAAAAACTCATCACCAAACACCAATGACTTGTATAGACAATATATGAACAAAAGTGTTGGGACACCCCCTTCTTTAGAGCAGAAAAAGGCACTAACAAAACTGTGGCAACAAAGATGGAAACATAATTAGTTTATTTAAAAATTGTATTTCCACCTCTGTTGCAACAGTTTTGGACGTGTCTAAAATTACATTACCCTTATGTACAAGTCATTGGTGTTTGGTGATGAGTTTTTGGCTCAATGTCTCCATAAAGTCACACCAGAGGTGTTCAGCTGGGATCAGGACTTGGCTTTCTGCAGACCAGTCAAGTTCTTCCACACTGACTGAATCAATCATGTCTTTTTGAACCGTGCCTTATACACAGAGGCACTGTCATGTTAGAATAGAAAAGGGTCCTGTCCAAACTGTTGCTATAAAATTAGAAGCACACAATTCCCTAGAATATCATTATATGCTTAAACATTAAGATTTGTACTCATAGAAATTACTGAAGTAGTCAAACATGTTCATTAGAAGGAGGTGACCCAATACTTTTGGCAATATAGTGTAATATATATATATATACAGTAGTCAACATTTGAAGTGGATCAAAACCTTTCATCAAAGTTGTCCTAACACCAAAATGCGTTCTTGTCTAACTTTTTTGATCCACTTCAAATGTTGACTACTGTATATAGAATAGGATTTAAACAAACAAACAAATAAATAGTGTTTGTTGGTCTAAATAATTATATCAATGTATAGGCCTATATAATAGTATTTGTTAGTAAGTAATTGAATAATTAGTTACAATTTTTCGGGTTTTTTTCAATACAAAAATGGTCATGTTACTTATTGCTCTCTCTCTCTCTCTCTCTCTCTCTCTCTATATATATATATATATATATATATATATATATGTGTGTGTGTGTGTGTACATATACATACAGTAGTGGTCAGAATTTTTGGCACCCTTGGTAAATATGATCAAAGAAGGCTGTGAAAATTAATCTGCATTGTTAATCGTTTTGATCTTTTATTTAAACAAATGACAAAAATCTAACCGTTCATTTTATTATAAGAATTTAAAATGGGGGAAATATGATTATGAAATGTTTTTTTTTTTTGTTTTTTTTTCAAATACACGTTGGACACAATTATTGGTACCCCTAGAAATTCTTATGAGTAAAATATCTCTGAAGTATATTTCCATTCATATTCACAGTTTTGAACACTCGTGATTATGAACATGAAATTATCCAGCCATGGCTTCCTGTTTCATGGAAATATAAATAGGAGGGAAAACAAACTCCAAATTCCCTTAATCAGAAAGAGAAAAACCATAGAATATATTTTTGATGTGCAGCAAAAGATAATTGAGCTTCACAAATTAGTGAAGTGGCTTTAAGAAAAGAGCTAGAGCAGTGAAAATTCCCATTTCCACCATCAGGGCAAAAATTGAGAATTTCTAATCAACATAAAATGTTACGAAACTGCCTGGAAGAGGATGTGTGTCTATATCATCCTAATGCACTGTCAGAAGGAGAGTTTGAGTGGCTAAAGACTCTCCAAGGACCACAGCTGGAGAATTGCAGAAAATTGTTGAGTCTCGGGGTCAGAAAAAATTGTCAAATTTGTTTGGGAGGGTTTCAAGAAAAATTCTCCTAGCTCATCCAGAAAAAAATCTCCAGCATATTAAGTTATCAGACACGACTGGAACTTCAAATGGCACTGGCTTCTATGGTCAGATGAAACTAAAAAAAAGAGCTTTTTAGCAGCAAACACTCAAGATGGGTTCGGTGAACACAGAGATAAAAAGTACCCCATGTGTACAATGAAATATACTGCTGTATTTTTGATGTTGTGGGCCTATATTTCTGCTGGAGGTCCTGGACATCTTGTTTAGACACATGGCATCATGGATTCTATAAAATACCAACAGATAAAAAAAAAATCAATGACTGACTGACTCTGTTAGAAATCTTATAATGGGCCATGTTTGGATCTTCCAACCAGAAAATAATTCAAACACAAACATCAAAAACAACACAAAATTGGGTTACTGAGCACAAAACCAAGCTTCTGCTGGCCATTCCAGTCCTCTGACCTGAACCCTACAGAAAATGAGTAGGGTGAACTGAAGAGAAGAAGCACCAACATAGAGCTGTGAATCTGAAGGATCTGGAGTGATTCTGGATGAAGGAATGATCTCTGATCTCTTGTCAGGTGTTCTCTAACCTCATCCGGCATTATAGGAGAACATTTAGAGCTGTTAAACTGGCAAATGGAGGCTTCAAAAAGTATTGAATAAAAGGGTGACGTTAATTGTGGCCATTGTGTATTAGAGAAAAACATTTATTTCATAATGACATTTCCCCCCATTTTAAATTCTTGTTATCCAATGAAAGGCTAGATTTTTGTGATTTTTTTAAATAAAAGATCAAAAGGATTAACAATGCAGATTAATTTGCACAGCCTTCTTTGATCATATTTACCAAGGGTTCCAATAATACTGACCACTACTGTATAATATAGCATTTAGAAATCGAAATAATTGAAAATATATAAATGTATACATAAATAATTTTCTTAATGTAATTAATGTGTTATATGTAGTACCAAGATATAATATATTTTCAAATACATATTAAGCAGCTGTTTGGAATGCACTTAATTTGTGATATTCTGTGTATGAAGACTTTCATTGGAAAAAAATGCTATTTTTTCTATTAAAATAACATTGAACATTTTTTTAAATAAATCATTCAATAACTGGCTAATAACCTTTTATTTCCTGTTAAAGTGAAATTACCAAACCACATATAGGAGCCCCGTAAAAATGCTCATTTACAGACTTAGAGGTTTTTGCATCTGAAATCTTCATATTTATCCCAAAATAAACCTTGGTATTGTTATTTACTGTGAAGCAAAGGGGTTTTGTATCACCCTGCAGGAGTTCAGTAATAATACAACCTGAATTCTGGAAAAGTTGGGAAAAGTTTTTTTTTTTTTTTTTTTTTTTTTAATAAAATTAAAACTAAAAGACTTTCAAATCACATGAGCCAATATTTTATTCACAATAGAACATAGAGAACATAAATAAATGGAGAAATGGAGAAATTTTACACTTTTATCCACTAAATGAGCTCATTTCAAATTTGATGCCTGCTACAGGTCTCAAAAAAGTTGACACGGGGGCAACAAAGGGCTGAAAAAGTAAAAACTTTTTAAAAGATTCAGCTGAGAGAACAACTAGCAACTAATTAAGTTAACTGACATCAGGTCTGTAACATGATTAGCTATAAAATGATGTCTTAAAGAGGCATAGTCTCTCAGTAGTAAAGATGGGCAGAGGCTCTCCAATCTGTGAAAAAGATTGTGGAATACTGTGAAAAACAACGTTCCTCAACGTCAAATTGCAAAGGCTTTGCAAATCTCATCATCTACAGTTTCATAGCATAATCAAAAGATTCAGAGAAACTGGAGAAATCTCTGTGCATAAGGGACAAGGCCAAAGACCTTTGTTGGATGCCCATGGTCTCCGGGCCCTCAGACGACACTGTATCACTCATTGGCATGATTCTGTCATTGACATTACTAAATGGGCCCAGGAATACTTCCAGAAACCACTGTCGGTAAACACAATCCGCCGTGCCATCTGCAGATGCCAACTAAAGTTCTATCATGCAAAAAGGAAGCCGTATGTGAACATGGTCCAGAAGCTCCACCGTGTACTGTGGGCCAAGGCTCATTTAAAATGAACTGTTTCAAACTGGAAAAATGTTCTATGGTCAGACGAGTCCAAATTTGACATTCTTGTTGGAAATCACGGACGCCGTATCCTCCAGGCTAAAGAGTCCGGGTGCGGAATTGGCTTGCCTGCAGTCCAGATCTTTCAGCTATAGAGAACGTTTGGTGCATCATTAAACGAAAACCTCTTCAGCAGCTGAAAACCTATATCAGGCAAGAATGGGACCAAATTCCAACATCAAAACTCCAGAAACTCATAACCTCGATGCCCAGATGTCTTCAAACTATTTTGCAAAGAAGAGGAGATGCTACACCATGGCAAACACCTATAGCAGGCATCAAATTTGAAATGAGCTCATTTTGTGCATAAAATTGTAAAATTATGTTATCTATGTTCTATTGTGAATAAAATATTGGCTCATGTGATTTGTAATTCTTTTAGTTTTCATTTTATTCAAATTTTAAACAAATGTCCCAACATTTCTGGAATTCGGGTTGTAATCATTATCCTATATAGGGTCTGTATTATAAATTAAATTCACAGTGTATACTTCACCTGGACAGGTTAGCTGCACTTTAGTTATAGTTACAGGTTATAGCTTTATATGTAACATTCTGTAATTCAAACTTATTGTTTTGAGGGGGCAGGTTTCTATCTTTCTATGCTGCATGTAGTAGCCGTGTATGTGTGTGTGTGTGTACATATAAGCGTGTCGGTGTGTGTAAATCTGTAATGCTGTCGATCAGATGCTATCCTAACACTGGCTTTTTCATGTCAGCTCCCTCATTAGCACCATTAGGCTAATTACCATGGGTTATGCTCACCATGACAGCGAGCGTATGAGTGGTGTAAACACACAACATGTTGAGAGGAGCCGTGGCATTTGTCATGACAGGGCTGATTAACAGAGAGACTCGACCAAGAGAAACCTATAAAACAATTCAGACAACACATCTAACGTATGAGCCCAGAGAGCTGTGTGCCCGATGAATGTCCTGTATAAACACCAAAACACCAAAAACATATCAGATTTATCTCTCAAACCCCACACACTGTCCACACTTTAACTTTCCTTTATAAATGCAGCTGAGATAGCAGATTTTGGATCTCAAAACATGGTTTAGGATGAATGTTAAAACAAGGACAAATGAAAGTATCTTGAGGAACCTAATTCGGGCTCTATCAATCCCAAAATGTTTGAGTTCCTCCTCATGACTTGGAGAGCAGAAATTCTAATTTATTAAATTTCCTCTCCATTTAACGAGCCCATTTGGTGAATTTGCGTTTGATCCTCACCGGCTTGCTGAAGCGTGAAGAAGGCAGTGTGGAGATGGATCCGTCAGTGAGGGTGTCACATAAATATCTTATTAGCCAGTGATCTTATCATCATAAAGCTACCCATTTATACACTTAGGAATGTAATGTTGGTCAATTGCACAAAAACCCAGTGCGCATGCAATATTAAATGCTAAAATCTTTTGCCTGCTCCATTAGAATGGCTTCTGAAGATTCCTCTTTTTTCATTTCTTTCACCATTTTTGATGTGCATATGTCGTGAATTCTCATCTTGTGCGTTTGACTCTTTGGCAGAAGGAGGATTGAATGTTGTTCAATTATCCTACTGTTTCCCATCAGCCATCATGTCAATCAGAAGCATCAGGCCTATTCATGCCCATATTAGACAAGTGAGTTTGCATTTTTATTTTGCATTTTTGCTCCGTACTTTAAGATTTGAAGACATATAAGACATGTCTTATAAACTGCACTGTTACAGCTTAATAAGAGGGGCAAAAAGGTATGTAAGTGAAAATAAATATGTACTTTTTTAATTAGTATCACTACTAATCTTAGATGATGGTTTGATCACTTCAGTGAGAAAATAGCAGCTTGATGTTTATTTGTACAGCTCATTTGCAGAGGTTCCTGTGACGTGCTCCTGCTGGTCAGTGTGAGGCTCTGTGAGAGGAAGTGATGACAGGATCTCTTTAACACAGTGGATGGTGGAAGCTGATGGAGAAAGTTTAATATGAACTAGTGAGATGTGATAAACAGTAAAGGAGAAAGGAGGGGTGTTCAGATGAAGAGAAGGGAATGAGAATAGAAAGAGAATGAGGGAGGTGCAGAGGAACAAGAGTAAGAGAGAGGGATTATTATTCAGTTATCAGTGCTCTGTAGAGCAGAACTGACATGGACAGAAGCAGATTTCTTGCTTCTCACACATCCATCTGCCACCTCCCCATGCAGAAAGAGAGAAGAAGAGGAAGGGAAAGAGGGGGAAGCAGGTTGGATGGAGAGAAAGGGAAACACACACACACATGCTCACATGCACAACAAATCATACAAAATTTCACTTATATGGCACAAACGTCTACATGTTGCTCCTACTCCACCATTGGTGCAACTATAAGACAGTAGTAATAATAATAATTGAATGAACTCAACTCAAATGAAAAATATGTCATGATTTATTTACCTTCATGTTGTTTAAAACCTGTATGCCTGACTTTCTTCAGATGAGCACAAAAAGAGACATTTTGAATAATGTAATGTGGTCGATCTTTTCGATGCAGTTATCAATAAATGCTGTGGATAACGTATTCTCAAGCCATATAGTTTTTTTTTCCTCTGCACCATTTATAATTCACTATCATAATATTACATAAAATAGCCAGAATATTCACCTTTTGTGTGCCAAAGAAGCAAGGAAGTCTTAGGTTTGTAACGACAAACCCGATGTTCATCTTCAATATTTCTAATTACTGGCATCAAGGCCATATTTTGTCTCTTTATGTCACAAATGGTGGGATGGATCTGAAAAGCGGCACTGACTAAATGGACCAGAGAGGACGGCAGAATCTCTGCCCTGCCTGTGTTGACACCAGCAAGAAAAGCGATCACAGCGGCTGCCAATATATATGGACATCAATTATATTTTAATTGTAGGGGAGTACGGTACACTAATTAAAACGAGTATATCTTGCCATGCCAGGGGCAAAATTAATAATTAATTTTTAAAATTAATATTCACAAGTAGCGCTGGGAATATATTAAAATGATTTTGCGGTTGCAAGGCTGATCTGGCTTGTAGCTTGTGAGATGGTGTTTCTGCTAAATTAGGCATCTCCACCTCTGTGGCACCTTGCGCGCCCCCTCGATCTCACCCCGCGCTCTGCTCGCGTCGGCCCAGTGGCGGTACTGAGGATGTTCTGATAGGGCTGTTGGCCGGGGCAGCTTTGACTTGTGAACCATGAAAAGAGGAGGAAGGTGGAGGGGAGGAACTCTCCACTGATTTAAGTAATGGGGAATCTACGCTACACTGGAGCAGAGATGTTATAAGGGGAGGAGATGGTCCACTGGTACACATAAGAATGGGAGAAATTCTAAATATAGTAACTGAAGTCAAACTTTTCAGTTAAAGAAGGCAATTTTTGTCTTTGATAGAAGCATCACAATGCTCAACCATGAGTGAAGTCGCACTTTACAGTTAAAGAGCCATTTGCCTGTTTGTTTACTTTAGTGTAGTCCTATTCACCGTATTTACAGTGTTTAGGAGTAGTTATTTACCTGATGGTTCTTTGTACCAGCAAAAATGTGAATCTGATTAAATTATTGTCATCAGAAAGTTGCACTACCATTGAGTTGTGGAACAGAAAGATTTATATTGTGTTACTTAAAATAATAATAATAATAAAACTTTTATTTAGAAATGATGCTGAATAAAGTGATCAGCACTTACAGTAAGAACATTTATAATGTCACAAATGATTTATATTGCAAATAAATGCTGTTCTTTTGAATTTTCTATTCATTAAATTATCCTGAAGAAAAAAAAAATATCATGCTTTACACAAAAATTTGAAGCAGTGCAATGTGGATAATACTAGAAAATGTTTCTTAAGCACCAAATCAGCATATTAGAATGATTTCTGAAGGATTATTTGCCACTGAAGACTGGAGGAATAGCTGTGGAAAATGCAGCTTTGCCATCACAGGAATAAATTACATTTAAATAAAAATATATTTCAATATATTAAAATAGAAAAAATAAAATAAAAAATTAGTTTTAATTGTAAATTCAAAATATAGCTAATACACAACTTGTATTTCACTATTAATTACATTTTAGTATAGTTCTAGCTACCTTTTTGGTTGTTGCTAATTGCATTTTCAACTAATTAATTTAGCTACTTCAAATTATAACTAATTTGTAGCTTTTTTTTAGCAATTTCCCAATACTGAATGCACATTAGCTGGACCGGTTATATAACATAGAAAACCATTGTTGACAGATGTTACCTCTACTCCCCAGCACTGATACACTGACTTACCTTAAAGGGACTTTGACTGAAGTCAAGTGCACACTAACATCACTGATGAGATCATTCTTCATCCTTGATTGTTCATTTTTCTGTCCCTTTATTGATGAAGGTATAAATCTCGAACGTCTTTAAAGAGGTTATTCAGCTAATCTGTCTGAAAGCTGTGACCTTACAGTAGTTCTGTAGTGTCATATAAATGAGCGCGGCAGAACATAAGGGAATAAGTACAGCCATAGATTAACACTGTACCAGCAGGCATCATATTTCTGTTTTAGTAACACTGGCCATTCCTCAGGAATAGATCATTCATTTTTACACACAGTGCAATTAGCGTGAGTGTAATGTTGTTATATTTTATAAATTAAAGGATTGCGAATAACACCTCAAAGTCTGTGATGTGGTATCTTATCATCGCAAAACTCTAATTAAAGCAGTATATCGTCAGCTCCACGAGAGAGCAGCATCATTTTCAAAATGATATCTCGTATTCACAGGCATCATTTTTCATCATTCTGCAAAATCGCTGCTCCCTCCCCCTTGATATCAATTTCACCTCCGAATTAAAAAGAAGCTAAACAAAAAGATAATGACTTGCGTCTTGCTATTTCAAAAGCCCCCCCCACACACACACACATTTTCGAAAGGGTGCAGAGGGTGTTTAGTATTTTTAATAAGCGTCCTCAATACTATTGAGCAGGGTCTCTTTGTTCATATGGCAAGATTAATTATACTGTCAGACATTTTCAAGGCCTGCTTAACAAAGATTCAGTGATATAATTGGGCCGGCCTGCGCTTGACAATCACAATCAGCATTAGACAATTTCACATCCTCCCCTCCGCCGCAGCCACACATGCGCCAACTTTACATCAAAAAGAAAGTCATTTTTGCCAAACATACTCTCCATTTACACACGCGCCTGTGCTCAGGGTGTTGCGGTGTCATTTGTTATGGGCCTAGAATAATGTGGCTGAGCAGAGGGGTTTCCTCTCAAGGACAGGCGGAACAAGGAACTATAATTGAGCGACGCACCGGATTTGAACTCTCGCGTCGTTGGCGGCTCTTCATCGGGGCCCGGTTCCCCACCTCTCCACCCTGCCCCTGCGTGCTCAGATTAAAGTGAGGTTAATTTTGCATTGCAGATAGAGGCGGGCGATGAGGAAGTGAGAGATGAGTTCCATCTTTGCGTGTGTCTCAGATTGTCAGGCGATGGATTGTCTGTGTTGAGTGGAGTGTGAGTGTGTGCCGTTTGGAAATGCGTTTCTGCCGCTGCAGTGGATATGGACTGCATTAGGGCCTCGTTCTCTTGCCTGCTGCGGCCTAAAATATTCTGTGGCATGAGAACGATTATGAAATTCATTTCTATGTCTCTTACATCAACTGCTGATGATATTAAGACTCGATTATCACATTTTTAATTGAGTAAAGCATTGTTTTGCAAAATGCATTTTCTTTGGAAGAAATTAAGAAATATGTTTTGTGTGTGCATGTGTGTGTGTTTAATTATATGTGAGTGTGCACTCTCCCTCTGCAGAAATACTAAAACACTCAAAGCTTATAGAGTTAAATAGCAAGGCAGGTTCATCAGTTTAACTTCTAATGGGATTATAATGAGAGCGAGACAGAGAGTTTGAATTGGACTAATAGTGTGGTTATACTGGTATAAGCATACTGAAATGGAGATTATAAAGCAAAAGATAGTTACTGATCTTAAATTAACCAGAACTCAATGTGTTTTTATTTTATGTGAAAACTATACATTATAAAAGCTATAGCTACATATTTCTCCCTGCAAAACAGCAACTACTCAAATAGTCTCAAATAGTACTCAATAAATGTTATTTCCTTGAAACTAGTGCATAAAAACTCATGCCACACCAACAGAATTTCCCCAAAAGTTGTTCCAACGCATGATGGGTTTTTGACTCTGAAAAAGGTACAAAGCTGTCGCTAAATCTGAACCTTAAGGTTAAAAGGCTAAAAATTATATCTTTGTACCACAATTACGCCTGAATGGTACATATTAGTAGCTCAAAAGTATTTATTAGCACTTAAAATGTATATAATAGTACCTTTTTGTGACTTTTTTTTTAAAAAAAGTGTATAAGACTATATACCACAATGTATTGTTCAATTCATGCTTGTATTGTGTTACTAACAGAAGATTTTCTGAACAAGTATTCTGTTGTTGTCTTGACAAATTAAATGGCTAAATGAGGCATTTTGCATGTATCAAAACAAAGTACAATTATTAAGACAATAGTTGAGAGAAATAAAAAATCTGAATGCATCATGTTGCCTTGGATTTTTAAGCTTTCTCAATTTACCTTGTTTT
Source organism: Barbus barbus (assembly GCF_936440315.1). NCBI lineage: Eukaryota > Metazoa > Chordata > Actinopteri > Cypriniformes > Cyprinidae > Barbus > Barbus barbus. The sequence goes on along the minus strand of NC_136730.1, from coordinate 28,591,649 downwards.
ATAATGTAGGTTATTTAGAGGTTTTGTTTTGTAATTATGCACATCAAGGCATGAATATAAGCTCGGGCCTGCTACACACTCTACACACTTCATTTCACTTCTCCTCCCCCTGAGTATGTGTGTGTGTGTGTGTATATCTGTATGTGTCCACATGCATGCATATTGACATTGCCTGGTGTGTATATATCACTCTTATGCACACTAAGTAGCAGAGTATGCTCTCAAGATTTTAAATGAGTAAACAGTACTCATTTTCTCCACATGACAAATCTTTTGAGAAAAAAAGGGGGGAAAAAACAAACATTAAGTCTGTTTTCATAAAACAGAATCCAAGAGCAAGCATTCATGTATGTAATAACGTCAATCACTGTGTGAGTAGAGGAAGCAGGTGAAAAATGCTGGCCACACGGCTTTAGACACAAAATGAGACAGATCACCCTATAATCATGATGAATGGAAGAGGGAAGACATGTCAGCCCCTCATCCGCACTTGATGAATGGTATCATATACACTTATTTAGCCAAAGAAAGAGAATAATAGATCATTTGAAAGACTATAATTGTTCGTATAAGCACACGTGAAAATCTATATGTGATTATTTCTGTTCTTATTAATATTAGATCTTGTCTAATATAAGCAAATTGCAAATTGCATTCCTAAATAGTGCCCGGATTGGTTTTCAAATCGGTCACTGCATTAGTTGATTAATAATGTTTCATTGTGAAAGTGACTTTAAGTATATGCAAAAAATATCTGGATGTTCATAAAGCCTTACAGTTACAGAAACACCACACACGGACAGCTTAATTATTTAGTTATTAAAGAATTAAGTTATTTAGATTATTTAGTTATTTAGTTATTTAGAGTTATTACCAGAATTATCTGGGAAAACAAGTCAAATTGAGGAGAAAGGGGGAAAAAGCTTAATTGTGACAGACGATAGCAACGGCATACTAAGTGTGATATTTGCTTATTAGGCATTGACCCATTCAGAAGAACATCACAAGGGTCATTAGGTGCAGTGGTGCCATAGTTTGTCATAAGCTGAAGACCAAACCTAATTTCTCTCCAATAGAGTTCAATTGTCCTTGAAACCTGGGCTGCTAGTGTGACATATTCCTCCTTTGATACCAAAGATGTCTCATTATAGAGGAAAGTCAAAACAAAAAGTACCAGACTTAAAGATTCTGATGTGCTGTACATAAGGTCCAAAATTGACTCTGTGTCTGTCAAAGTTGAGTGAATTGAGAAAATGTATAGGTCATAAATATTCATCAACACTCTGAAACACTATTTTGCATTATTTTTTTATATTAGAAATATATTGTTTGTCCTAATGCCATGGGGATTATTTAACAGCGTTTTCACCTTGAAAAAAAAAAGAACTGGCACCTGTTGCAAAAATGTTGCGATTTTATGAATCCTTTTTTTACATTCCATTAATACATATTCTGCATGTATCACTACTGCATATGGAGTTAAATAAAAAGGGAAACACTGTTCATTCTTACAGATTCACAACAGTATTCATTATATTGCAATTCCTTTTAAAGTTTTAAAGCACTGGCCACTGGCAAGTGATTGACAAAGCTCATTTTTACTTTTGTATTTTGAGTATACTGTAGCTGCAACAAGTTAAACGTTAGACATTGTTGTTGGTGGTGGTGTTTTGCTTAAATATCAAAATTATAATCACTAATTTTTTATTTACTTTTCTTTTTTTGTTTGTTTTCTGATTAGTCCAGAGGAAAAGTTTAGCTGTCCTTGACCATCTCCTCAAGCCCATACTCAGATATAGTGTGTGCTGGAAGAACGACCAGGAAACTATGTTAATAGATCAAGTGAACAGGCGGTGGGGAACATGATGAGATGTGCAATTACCTGTATAATTCAATCAGCTCAAGATGCATAATTCTCATTTTATTGTGAAAAATATTTAAGATTCTATTGATTGAAGAAGTCACATAAAGGCATCCTCAGTGCATCTGTCACACGTTTAGGTGGGTTTTATCTCTGTGCATAAAGACTTCTCTTAATAATGGGGTCAAAGTGCTCAGCTTTAACATTAGAAACATATCTGATGTGTGGGGGCTCAAATCTAAGGTGACGCCTTTTAACCGGTCATAACATACAAGCTTTTATGACCCAATAAAGGCAAAGCCACCGAGGTCCTCACAGAGCGCTTATCAGAACAATGACAAAATGAGAATGATAAAATAACGAGCAAAATTAAAGACAAAAATCCTGTGCTAGTAAATCTAGAATAACCTTCACTACCCTTTCAGTAATAATACTGTCTTTTTGCCTCAAATACATGACCTGTGCGATTTCTATGGTGGTCTTTTGCCAGAAACATTTCTCGTTTTCTTTTCTATTCCTTTCCTTTTCAGGCTGATGTAACACTGACAAATCCTTTTAATAAATGAATCATGAACTCGGCCGTGTTGTGACCATCTGCCCCGAGCATTTTTGTGAAAACTAAGTAATTTGCTCGCTAACATATGTGAGAATCAAAACGTCCATAAAAACACTCAACTAATCCATTACCCATAATACATTCATGAGTATCTTTTATATAGTCCTACTGTGAGAATAGGATATAAAGGAAGTCATATTATCATTCAGAACATATTCTCCCACACACACGCTACATATTACCGCCTCATTCTTTACAAGCATAGCCACTGGCGACATTCACACCTTGCTGAGATATTTGTATCGTAAGCCATAACAGCAGTAAATTCAGATATAATGGGACTTTTATGAAATCGCTTGGATTCATAAAATCTTTGCCAAGTGAAGATGAAGCATTGCCCTCCAGTGTGTCTAAATGCAGCTATGTAATGCATATAAGGTCTAGTAAGTTAGATATAATCAGATTGAGGTATCTAATTGATACATGGCACACGTAACGGCGTGTTGGAAGTGGTGAGCTTGTCAGTCAGACGAATCAAAGACAAGCTGTCTGTAACGATACTTTTAACACAACACATGATGCATGCTGATGCAGAGATGCCTTGTTTCATAACTTTGATCCGAGACTAGCATCTATCAGGAAAATTTGAAGCATGAGATGGCTCATGAGATGTATTGCCACCATTTGACTTTAATGAGAACTTGAGGGGCAATTTCGATGACACTCATTCAGCACATTGTTTTTTGAACAAATAGAACTAACTCTATAACTTCCATAACTAATGTGACAAAAGTAGCTAATTATCACTTTTATCGCTAACGCTCTGCGGCGCTCCGCTCTCAAACCTATGGCCTATTGTTTAGCCATTCTTGAGGCTTTAATTGTCTGTTCTTTATGAACCAGCTGATACAAGTTTAATTACAGTGAGACCTTAGACAACAAAAGCCTCACGGACAATTTCTACATCCTTAATGAGCATTTTGTTGTCCTTCCTCATGATACCCATGTCACATACAATTTTTTTTCCCTAATCATTATAAATTACATTCTGACACAAAAAGGAAAAAAAGAAAGAAAAGATCTGCCATAATTTATAGCTGGAATCAAATTAATTGCTGGTGTGGCAGGTGATAGGGAACTGCATTGACGATAAGGTCATTAAGTTGTGCTTATGCAGTAATGAGGCAGAAGGGAGAAAGAGAGAGGAACGAGCTCTAGTAGAAGAGCATTGTTTACCGAGCCAAGAGGGGTTGGCTGGTGTGATGTGACCAATGTTGAACGAAAGAGAATTCTTCCTTTGGGGAAAAAATGGAGAGGAGGAAAAAGAAGAAGAAAAGAGCAAATAAAGGCTGTGCGTGTGAGAGAGAGAGACGGCCGGGCTTGTGCGACACAGGCAAGCTGTCTGGGCAAATGCCACTGGATGTGACACTTTTAAAAAGTCTCAACATGTAAATCAAAAGTAGTTTGGCCTTAATGGATGTGTTTTAGCAGATGTATCCAAGGCAGCCAGGTCCGACGCCACAGCAACTGCCAGCCATGTCGGCGGGGATGATGTTTACAATAATGGGGAGAGGCAGTCCAATTTCACAAAACACGAAGGCGCAAAAGCCACCTCTCTTCCCCAGCCTGCCGCCACGTTGGAAAAGGAGATGAGGTAGAAAACAACACTAACTTCATGTACACGGCTTTTGGAAGAGGGAAGCATCTCAAAAGCACATCAGAAACAATTTCACCTTGGCAGGGCGCTTGTCAAATTCAAGAAATATTATACGACGGCCTCTTTCCACCCTTGTTTTGTATAACTGTATTTGTAGCCTCGGGGTGTCAGTCACATGCAGCCCCCCACACACACACAAACAAACACTGGCTAACATGCAAGACCCAAATAGACTGTTTGTGTTGTGTGACAGCACTGAGATGGAGTGAGTACACAACTACAGACAGTGAAAGACACAACAAGGACCTGAGGGAACACTTTATAGACTCAGATATATTTCCTGAATGACAGCGGTTGCACCTTGGCTCTTCTTCTTCTTTTTCAATGCTACTGTTTCTTTAGATTTTTATTTCTCTGTCCTTGCGCCCACATAACGATTTAAGCGCCGGACCGTTTGATTAATGTCAGGTGACGATGACAAGACCTCTGCGACTTTCTTCCAGATGGGTCTCTTTATTAGATTATGGGTGTTCGTATAAGTGGCGCTTTTTTTAACCTCACCTTTTCGAAAAGCGGTTTCGTCTCACGAAGCAAAGAACAAACATAATATTTTCTAATGGATAAACTGTTTAAGTTAAACTGAGCCACACTGATATGCCTCTGTGTGCGTGGGACTAATAGTCTTAATATGTGTTTTATTTTTACACTCCATACATTTAACACCCCAAGATGATATGTCTGTGAGCTAAATAAGAACAGAAACGATTTTCTGTGGTGTGTAATCAGTGTGCATTTGTGTAATTATGTCTTACAAGGACTAATGAGAACTTCTTTAGCTTTGCACTTTTAAAGTGAGAATGGCTATATGCCTTTCTGTCTAATGGCGTTGAACTTTGAGGTGAGCACTTGGTTTGAGGAGGTGAGGATGTAACAATGAGCCTCTTGACCTCTTCCTGCTACAGACCGAGTGACATTGGCGTCACAAGCGTGCAGGTGCAAGAGGGCCAATTTAAGCCTTGCTGCCACCTCCACCCCCTCCGCTCTCTTCATCTGGACTACAATCTGACCTGTACAGCCTTCCACTCAAAAGCTAGTGCTAGTCTGGTGTCCTTCACTGTACTGATTACAGAAATGGTCATGAAAGAGCTGTGAGTAGGCAAAATGGAGGCCTGGAGAGCTGAAAACCTCACTGAGGGACTAGAAGCGGTTGGAGGGTCGGTAAGATACGACCGAGGGGCGGCAGGACCTCACTGTGATCTGAATCTCACACAGTTTGCCGCCAAGATAATTTCATTTCGTAAAAAGCCACGGCAAATTGTGCTGACTGTGTTAGTTTGAAAAGGTTAATTGGGCCATTATCTGCCTGTAGAGTTTGAGGGATTTATGGACGGGCAGGATACATCTCTGCCTCTCACAGACCCTCGCCATCTGCATTTCGAATATTCTCTGATTAGAGAACATGTTAGGCTCTAAATATTAAAGCATGTTAAATAAGTTTTCTGCTTAAATGTAAAGATTACTTTCATTATGAGCCAGCTCTTTCTTAATAACCATCAGAGGTGGAAAGTAACAAATTACATTTACAAACTACATATTACTGTAATTGAGTAGCTTTTTAAGTCATTTTTAAAATCTGTAATTTTCTTTTACATATAAGTAAGGTATATTTTGAAGTATTTTACTTCGCTACATTTTAAAACACATTAATTACTGAGTAAAAAAAATAAAAAACGCTCCCTGGAAACTACTGCGGTAAATAATGGGCAGGAGAACAAACTGGCGCTAAAATCACAAGAAAGATGCAGACGGACAAGACAGGCATTATGGTGCAGACCCAGCTGAAAACTAAACCCTGTTGTATTCTGCTGAAGCTGAACTCGAAGGAAATGAAGTGAACCCCTGGCCATATTTATGCTCTGTTATGCAGTGTAAGCTGTGTTTGCCTAGGGAGACCTAGTCTCATCCTCAGACGTCACGCCCACTGAACATTGGCTAAACGTCTGATGCATATGGCACACTTTTCTGGAAACACTTCAGGAATGTCAAAGTCTTCATCTGCCTGGTTGAATTAAACCAGATATCCTGGAGACGCGAGTGTCACATTTATTTTCGGTCTGCCGGGAAGCAAAGATGCCATGGCGCTAAACCCCATCACGAAAGAAGAAAGCCGTCGTGTTTACAAATGTAACGACAAACGCTTATCAGGGTCAACTAAACGCTGGATTTTCAAAAGTATGTGAAATATTTAAAGTTTGTGGCATAGAATCTTTAAAATACATCCGAGAGTTTCACACACCGGTTTGTTATTGTGGCGACATTTCCACGGCCCGAAACGTGACGCTAAACGAAACACACTATGATTGGTTGTTTAACATGTTGGTCAAACATGGTCTGTCCAGATTCTGCAGGATGAAGTGCAGTCCCATATTGACAGCATCATCCACAGACCTGTTTGCTCTGTTGGCAAACTGCAGGGGGTCCAGTAAGGGTCCAGTGATGTCCTTCAGATAAGCCAATACCAGTCTTTCAAATGATTTCATGGCCACAGATATTAGAGCCACAAGTCTGTAGTCATTAAGTCCAGTAATTTTTGGTTTCTTTGGGACGGGGATGATGGTGGAGCATTTGAAGCATGAGGGGACTTCACACAGCTCCAGTGATCTGTTGAATATCTGTGTGAAAATGGGGGCCAGCTGATCAGCACAGGTTTTTAGGCAGGCTGGTGACACACCGTCTGGGCCTGGTGCTTTCCTTCTTTTGTTCTTTCTGAAGACCTGGCACACGTCATCTTCACTGATTTGAATTGTAGGTGTGGGGGAGAGGGGGGTTGCTGGAGGTGTTAATGGTTGTGTGGAGAGGTGTTCAGATCGCGTGTGGGTTGTTTTTTCAAACCTACGGTAAAATACATTCAAATCGTCTGCCAGTTGTTGATTCTCCAGAGAGCTGGGGGATGGTGTCTTGTAACTGGTGATATCTTTCATACCTTTCCACACTGAAGCAGGATCACTGGAAGATAATTTGTTCCTTAGCTTGTCAGAATAATTCCTCTTTGCCACTCTGATCTCCTTTTCCAGTGTGTATTTGACCTGTTTATACAAGACTTTATCCCCCTTTCTGTAAGCATCTTCTTTGGCCTGACGGAGCTGTCTGAGGTTTGCAGTGAACCATGGTTTGTCGTTGTTGTAAGTTAGATGAGTCTTGGTAGGAATGCACATATCCTCACAGAAACTGATATATGAAGTTACAGTTTCTGTGATCTCGTCCAGATCGGTGGCAGCATTTTAAAAAACAGTCCAATCAATGAGAGACAAACAGGTTTGTAAATCCCGCTCTGATTCATTTATTCCATCTTTTAACAGATCTTTATACAGGTTTTGCAGACTTAAGTTTCTGCCTGTAGGACGGAATAAGATGAACCAAACAGTGATCAGAGAGTCCTAAAGCTGCTCGTGGAACAGAGTGATATGCGTCCTTTATGGCATGTACCAGTGATCCAGTATATTACTGTCTCTGGTGGGACATGCGATGTGCTGTCTGTATTTTGGCAGTTCGCGGGAGAGATTTGCTTTATTAAAGTCCCCGAGAATAATTAAAACAGAGTCCGGGTTTTGTTGCTCACTCTCTGTGATCATATCAGCATGATTGTGTAAAGCTGTGCTCACGTGTCCTTGCGGTGGAATGTAAACACTCACGAGAATGAACGAGCAGAACTCCCGCGGCGAATAGAACGGCTTGCAGTTAATGAAGACCGTTTCTAGATCAGAACAGCACATTTTCTTTAACACAGTTACATCTGTACACCACCTCTCATTGATGTAAAGGCACGTCCTGCCGCCGCGCGATTTCCCCATTGAGTCCGCGTCGCAATCTGCTCTGATCAGCGTGAAATTAGGCAGATGTAACGCGCTGTCCGGTATGTCGCCATTTAGCCAGGTTTCCTTGAAACACAGAGCAGCAGAGTTAGAAAAATCCTTGTTTGTCCGGGAGAGCAGAAGGAGTTCATCCGTTTTGTTGGGTAGAGAGCGGAGATTTGCCAGATGGATGCTAGGTAATGGCATTCGAAATCTGCGCTGACGAAGCTCCATGAGCGCGCCGTCTGAAGCGTTTGACCAGAGCTACGGCTCCGCCAACTACAATGTCCAGCAAAACGTCCGAATAGTCAAAATCTGGTAAAAGATTTTGTGGTGTGTTCTGCCGAATGTTCAGCAGGTCATCCCTGGTAAAACTGATCGTATTTGAGTAACAAAAAACAGGAAAAACAAACAAAAACAGTACAAACACTGAAGAGCAATGCACAATAGCTGCCATCTGCGGCGCCATTTTAGATCGAAAATCTGTAATATCGTGATGCTCAATTACGATATTGAAACTGCTTGTTTCAATAAACAAGAAGTTAATTAAGAGACTTGCCCTTTAGACACCATATTGCCTGTTTTTGCTCTACTTCGACAACAAAAATCATTCCAAACACAGCCGCCATAGCACAGTTTTGCGTCTCTGAGCAACATGATGGTGTTTCGTTCTTGAATGAATCAACTGTTTAAATGATTCTGATAAATCGCAATGACTCACTTATTAACAGTGACTTGCTGACACTTACTGGTGGTTTTCATTTCTCATTGACTTGCGTAAATTAAATTGCGTATAGAAATACAGCTAATGGAAATGCGTACATTTTGCAAAAACACCCATATATCGCCAAAAAGTTTTTCCGCAAAAATGCAATGGAAATGTTTTTTTCGCATTTACAGGTCACATGGTGTATGTAAATTGTCATATGATCATTCTTCAATGTATTATAACCTCCAAGAAACACATAATACATGGCCGCTCTCAAGTATAAGGGGCTTTGCCTGTCATTCATGCTTAGACAATTTACACTGCACACGTCTGCGGCGCAGTTTGGCTCTGATGCGGCCACAGGAGTTGATCTCAGCCACCCTAGTCTATGCTTGTGTTTATATGAGCTGCGCCGTGCATGTTTCTGAAACAGCTCTCTGTGCTGCTTTTGTAAAGATACATGCAAACGCCTCCTTCGATTAAATATAGCCAAAATCCCATCCAATTCCGTGGCCATGACTTATTGTGAGAGAAAAAAAAAGTATGTTTTTGTCGCATAACATCTGTTAATGGAAACGCGTCATTTCGCAATACTTTTTTATGGACATTTATAAAATATCGCCAAAGTTTTGCGCACATCTGTAATGGAAACGTGCCTAGTGTGTAAATATATCTAAATGCCACTTCAGATGAAGCTTATGTGTTTCCTCTGCATTGCAAAGATTAATTTTGTTTATACTGATTTAATTTGCCTTGTAACAGCCCAAATGTCTTATTATTCTAAATAACTGATTAATTTAATTAAGAACAACAATTGAGATTTATAGGCCTATCCCAAGGGTGTCAAACTCAGCTCCTGGAGGGCCGCAACCCTGCAGAGTTTAGTTCCAACCCTGCTCTAACACACATACCATGTAGTTTTCAAATAAGCCTAAATGATTAGATTAGCTGGATCAGATGTGTTTAATTAGGGTTATATCTACACTGTGAAGGGCTGTGGCCCTCCTGGAACTGAGTTTGACACCCTTGGCCAATCCCATTTTTGTGTCTCTCCCACTGTTAAAATGTAACTAAGTAAATTTTAAATTAGCTACTTTTTACTTTTACTTGAGTAGATTTTTAGACTGGTACTTTTTTTTGTACTTAAGTAAAATTTGATTAATGTAATGGTACTTTTACTTGAATATAATATTTTTGTACTCTTTCCATCTCTGATAACCATATAACTGAAACATTTTCATATTATTTAGCATTACGTATAAATATACAGTGAAGTTCCCTGTCAGGAATCACAGCAAAAATATGGAATTCAAAATGTAATTTAAACCTGGAATATATTAGATATGTTTAGAGCTATGTAAGGTTTAAGAATTTCTATTCTCCTATATATATATATATATATATATATATATATATATATATATATATATATATAGCGCTTACAATATTGTTTAGGTTTTTTTATTTTTAATATTTTTGAAATATCTTATGATTACCAAGGTTTCAATTATTTAATAAAATATGCAGTATAAACTAGAGCTGTCAAGCTCGCGATTAGTCGCATCCAAAATAAAAGTTTTTGTATACATAATATATGTGTGTGTACTGTGTATATTTATGTTTATATCAATACACACACAAGCATGTATATATTTAAGAAAAATATGTTAAGTTTATACATTTAAAATATTTGTATATAATATCAATTATATGAATATAAATATATACATGGAAATACATGGAAATATTTTCAATGTATATTAGGGATGCATCGATCAGATACTCTGGATCGGTGTGGGCGTAGTCAGTCTTCCGGCGGGAAACACCGCGCTGACCAAACCGAACGAACAAGCGGCAGCCGATTATGACATCTCGGGATTGGTCGCGCCGCGCAGCACAACCGGAAGCTGGCGAAACCATTGTCTAGTATGAATAGGTGTATTTAAGTGTGGAAATTATGTGTTAAATGTATTATGTGTTAGTGGACTAAGTGTTTATTATATATATAAATAGATTGGAAGTGATTTAGTATTAAGTATAACAGATAACGAATAGATGTGGTATTTGTGTGTGTTAAATGTTATTCTTACCGGTGAATGGTATGGCCCAAAAAAGGGGCGGGGTTTGGCCTATATAAGCCGAGGCCAAACATAGAGACAGGACTTGTTTACCAAGTCGATGCAAGAGTGCTACTGCGGTGCCTCAAGCAAAACCCTTCGTATATTGTGGATACCTGTTTATTGAATATATCATTGTTGGATTATTTTCTGGTTTATTTTTCCCTTTTGTTGTTTATTTGGTACTTTGGATTTTTGTCATTTTTTGGGTACACTTGTATATATTCTTCACTGTGGACAATCTTTCTGGCACTGTAAATAAATTCCACCTTGCACAAGAGTGCTTTTGCGAGTGAGCCATAATTTTTACATCCCTTCACGGACTCACATTTTTCCCCGAAGGCGAGCTGGTGGGCTCGTCTTCATCACAGTTCCGATACGGTCATTTTCTGTGGATCGGGTACCGGTCAGATGAGACCGATCCAAATCCGATATTGTGCGTATACTATTCTGTGTTATTGTTGAGCCCCACGAAAGGCACAAAAACATTATAAAGCACCATAAAGTTTTTGTGCACTATATTTCAAGTGTTCTGAAGCTGTTCCATAGTTTAATCTGAGGTACAGATGAATATTTAAGTCTTTAAATTCAAGTTCAGGTAAACTCTTCTCTCCGCAGCGGCTGTCTGTCATCCTCCATTCAGCAATCAAACTGCGTGTCGCGTTCGGTTACTACCGTCAAACTCTCTTCAAGAGCGCACAGTTACTGAGGTTTAAAACTGTTAAAAGAAAATAAACTTACGCACAGATTTAATACACTATGCATCAATATCTCTTCCCTTTGTACTTTGAACGTTTCTACCCCTTTTCCACCAAAGCAGTTCCAGGTGCTAGTTCAGAGCCAGTGCTATAGCCGGTTCTTAGTTAGTTCGACTGGCGAGCCCTTTAAGAACCGGTTGCTTTTCCACAAGCTAGAGAGCCAATACAGAGCCAGGTCTTACGTCACTGAATATGTTTCATGTTTCGGATCACTAGCGCGGCACAAAAGGCATCTGTACAAAGCATCAGCGCCACGCAGATCGATCGATCGGCACACAACACACTAAAGCACCGCGAGAGCGATTTAAAAGCATAAAGAGCCGTCTGCTTTCCAGTCGCTCCCGCAGCACCCTGATATGCCTGCACCGAACGGTCCGCACAGCGCCGATCTATCCCGAACAAGCTTAAACAAACTATCAGCAATGCGGGATGTTGCGTTGCTATTGATGTTCATGGCTTTGCGAACCTACATCGGCATCCAAACACGGCGAATCAAACGTGTTCGCGTTTAGCTGCTATTTCAAATATGGCGGTCCAAGTTTCTGTTCATCTTGTTGGTCACGGTAACCCCGCCCCCAGCTCCTGACGCAAGCGTTTCTTTCTTCTAGCCCAGCAATGTTGTGGTGCTACTTACGAACCGCTTTTCCTGGTTCGGAGCTGGTGCTTTGGATGTCGAAAAACAAAGAACCGGTTTGAAACTAGGCTCTGGCTCCGAACCAGCACTGGAACTGCCTTGGTGGAAAAGGGGTATTTGTGGACTCAGAGCGCTGCGCGCTGTGTCTCCGTGTCGCTTCAAGCGCATCATTCTGCGCACGGGATGCGCATAAGCGTTTTCTGCTGCTCTATATTGGATATTTAATATCCAATATAGATTATAATATAGTATTATAATATTTACATATTATAATACTTTTGCGCAATGAAAGATTATTAACAGTCTTTCTTGTTCTGTCCTATCTATCATATGTTGCTGCCTTCATTACTGTGCTATATATTTAAAAGAAATGTATTTTAATTTTATAGTAGCCTATACATTTATATATAAATGTATTTGCTTGTTTTTTCATGAATGTATTTTACAACAATTCAAAGAGCAACGTGTATAATTTCACCAAATTTAGTCCTACACTTATTCACTTTTAATTGTAAATAAAAATGTTTCACTAGGTTTTATAAAATTCAAGATTCAAGATTTTTATTTGTCACATACACAATTATACAGGGTATAACCAGCAGTGAAATGTAGGTCAGGTCCGCTCCAAGGACAGTGCAATTATAAAGTATACAGATATTAAGAAAAAGAAAAGTAGAAAAAATAAGAGAATCAAATAAAAGATAAAAAAATATAAATATAAATATGAATGTGCAGGTCAGTATGTTGTTGACTTAAATAGTAATAAGAGGAATGTGCAAAAAGTTGTACAGGGTATTTAAATAGCAGCAATATGAGGTAGAAAAAATTATGAATAATTATGAATAGCTTATTGATAGGGTGATATTTACATTAGTCATGTGATGTTATGACATGGAGTTAGAGTTTAGGAGCCTGATGGCCTGGGGGAAGAAGCTCCTCCTAAGTCTCTCAGTTTTTGCCATCAGGCTACGGAAGCGCTTACCAGATGGAAGCAAAGTGAATAGACGGTTACCAGGGTGATTTGAGTCCTTGAATATTTTGACAGCTCCATTTTTGCAGCGATTGAGGTAGATGTCCTGCAGAGAGGGGAGAGCAGCCCCGGAGATGCGCTCAGCTAAGCGCACAACTCTCTGTAGTGCTTTGCAGTCCTGATTTGAGCTGTTTCCATACCACACTGAGATGCACTGAGTCAATACACTTTCTATGGTCCCTGAATAGAAAGTTTTCAGGATTGCTGGTGAGACCCTGAATTTCCTCAGCTGTCGCAGATGGTACAGTCTTTGCCTGGCTTTCTTAACCTGTGTTTAGATGTGTGTAGTCCAAGTCAGGTTCTCGGAGATGTTTACACCGAGGGTACTTGAAGCTACTCACCCTCTCCACAGGGGTCCCACTGATCATAAGAGGAGTGTAGGGCCGCTGCTGTCTCTTCCTAAAGTCCATGATCAGCTCTTTAGTTTTGCTCACATTCAGCGAGAGACAGTTGTCCTGGCACCATGATGTGAGTCTCTCTACCTCATCCAAGTATGCGGTCTCATCGTTGTTGGAGATGAGGCCCAGAACCACAGTATCATCAGCGAATTTGACAATAGATGTGGAGCTGTGAGAGGACACGCAGTCATGCGTGTAGACAGAGTAAAGCAGGGGACTCAGGACACAGCCCTGTAGGGCTCCTACGTTCAGGGGGATGGAGTTTGAGGTGAACTGGCCAACTTTCACCACTTGAGGTCTGCCGGTGAGGAAGTCTTGAATCCAGTCACAGAGTGAGGAGTTTAGGCCGAGGTCTGTGAGTTTAGAAGCCAGCTTGATGGGGACTATAGTGTTGAAAGCTGAGCTATAGTCAATGAATAGCAGCCTTACATAATTCCCATTGTTGCTGTCCAAGTGTGTGAGGGAAGAGTGGAGGACGTGAGAGATGGCATCGTCAGTGGATCTGTTTGGGTGATAGGCAAACTGAAGAGGGTCCAGAGTATCAGGTATGGAGGAGCAGATCTGGCTCTTTACAAGTCTCTCAAAAACCTTCATGACTATAGATGTGAGGGCAACTGGGCGATAGTCATTCAGGCAAGAGGGTTTATTGTTCTTTGGCACAGAGATAATGACAGATTTTTTGAATGAGGTGGGAACCACGGAGGTAGCAAGGGACTCATTAAAGATAGACGTGAACAAACCAGCGAGCTGATCGGCGCAGGATCTCAGAACACGGCCGGTTATCCCATCAGGTCCGGCTGCTTTCCTGACGTTCACTTTCTTTAGCGCCCTCCGACACGGTGATTACAGGATCATCGCTGCTCTTCCTGCTGCTTCCTGACGCGCTGGACGGCAGAGACGTGCTGCCGCCGTTGCAATCGAAGCGGCCGAAGAAGGTGTTTAACTCGTCGCCCAGCAACGGATCTGCTCTCACCTCCGCGGAGGATTTGTTTCCAAAGGCACAGATGGTCCTCAGTCCCTGCCACATCCGTCGAGAGTCATTGAGCTGGAAATGAGACTCAATTCTCTCTCTGTATCTGTGTTTAGCGGCTCTTACTGCACGTCAGAGAGCATAGCACAATGCTTTGTACTCGCTCATATTCCCGGTCAGAAGAGCCTCATTGTAAGCGGCAGTGCGTGTGTTAACCGCAGCACGGATTGATCTGTCCACCCACGGTTTCTGGTTGGAGAATGTCCTTATCGTTATTGTTTCTGTAGCTTGCTCTGTTAGCGTGTTTACAAAGCTTCATGCTACATCCGTGAACTCGCTGACGTCAGAAGAACTCGCCCGGAACATGTCCCAGTCGATGTCATCAAGAGCCGCCTGCAGCATAGCCTCTGAGTGGGAGGATCAGCGCGTCACTGCTCTCTGCACCAGAAATTCCTGAATGAGCCTTTGTTTGTATCCCGGTGTTAGAAAAATGGCGGCATGGTCCGATTTGCCAAAAGCCGGTAGTGAGCGGGCTTTGTAGGCATTCTTGAACTAAGTGTAACAGTGATCCAGTGTGTTTGGTCCTCTAGTTGGACAGGATACATGTTGATAAAAGTTCGGCATGACCTGCTTGAGGTTGGCTTTGTTAAAGTCCCCCATGATGATAAAGGCAGCGTCAGGATGTTTGTTAATGTAGCCGCTGAGCACATCGTGAAGCTTAGACAAAGCCAAGCCGGTGTCCGCCTGTGGTGTAATGTACACAGCAGTAACAATGATCGATGAAAACTCCCGGGCAGATAAAATGGGCGGAAAATAATGGAAAGATGTTCCAGATGATGCGAGCAGGAACGCGACAGAATGGAGATATTCCTGGGATCACACCATTTCTTGTTAATCATGAAACACACTCCTCCACCCCTGGATTTACCGGCCTCTGCTGTTCTGTCCGTCTGAAAAACAGAGAAGTTCTCACTGTGCATTACAGCAGTGTCCGGGACCATGGACAAAAGCCACGTTTCTGACAAACAAAGGATGTTACAGTCCCTTATGTCCCGTTGGAAACTAATCCTGGCTCTAAGATCGTCCATCTTATTTTCCAAGGATTGGACATTTGCTAGCAGAATGCTCGGGAGAGGAGGACTGTGAGCGCTTTTCCTGAGTCTATCTCGAATTCCAGCGCGTTTCTCGTCGTGTTTCTTGATCCGTCGCCTCGGGGGGATATTGTTCGTCTCTGCGTTCCGAAGAATCTTCAGAGGCCATGCTGGATACCTGGATAAAGTGTCCTGAAACAGGTTGGTGTAGCGGTTTCCAGTGTCCAAAAGTGTTTCTATGTTGTAGGTGATCAGTGCCGACGTGAAATATGTAAAAAGAGAAAGTAAAAGTAAGTAAAAAAGTAAGTTAAAGCAAAAAAGTCCGAACATAGCGGCGCCATTTTGATATTATATGGTGATATTTACATGGATATATAAATATTATATGGTGATATTTACATGGATATTTAAATGATTGTGCACCCATGATTTTTCTAGAGTATCTTTTGCTGTATTATAAACCAAATTTATAATAGTATTTTTGTCATAGATTATGATTATATATTTTTTCAATTGCTATTTTTCATTAAAATGATGTTATCTATATGTAGTAGATTGTGTTTAACACACAAAAGAGTAACACACACAGACACACAGAAGTATAGATTCTACATCGATTTAAAAAAAAAAACTGCACTGGTATCGGATTGGACCGGTATCGGCAGATACTCCGAATTTTCAGGATCGGCTCGGATCGGATCGGTTATGAAAAAATGGTGTGTATGTGGATACGATTTTGGATACGATTAATCACGGTTACACTACGATTATGAAATACCATTTAAAATATATAATTTAATATACACAATATACAATTATACAAAGTTTAAAAAATGGATTTACATTTGCTTCAATTAGATCAATTCAATGCATCCTTTCATTATAAACATAAAATCATTTAAAAAATACAATAATGAATTGTATTTGTTTATATTAAAAAATACATTTATTTATAAAAATACTGTATACATTGACACATATACACAATATTACGCTTATAAATGTAAATTTCTAAAATAATAAGTATGAAGTTAAAATAAGTGATAATAATTAACTTTATTATTATTAATTGAATTATTACTTTAATAATAAACATAATTTCTTCATACTTTCTTACATACAAACATAGTTTCTTCAAATAAATACGTTTTGACAATTTGGACAGCGGAGTTAAATGAGTTGTTCAACTTCTTAAAGAGGAAATGTAGCCGTGTCCTTCACCTAACCCAGTCATCTGCTGATCTTATCTGTGGTGTTAAATGGCCGTCTTATCAGTGACTTGGTGATTGTTCTCTAATCCTTAAATCATGATTGTTCTAATCTGTCGGTTGCTGTCTGCTGACCCTGGACAAATGACTGAAGAGAAGGATGAATAAATGCATCCATGAGTGAATGTGGAAGGTGAGGGAGGGAGTTAAGTTTGACCATGTCTGAGTCGAGCCATGAGGCTTTGAGATGGATCTCTTCAGAATGGACCTCAACACTTTACCTCTTTTTTTTCAGCACTTAGTGCCTGACTGAAAATCTACAAATGTACAATCTAGCATAGCGGGCCATATTCACAAGTGGAAAATTGTTAAATATCAGTCATGGAGAACATCTCCGGGCATCAACATCCTCACTAACTCTCCTCCTCTCCCACTCTTGCTCTTGTGTCCTTCAGACACAAATGCTCTCACACACTTCCACCCCAGAGAGTAGCCTCTGATTACCAACCACTCATTTGTTATGCTCTCTGGCAAATCAGTGGCGATTCAGATGACAAATAAGAGGAAAAAAACAGCTGCTGTCAGGGTGTGATGTGTTAATTTCTTGACAGTCTCAGCACTGAAACCAATTACTGATTTAAGGGCAGGGAGAAAGAGGCCCTCAGCAACGGCTAATTAGGCTCCTTCAAGAATAAAGGAATAAAAGAAAATAAGGGAAGGATGGGGAAAGCAGGCAGGTAGTAACTGGAGTTCTGGAAAGAGAGTGTTGTCTTTCTCCTTCTGTCAATCTCAGTTGCTCATTTTGAAGGTGGGTTTCATGGTCTAATATGTTTAGGTAGGATTCTCTCTCTTTTTTTCTCCCAAGAGGGAATCAGTTGTATGTTAAACCCTAGGGTGGATGTTGTTTTGTTTAACTCCGGCTCAGGGATCATTTCAGATACATTTATTCGCTTTAATGCATGACCCCTCTGAGCTCAGGTCCCGCAGTAGAGTAATTGGGAAGGGTTCATCGTGCCTCAGGGTCTCCGTCATCCACCTTTTCATGGTAGTCCCCAGTTCTGCAGCTTTGTGGGATCTTGCCCCCATCGTGTTTCGCCTAATCTGATAATCATACCGTTGTCCAATGGTGTCAATGGCTATATAGCAAGAGACACTGTAAGAGTTGGGAATTGGTCCATTGTGGGGACATTATGTAAGCGGGGGGTCAAGTGGAGTCTAGGTTGTGGATGTGTCAACCTACAGTGAGTGTATGTGTTTGAGTGTTCTAGAGTGTGCTTTAATTGCAGGCCTTTGTACTTGTGTCAAGAGAATTTACTGAAACAAATACATCTGCATTTATTCCTACACAAGCACACAATTGAACTGTACTGTATGTCAAGCATACACTCTAAATCTAGCACAATACAGAGCATATATATATGATAAATATGATATATGAATATATGATTTAACAGACAAATCATTAGAGGAAATTATAATAGATTAATTTTCTCTGTGCCAGAAATGAGCACAAACATCAAAGACAAAAAAAAAATTAATATAACTGTGTTTATAAATATATAATTAGTTTTAATTTCTTTAGATCAAATGCAGATATAGCCTCCAGAGAGAACTATGGAAATTCAGTCTGTGCTGTTAGTTTGATTACTTTGTCCATACTGTCTAGTATGAAAAGAAAATTCTCTGATATATTTTATATGTAAATGATTTTGTTTGAAGTCTGAGACATTTCCTTTTTCTCTTTTCTTTCTAAAACGAGCTTGTGAAATGAGTCACGAGTGTGTGATTTCAACATTTCCAAACTGAACCCTCTTTACTCCTTCTAGACCAGCAAGAGAAAGATGAATGTGTTTCATAAGCAATAGAAGATTGCTGTCGTTCACCGTTCTATAAAAATATGAAAGTTGAAAAACCTGTTGTTCCCTTGCTGTCTTGTTTTCTTACTTTGTCTCTTTCTCCTCAATTTTACATGCAGTGTTTAGTTCAAAAGGGGAAAGCGCACTGTGAGAAATGGGAATGTGCAGTTGTTACATTGAGGAGCAATTTCTGCTTGAGCTGAGTCTATAAAATGTCTTTTTTTTTCTACTACTCTTATAGTAAATAATATATTTATTACCTTGAATAATATATATTAATTTACAATTTACCAAAGGAAGTACATTTTCTAAGTTACCTGACAAAACATGTCTTACATTACATTTGATTTAATAAAATCAAATAGACATTTAGTAAACTGCAGTGATTACCGCTAAGGAGTTTAAAACATCTCCATCAAACAGCTCTTAACTGACAGTAAACACTATGCACAATAAAAATAATTATGCCTGCAATTTTAATTGGTACATAGGCTGCCCCAGCAAAATGACAATTACCAAAAAATAGAAGATTAAGTGTCACTGTGTGAAAGTGACAGGAAAGACAACAGCCAATTTTAATGAGTATGTACGCTAATTCATAGTCAGATTACCAAAACAGACATAAAATTATAGATTTAGGTTCATGTTCTGATGGTGTTACACCATGCGAGTCTCTCAGATCAAACAGAAAGCTCAAGGCCTTGTGGTGATTCACTGGTTCTTCTGTACTTCTGTACAGTTGTGAGTGTAATTACACTGAATCTGCAATCTTGCACATTTTAGTCTATATTAAACTCTATTCTCTGTGGTAAATTGTGAGAATGATTTTTCTCCGGCTGTGGTTCGCTGGGTAAGAGGGTCTGCTATTGACTGCTGTCTCTCTGGAGTTCTGGGTCGCTAGATCTCTGCCATCAGTATTGGTGTCAAAGTAGCAAGAGCAAAGAGCCATTAATCTACCGGCTGGCCTGATCATCAGGGATACGCCAGATTCAGCTCAGTTTTAAATATACATAAAAAAACAACAGCATCATTCAGCGTATTAGCTCGCACACTATCCAAGCATGCCACTAATAAGCAGAGGAGCCACTTTCTTGTTCTTTCCTGGCTTTTCTCGTCTCTCCTCGCCCGCTAATGCATGCGGCTGTGCGAGGAGCCGCTCTACGTCTCAGACAGGCCGATCATCGCTTGATTTATGGCACTGACCGTTGCCTGCATCTCTCAAGCTAATGACACATACACTAAAGTCATTGATTTGTATGAATGCCCTCCGCTCTTCATCTATCACAATTTAATGTAAGGGGCTTTGCAATGCAGAGGTGGAGAGGCAGAGAGGAGCATAAAGAGACGAGAGGGATGGGGCCACCGGTCCCCCCTCTCCCAAGTCATGAGTCATTTGATGCTACTTTAATATATAGACTCCTCCGTTTATGTAAATGGCCATGGAAACGGAGTGTTATGTTCAATAAAGCAGATAATAGCAACAACAGGGACCGCTCGGCAGAATTACCTCCACACCCACTGGTTTCAAATGGTATCTCTGCCATGCTGCAATAAATTAGTTGGCAAATCTGAATTAAATCAAACACTCAGTCTGTAACTCAAACTGTGATCTTTGATTTCATTTTCAACAGCAATACACTCCCCCTGAACCTTTTATTGTCATATATGAAGTTTGGGGTCATTGTGTGTGTGAGTTTTTGTTTGTTTTGTGGTTGTTGGTTTTTTGAAAGAAAGAAAGAAAGAAAGAAAGAAAGAAAGAAAGAAAGAAAGAAAGAAAGAAAGAAAGAAAGAAAGAAAGAAAGAAAGAAAGAAAGAAAGAAAATGCTTTTATTCAGCAAAGATGCATTGAAAAGTTTATTTTTTTACTTTGTTCATCAAATAAACCTGAAAAAAAATGGATAATGGTTTCCACAAAAATATTTAGCAGCCAAATTGATATCAACATTTGCTTAATCATTTGTTTTTTTTTAGCATCAAATCAGCATATTAGAATATTCTGAAGGATCATGTGACACTAAAGATTGGAATAATGGCTGCTGAAAATTCATCCAAGATAAAAATAAATTAAATTTTATTAGATTTTTGACAAATAAAAATCAGACCAGGCACTGTGTGTTTCTCATTTAGTCTTTTCCTGCTTAGTTTATGTGTGAACAGTGTTTCTGGTGTCATAGCAGAAGTATGACAATACATAAAATAATATAGAAATGTTTGGAAGAGTCAGTATTCAGTAGTCAGTATATGACTTGTCGGGTACTGACTGAAGTGTGTGTGATATGAATGCTTTGTTGATGGAACGAGGGAAGATTTAAAAATATGTGGACAACTTGTATTTACCTTTTGAAACTAACACAATACAAAAAGTGCACACACTCACTTTAAATACATACAGTGGTTCCTGAAGCCATCCTGGCTTCCTCTCAGAAAGGAAGGAAGCAGTGCATTTTTACCTGCTTGGTGTTAAATCAGCCTGTGAGCAGGAAGAGGAGGGATTCATTTGGGTCTCCTGCTCCTTGGGGCAAATCTCATCACCTCACAAGATGAGTCTGCATCTTTTAAAGTATCTGGTGACTAAATGTGGCACTCTCTTAAGTTTTGAGGCTACAGGGACTACACAGAGTGTAAAACACAGAGCACCAAACTTTGTGTCTTTACTAAGCAAGATTTATATACACTGTTTTCTTGAACAGTAAAATAGGTGTTTTGTCTTAATGTGCTCAATTCATCAGTGCATATTAGTTCGGATTGTTTTGAAAAATGTTTTACTGGCTGGTACCCACAATTCCATCTGACTTTTTCAACCATCTGTCTATATATTGCCCATTTTTCACAATTCAGTCAATCAATGGATAAAACCAATCACTGTAGCCTGCATTCATTCATTCTTTCATTGACTTTCATTGACTGGAATGTGACTTGTGTCTCTAAAATCATGAGGTTGCCAGGTCCTCTTCACCATCTTCACCCCGCCAACTAATGATGCCAGAAAACAAGCACCATCCCCGTCCCAAAGAAACCCCAAATTACTGGACTCAATGACTACAGACCTGTGGCCCTAACGTCTGTAGCCATGAAATCATTTGAAAGACTGGTTTTGGCTTATCTGAAGAACATCACTGGACCCCCTGCAGTTTGCCTACAGAGCAAACAGGTCTGTGGATGATGCAGTCAACATGGGACTGCACTTCATCCTGCAGCATCTGGACAGACCAGGGACTTATGTGAGGATCCTGTTTGTGGACTTCAGCTCTGCTTTTAACACCATTATCCCGGAAACCCTTCAAAATAAACTAACTCAGCTCTCCGTCCCCACCTCCGTCTGCCAGTGGATCAACAGCTTCCTGACAGACAGACAGCAGTTAGTAAAGCTTGGCAAATTCACATCCAGCTCTCGAACCATCAGCACTGGAGCTCCTCAGGGCTGCGTTCTCTCCCCACTGCTCTTCTCCCTCTACACCAACGACTGCACATCTAAAGACCCCTCTGTCAAGCTCCTGAAGTTCGCAGACGACACCACAAAGATTGGCCTCATCTAGGACGGTGACGAGTCTGCTTACAGACAGGAGGTTAAGGAGCTGGCTGTCTGGTGCAGCCTCAACAACCTGGAGCTTAACACGCTCAAAACTGTGGAGATGATTGTGGACTTCAGGAGAAACCCCCCTGCTCTCCCCCCACTCACCATCATGAACAGCACTGTGACTGCAGTGGAGTCATTCAGATTCCTGGGCACCACCATCTCTCAGGACCTGAAGTGGGACATTCACATTGACTCCATTGTCAGAAAGGCCCAGCAGAGGTTGTACTTTTCTTCACCAGCTGAGGAAGTTCAACCTGCCACAGGAGCTGCTGAAACAGTTCTACTCCGCCATCATTGAATCCATCCTCTGCACTTCTATAACTGTCTGGTTCAGCTCAGCTACCAAATCTGAACTCAGAAGACTACGGAGGGTAGTCCGGACTGCTGAGTGAATCATTGGTACAACCCTCCCCACTCTCCAAGAACTGTACTTATCCAGAGTGAGCAAAAGGGCTGGCAAAATCACTCTGGACCCCTCACATCCAGCACACTCCCTCTTTGAACTGTTACCGTCTGGTCGACGCTACAGAGCTCTGAGCACCAGACACAGGAACAGTTTCTTCCCTCAGTCAATACATCTCATGAACACTCAATAATAAACGTGGAACACGCAACTAATACATTATCCATTCACCACACTCACTTATTTTATTTTTCTCATTTCTAATTTGCACATACTTGACCTGTACATACATAGTTGTCTATATTATATATTATATATTGTGTATTTTTTTTTTTTTGCTGCTTTGTACATTGGTTATTGCTATTTCTTGTTATTTTGTTTTTATTACCTGTGTCCTGTCCTGTTACTGTCTTTCTATTGTACTGTGGAGCTTCTCTCACTACAACAAATGCCTTGTATGTGTAAACATACTTGGCCAATAAAGCTCATTCTGATTCTGATTCATTCTGATTCTGATGAATCCATCCACCTCAACATTTCCCTTCAGATTTTCTTTCAATTTAACACAATTTTATCTGTTCATCTTGCTATATTTTTGCATGAACTCATATACAAATTATTATGAGTAAATAGATACATTAAAATCAGTTTTACAGCCTAAAATTAAGGACCTGTAATTGTACAAGTGTTCATTTAACGTTACTGTCATATCAACATTTTGGCTCATTGTCATTCATTGAATGGTGAAAGATTACAGCTTATCATTTATTCCTTTGTGTAAATGGGATCTTAAAAGATAGTATAATTTAAACAGGAGTAACACTTTAACACACTGCAGCATCCAAGACATTTAATTTGTGAATTAATAGCAAAGGCATTCATCTTCTTTTATACCCTGCACGAATTGCATACGCAAAATGCAATCTGTGAGAATATGTGAAGAAGCAACACAGTTCTGTTGCAATAGGGTGACACTTCCCTTGAAAAGTCCACAACAGGTGGTTCTTTAAAACGTGGAATTCATCACTGCAAGACTCTTTCCAGTACACAAGTGAAAATCTGACTCTTATAATGAAGGTTTTTACTTGATTACCCTGGATCCAAACAAAGTGACAAGCTAATCAGAGGAATCTTGGATGTTATAAACAAAAACAGCCCAAAGAGAAGTCATCTGTGTTTGGAATGTCCGTGTTGAACCTGAGCATCTCAAAACAGATGTGTAACTCTAACCTGTTTTGAAGGCAGGAAAAAACTCTTCTGTCTTTGGTTAGTCAGAATGCTCTAGTTATCTCATTGCACTGATGTCCTCATCTTGTTTTAACGAGTCACATAGTACATCTTGGCCAATTTGCGGCGACGTGGTTTTCAAGTAATTTAACTCCAATTAATCATACACTGACTGTTTATTTATTGTAAACCTATTCTAAACTAAGCATCTCCTTCATTTTAAATGGAGTCAGACACTCTGAAGAGAGGTGATTTCTTACTCCGTTCAGGGGAAATGGTTCGGTACTGTTAGGAGCAGCTTGATTGCCAGAGCCTTCCAAATCATCCTCAGGACCAATAACGAGACATCATTCTCTAAAACGGTCATCTTTCCCAGAGAGGTGGAACATTTGTCATTTACAAAAGCTTTCAGTGAAGCGTCTGTCAGCACCGGCTCCAATTATGCAGGCTGGACATCTCTAACAAGGTGCGGAGAAAAGGATTTCTGGACAAACAATGTCCATCCATAATGAGAGACCCTCATTTAAGTGTCTTCTCGCTCTCATGGATTGATTCCACCACAAACTATAAGGCAAGATGTTTGCCTTCGCTCAAGAGCATCGCTTAAAGTAAAAACCGGGAATTAATAGCAAAAAAAAGTTGTTTGCGCCAGTGTTGCTTACTGTTGAGGGCCTGTGCTGCAAACTTTGCTTCCTCACTCAAAACTTTTGACTGTGTGATTATAAATCATGGCAGGAACAGTGTCAATACGGAGGCAGAGGAAGGGGGGCGAGAGACAGGGATCACGAGGAAGATGGTACAGAAAGCGTTCACTGGAGGCTCATTTCGCCCTATTCACGAGCATAGCCAAACAAGGCATGGATTGTCAATGCGGGAGGGAGTCGTGATCAATGCTCCGGGGCCCGCTGGATCCACATTGATTTCTGCACTCTCAGATTTTCGAGCAGGCTCTTCATCAGCACAAGCACTTTGTCCTTCCTAAATAATCGGATCGAATGGCAGGGTCCGGTGTCCCAACAGACTGGCGTGTCTGTGATGTCGCTTTAGGTTGAGACCAGGCCAGGATGGAGAACATGAGGAGTCAGACACTAACTTGAATTGTTAAAGATAAAGGCAGTTCAAATCAAATTACTTTGAACTTCAGATGCTGTAACTCTATAATGTGTCTATGTGTTATCAAACAAAGCCACGTCTATTTTTTTAACCTTTGTCTTCGGTTCTGGTAAAATGGCCTCCTGTGTCTTTAATTTTTGATTCGCTTTATGATAAATGTTCTGAAACATTTTACGGAGAGGCAGGTAATCCTGAAAATTGACCTTCATTTGAATTTTTCATAAAAAGAGAGGGAAAATAGGAATAAATCCATGTCTACTTTTGTTCCAAAAAATACATTAATCTGTGTGTTTCAGCCCCCCACCTCCGAGTGAGACTACGCTCTATCAAACTTCCCCTGTCGCACTCGCAGAAACCAAAATTTAATTCCTCTTCCTGAATGTGTTTCTGTCAATATAAGAGATATAAATAGCTGTGGGAGACAGTGACCATTCATAAATCTAGCTGAATATTTAAAGAGGGTCTTTGGGCAAGAGAGAGAGGGAGAGAGAGGGAAGGGTCGCTCAACTTGCTCCTCAATTTGATCAATCGTCTTAGTCTTACCTCTGCACTCGGAAAATTACAAATTGGAATCATGGAATCAGGGGCAGTTTATCATCTCATTGAAGCAGGCCCGTGAGCTCTGTTCTACAGGAGAGTGAGGTTCGAAACCGGCAATGATGTGTTTGTGCCCAATGGAACTTTACAGCAAAACAGAATTCCTTCTGAATTTTTGGAATCTTGAAATATTACATGCATTGTTTGCATTGTATTTATTAAGTAGTATCCCATGTTAACTATGGATATGATGCGATGGTTTTAGATTTTAGAATAATTATATACTTTTTTTCTTCAGGTGAATACGTTACTATGCAGACGCATAATTATACACTATTAAAAACATATTTGTTGATTGGTTGTTTGAGCAATCAATCAACAGACTTTTGGTCATGTTATGCAGGTAATCAGAATGCATAATGCCTTGTGAAAGATGTGAAGAAATTGTATTATCAAAATGTAATGTAATGGATGATATTCATCCATGCACAGACAGATTCTCTCTCTCTCTCTCTAGGGAAGAAACAGGCCAGCAAAAGAGGAGACACTGAGAGAGCGTCTGTAGCTCATTAAAGGACTATTTTAATAAGCTGACTCCAGGCTTGACAGAAATTTAGATACCAGGCCCTCCACGCTTTAATTGTTTTAATTAGTTGATGTAATTGGCCCACCTTATTGTATCACTGGAGTGATGGTAATATGTCAGTTAGAGTCACAGAAATTATTCTGTCCATGTCCTCATCTCAGCGTGGATGTGCTTTGTAAATTAGATTCATGCTTGTGGAACATGCTGTTTAGTTACTGAGCAGTTACAGATCGAAGTCCACTATTGATAGCCCTTTTTCATTTTTCTGTAGTCTTGCAGATATATCATGACCAGTATATTATTTAGACCAGTTTTGTCAAAGCCAAGGATGTAAAGATTTTTAGTGAATAACAAAACTATGGCCTTAAAATATAGTCTTATGGACCAAGTTTATTATTCTTTTATGGAGTCTCTGCATCCTTTTTGAAACCTTTGGTCATCATTCATGGTAATTGCATGCCAAAAAGGATAAATCCTCAGAATGTATCATTTTATGTTCCAGGTTTGGAATGACATGAGGATGAGTAAATGAAGACAGAATTACAATTTTTGTATGAAATATGCCTTTTGTCAATTAAATTATCTGTTCGAAAGCTATTTCTAGCATAATCATTGAGACACAAGCAACCGGTCTGCATCAGCAAAAGCTTAAAATAAACAGGGAATTAACACATGACTTTTTTGTTGGAATCATTTGAATTGCAGATTTGAGTAACAGACACATCTGCAGAGAGAGGTTTACAAGATCACGCCTCCCCTGCTTTTATTTCAGCAATTAATACCCCACACATGAGCTTTCTGACATTTGTCTATCAACCTTACTCTGAGTCACAACCACTAATTAGTGCCAGAGAAGAGAGACAGAGAGCAGACAGACAGTCTAGCCTTACCCTCCAGTGCTGTTTAATGATCAAACCCAGAGGGCTTGTCATGAGTGACAGGGACAGAATATGGGCAAACATCACATTAGAGGAAGTACTCACACATTAGCCCCGCAGTCTCTAATCCAATAGGAACTCAAGGCATGTGATTCTCCCACGTCAGTGCCAGAAATTCATAGACCCTCAGAGACTAAGAGACCCATTTTAAAGAATCCGCCATTGATTTTATTCAGTGTTATGCCTGATACTCAAAGCTCTTTGCTGATCATTTAATTATGACCCATTGTGTAACATGAAATCACCTTGCACATTAATGTCTGCCTCGGTCCAATCGTCTTCCTTTTTTATATATCTTTTGGTTTCCTCCTCCTTCCCTGGGGTGAGGACAAATAGTTTTGTAGCATTCTAATCTGTCTGTGACCTCCTCTTTGCTCCTCTGATGGCCTGGGTATTAGAAGATGGTCGTCACTTCCCAAGCAGGCTATAGTACACAGCATGCAGTTGAGAGATAGCAAAGGATAAAATATGTATTGCTCTTTTTATATTGTGCTGGAAGACAAAAAAACGAGAGAAGAAAGAGGGAAATCAACATTCTGAATCTGCTTGTTTCTCCTCAGCTATCCGACTCCACCCCTAAAACCTGGCCAATGTTGTGATATTTGTGAAAAATATTTATGAATTTTGCATAGATTCCTCAGTTATCATTTCCAGCTGCGTTGCACATTCTACTCTCCATATAATAGCCTCACCTTCTTATTTCTTTCTTCGTTTGCCTCTTTTTCTTTTCTCCTTCCTTTTTTCTCCTTCCCCACTCTTCTTCTGACAAGCCATGGGTTTTCAGCAAAGAAAGCGAGCATTAATTAAGACAGTGCCAGCTGTAATTTTCTTGGGAAGTAAATTTCTGCACAACTAAAGGTTACGGGGACCTTTTCACTGTCAGAATTTACTACAGCCTGTGAATGTTAATGCAGCTAATGAAGACATGCTCTCAGTTTCTGAACTTAAAAGTACCACTGCAGAGAGAGAGGGAGAGAAAGAGAGTGAGATGAGAGAGCGGAATAGGAAAGGAAAAAAAATACAAAAATGAAAATCCATTTTGACGAATGCAGTCAGATCAACCATATTAATTTGATGCGACCGCTTGATTTAATTGCAACATTTGGAGGCTTTGTTTGATTCCAAAGCAGGATCAGCATTATCAGTGAACATATGTTCTGATAAACACACAGAATGCAGGCTATTAGTTGGACATTGTGCAAAGTAATCACTATATATTGCTTCAGTGGAAAACTTTTCCAGCCTTTGTTTGCAATGAATGCACTATAAGATACTCTGAATTACAAGCAGCTTATTGTTGAAACAATAAAACCACTGTCACTTGGCTTGCTTGACCAAAAACAGTGCCAATGAAAAAGCGAGGTCAGAGATAACTGATGACGGTTGAGCAGTGTAAATAAATATCTAGCAGAGCAGTTCAAAGATGCTCGCAGACATCACTCTCATGGGTTTACAGCTGCATGAGGGAAATGTCTGAAGATAAACATTGTTCCACCCTAATAAGGAAAGGCTAATAAGGAGAGGATGAGGATGATATAGAGGGAGCGCCATGTTGTTGGTAAAGGTGTTGGTGTGGTCTGAATAATTTAAGCATGAAAAAAACTGGCACAAACTATCATTTGTTTTGGGCTGGTTACACACATATATAATGAAACTGACCGTGCACAAACAAAACAGGCAAGTATGCTGTCCTGGTCAGGAAGATGATTTGATGTTGCAGATACAAAGTAGGTCTGTTTCAGCTCGGCCTTGATTTTTTACATGCTCAACACTCAGCCTGCAGATGGGACAAAGAGATGGTGATCAGAAAACAAACAATACCACCCCCCTCCTCGCTCCCCGCAGCGGCGGAGGCTTTCACGAGATGGCTCTGAAAGCTGCAATCAATGACAAGGTCATAAAAAGCGGGACGGCATGGCAAAGAATTCCTGAAGAAAGTAATATTTAACCTGAGGCTAGAGAATAATTTGACTTTCTCTTGATCAGTTTAAAAAATCTCCTCTGTCAGTGGCGGCAGCTTTATACAAATTAATGGCCTTTAGTGAAACTCTCCCGCGCTTGGGTTATTAATTGTTAAAGTGCATACATTAAACAAAATGAGTAAAAAGTAATTTTAATAAATTATCCTCTCCCAAAACCTGCCTGGAAAGGAGCGCAGAACACAGCACGGTATCTAAGCGGTTCGTGATCCTTCAAAATAATGTGGCATAAATAAGAAAGAGAAACGAATGCGGTGTCCACTAGTACCTCATTAGGCTGAAAGCCTTCAGCACAATTAGCTCAACCCCCTGTACGCACTTCCTCAAAGAGACCTCAAAGTCCTGGATTAGTCTCTCTGTTGCTTCTGAAGCCTCCTCGGGCTACTTGGATGGCGAGCAGATGCGCCGGCCCTGTTGCATGTTTGTCAGTGCTGAAGCAGAGGTTAACTTCAGTTCACTCGACAGGGTAAGAAGCCATTTAATTACAGGACTTTCTGGTCAACTGAACACGCTGCTATCAAGTGGACAGGCTAATGTCTGCTTGTTTTCTTGCCTCTGCTGTAACATGCATCACACACACACACAGGTGGATGAGAGGGCATCTGCTTTTTTCTGTCTGTTTTATGAAGAAATAGTTGGTTTGTTTAGAAACTTTGTGCCTGACTACTTAGAACTTTTTTTTTTCATGAACATTGTTCATGGCCAAAGCATTACCACATTTAAGAGAATGTACAATGCTAAATGCAGAGAACAATCATTAAGGGCAAATATTCAGCTGTAAAATATTTTACATGAAGAGATTTTATATTTCCAAGTGAATAAAACATTTGCATTTACATGAATTCATTTAACTGATGCTTTTTATCCAGTTACTCACAGAAGCAATTAATCCACAATACTAGTAACGCTACTTAAGTAATAGAGTGGTACAGCTAAAGCAGTGTGGTATTTTTCTACTGATTTATTTCAATGCAGTCGAGATGGTTATATGTTTTGAGAGTAGCTCGGGAAAGGCTGCTGCTTGTGGCTTTTCCAAGTTGTTCCATTCTCCAAGGACCACAAGTGGAGTGTCATCTTCAGGAAAGAGGGCAGCTGTCTAGCCTTTCAGTGAAGTGGCCAAGCTGACCTGGTGAACATTATACAACCGCATTATAAAATAGCAGGACTGTGTGGTATTCAACTGATGTTTTATTAAAGATGTCTGATTGATTTCATATTTTCATTTATCAACACATTTATTTTTCCTGCTTATTGTTTATTTTCATTTTTACAGTAAACCCTGATTCTCTCTTTGTTCTACTTTATATGTCTCTGTCCTATCTTTGTGACAGATATACCCAGAGAGAGAAGACAGAATTATATCTGCTTGAGGTGTCCAGGGAGAAGACCGTGCATGATAGTTCCCAAATTTTGCCCTAGGAAAAAAGAGACAATGATATTCATTGTAATAGCAGAAAAGCAGGTAAAGTCACTGACAAAAATAATGAACAAGTGTGATTTGATGGTTTTTCTCCGTCTCTTGGCCTCATTTTCTCTTTCTAAAGATGAAACTGATAATCATCAAAAAGATATGTTTGTCTGAGGGCCAGATATTTTTGATGTCCCTTACATCATGATAGTCCCATGGAATGGGTCCATCCTTAAAAAAGCACTTCAATTCTCATTGTCTTTTCCATGTACATTCATGTTTCTTGGTCCATTAATTTATTCACTGATATAATTTTTTTTGTTTTGTTTTTTGTTTACAATATTATGATTTCACTGCTGCAATAATATACTGTATGTTAAACTACTCATGCCAAATTAGCTAATGCAGTCATGTTATAATAACATAGTTGTTCTGTTTCCAACACAGAGATAATTTCACAGTTCTACACTTAATTGTGGAAGAGATTAAAAATACACTTGCTAAAAATGCATTGCATAATGACCTTTTACCTACTTTTTCATTATTTTCAGTGTATGCTGTATCTTTCACATTAAATTTTCTAAACTGATTTTACAAAGAGATTTTTAGACGTTCAAGAGAATATTGGCTGGTAAATTAACATCAGCCGAATACCTGACATCTACAATAAATTATATTATTTTTTTTTAGTTAGAATCCTTTTATAAACCTTGGCTCTAGATGTCAGTTATGGCTTTATGAATGTAAATAATAAATGTGTGAATTTAATATTTGTTCTTTCATTCTAAGCACTTTACCCAAGTAAAATTCTTGCCAAGTTTATGCTAAAAATATTCAAATATGGTTATTGTTCTTATTTTGCTGTACATATGTGTAGGCGTAGCCTAATGAACTTTATGGTTAATTTCTATCTCTAACATAGAGGTTTGCTAAACTGTCTGCTAAATCCGTAAGTGACTGCATTCAAGAGCTTGAGGGCCATTTGATGGTTTTACATGCATTTTAACCTTTAGGTAACATCAGAGCAAGCATTCAGACTGTACAGAATAACAGGTTAAATCTTCACGCCAGCTAACCCAAGTTATTTTTATAATTTGCATGTGTATGTATGTTAGTCTGATGTGCCCGCAGTAACACACTGGCACTGCCATCACTCCACTTAATGGGTCAGTGGGTCGTCAGACTCTCATCATTGTCCTTGATATGAGTAAAAAAGCAAGAGGGAAAGATTCATTTGTGCGTGTTGGGTAGAATGCGTTTGGTGCATCCTGCTTTAGTAATGAAAATCGCAGGGGCGTGAAACACTAATGAAATGTGTGTGTTCACGTGAGTTGTAATGGCAGAGGGAGTAGTTCACTGCACACAACAGTGGGCAATAGTAGGGAATAGATGTAACCACATTAGCTAAAAGAATTACTTCATATTACAATAATGTGACATAGAGCTTGTGCTAACCATTCCGTATTTAACACCGCTGCCAGATCCTTACAGACCAATATGAACTATACTCCATAATGCCACGAGAACAGCTAACAAAAATTAAATTTCATTAGACCGCTGCTGAAAGTGGTTCAGGCAATGGCTTACAGGAGAAATGGGGATTTGAAAAAGGTTATAGTTCAGGCCAGTATCTGTGGTTTAATATCAAGGCGAAAGTGGGCATTTAACTTTCAAAAAGGTAAAACATTTGCCTACTCTCCAAGGCCCCCCATTAACTAGATAGGGAGAAAAAAAAGTTGAGGGGTTGGGGAGGGGTGAATCTCTTTAATTCCGTGGCGTTCCAGTACTCCAGGGTTAAATATCTGCCATCGTTTCCATGTATTTGCATCTGATTAGCATAGAAATGCTCATTTGGGGCTAAAGCAAAGCCATACAGACAGGGGGAGCCTGTAATTTCATTAGGTCACATATCTAAGTGTTTAACTTGGAGCCCATGATAATGTATTCATCGTTGTCGTACTGCCGTGGAAATAGGCCAGCAAGATAACCAGAATCTATTTGCTCACACCAGAAAACCATCTGTTTGAGGTAGAATAGCATTGGGTTCACCCCAAAGATGTTAACCTTTAACCCCTATACACTTCAGATGTAAAGTGAACAGAGTTATATGCCGTTCAGCTGTAGGGGTGATCCATTTTTGGATATTAGTTAGTGGCACTGTTGTGCTATAGCATCCCGGGTTAGACTGCTGCCTAGCATAGCATTCAAGAACATGGCACGTAATGGTGTTAGCGGAGACAGTTGGATGCCCCTGCAATGTGTTAGAGCAGATATTAAACCGCTGTGAGCTAGTACCCACATGAATGCCCTTGAAAAAAAAGCCACCATCAGGGCATGTGCTCCTGGGAGATCGCGGTATATTACAGTGAGGAAAAATAGTGGGGAAAAAAAAACAACAGCAATAAAATGAAGGCAATAGGTGGCTCTTAGAACCACTAGCCTGATCTGTTTCATAAATCATTCTAATGCAGGACTAAAAAGGGTGCATATTTTAATGAGGGAGAGGGAGATGGCAAATCTGTCACACATGGTCGTACCTAACAAAAAAAAAAATACTTTGAAACAATTTTCTGTCAGAAATTGCTAATAAATTTCACAAAAAATTACAGAGCAATGCCAATTAGCACAGTGAATCATACATGTAATGTTGATGTAGCAAAATGGTATTTTCTTGTAAAATGTACTCCAATAATCTTTGTTTATAACAATCATTTACAGTGTATGGGACAGACAGGCACATTTAAAAATGCTCGCTTACTCAGTCATGCACACTTACCACAAATGCTATAACCCACACAATTTTTACACATATTTTATGAGTGTCTTTTCAAATATCTAGAGTTGATTTACAGCAGAAACTCTGTTCTAATTGACAGAAGTCTGCAAATATATGTATCACCATGTTAGTCTCTGGCCAACCGCAAAGAACGATTCTTCAGTTAAACAATTAAGTGAATACTTAGACAATAAAATGGTCCTTATTTATGCAGTTCAATTTTTATAGAAAAATCTGGCATTCTCATAAAAAATGTTTATCTTCTGAGACAGCCATCAGTAATGGTGTAACTGGCGTGTTTGAAGAACAAACAAACAGGCGTGAATCTGGTGTGCTTGCATGTAATTTTCTGGGACAGAGTGTGGCGTCAGGGAAATTTGTCACTGATATACATGCTGTGCCCTTAAGAAAATGACGGCGCTGTCAGCAGGCAGAGGGGGCCTGCGACACTTTGGACATAAATCCACTGAGGAGATAAAGAAAGTACATGATAAATTAAGCGGCGCGTATAAATTCTTAAGAGTCTCCATTTTAATGCCGGTCATTATTCAACAAATTTTTCTAAGAAATGCCACATAGGCAGGAACAAGTAATTAGGGGGAGAAAAGTGAAACTGTCACCCTTAATGGTTTACTCCAGCGCCTCACCTTCTCCTACAGAGAGCTGAACAGGGCCAAAAAGGGGGTGGGGGTAGAGGAGAATCGTCGAAGGGCAACAAATGGCCATTACAGCACCGTCAAAGCATTTACTAAAGAAGGGGAAGCGTTCGATCTGAAGGGATCTTTAAACGCCTTCAATTGGTCCAGAGAGGAGATGTTTTGGTCCGTTCCATCAGGAACACGGTATCTGCGCCATTCCCTTACCGTGTCACCCTCTCATCCTCTCTGTGATAGCCACAACCCTCAATAAATCTGAAGTCACAAGGGATATTGTTAGTGTTGGGCAAAGTACTATTAAAATGAAAGGGAAATTTATGGATGACACTTTGTAACAATTAATCTGGATGTTGATTAATAAAGTTGGTTGGATATTCTCTTGAAACCTGGGAGGGTATGAGCATTGTCGGACGGATCATTTTATTCATTATTTTTGATTAATGCGCCTGAATACTGTGAATATAAGAGCAGAAAAAAACTTCTCCTCTATGCAAAATCATAAATAGTGAATGAGCGTGTGTACAGTTAACCTTGACCGTGGCAAAGAGATCTTAGGAAAGAAAATGTGCATATTCAGCAAATAAACGACTACAGGGATTAAAAAAATACAAAATAAATTGGGGGGAGTTTGATGAACATCACCTCTCCAGACCTGTCCATCTTCCACCAATGCCAGTGATTAATTAGTTTGTTTAGACACTCAATTAGCCCAGCCAAGCAGAGAGAGAGAGAGGGAGGGAGAAGGAATGAGAGAGGGTGAGCGAGCAGACTGATAAGGACAAAGGTGGAAAATAAATGTGGGACTGATTTAAAAAAAAAAAAATAGAAAAATAGAAAATGATAGCAACATAGCAGAGGTTGTATATACTTTACATATCCTATACACACATACTATACCCTGCATCAACCCCTCTGGTATTTCATGGGATAACCAAAGTAGTTGTTTAAAAAAATAAACAAATATGGCTGCTCTTTCCATTACCTGCCATTCCATTACCATGAATGTGGCTTTCAAGCCTCGAAAAAGTGTCTAAATATAATCCAGATAACTTGCATTATATTCTAATTTATCTCAAGTGATACATACTGTAGCTTTGGGTGATTGCAGGTTTGAAACAAATAAGGGAGAGAAAATAATGCCAGAATTAGTTTTTTTGTGTGTGTGTCTGTGTGTCTAAATGCTAGTGTACTTCAAAATGTTGACACAATTAACTTTTAGCATTTATATACAGTTGTTTTTCTTCCTTAACCTAAAATATGAATGACTTAAGAGCTGCACAGTTTTTTGTGCAAATAAATAATAAAATAAAATAATTACGTTCTTTTTTAAGGAACAAGCTCAATAGCTTATATCAATAAGCTCAATAGCTTATATCAATAAGCTATTCATAATTTTTTCTACCTCATATGCTGCTATTTAAATACCCTGTACAACGTTTTTGCACATTATTTTGCACATTCCTGTTATATTACTATTTATGTCAACAACATACTGACCTGCACATTTATATTTATATTTTTTTATCTTTTATTTAATTTTTTTTTTTTCTTTTCTACTTTTCTTTTTCTTAATATTTGTCTATACAATTGCACTGTCCTTGGAGCAGACCTGACTCACATTTCACTGCTAGTTATACTCTGTATAATTGTGTGTGAGACGAATACAAATCTTGAATCTTGAATATGTCCCACTCATCTCCCTGTTTAGGAAATACATCAACACAAAAACGCACACATACACAAACTGTAGATGCCATTCAATTTCTGATTTCGTTTTTAAAGAAAACAAAATAACTCAAAATAACTTTACATCTATTCCTTTATTGTTAGGGGCAGGACAAATACAGACATCTTGGCAGTTTTGGCTGAAATTATGATTCTCTTAAAATATAAAACATAAAAGTGAAAACATGCGAGCCGTAACATTTAATACATCTGCCATAGCCCCACTGCTGGAACATGCTGTATGGTGGCATGTGATTACCTAAAACAAGAGAACATGAAATCAGATTAGCATGGTGAGCGTAATGAAAATGGTACAGCATTTTCCGTCAACATCCGCTGCTCTTTATTAGGACAAGATGCTTGGCCACATAATGCAGAAATAGCCAACACCAGACATGGCCTTTTCCATGAGGGGCCGGACCTCAGGAGAGACAGCTGTGTCCAGTAACATCCTCATACTGAACATTTAATGACAAAGATGAAGGATCGAACCATGTCCTGCCATGTACTTTAGCTTATGTTTGTCTGTTTATCACTCTTTACTGTATGCATAGTGACAGCAACCAGAAATAACAAGAAAAACAGAACTGTCATGTATAACAGTACATCCATGATGTACAGTGAAAATCAGTCTGAACATAGATCCATATTGTATGGCAAAGCCATCTTCATCTCTTTGCTGCATAAAACTGAGTTCAGATTTGACTCTACATCCTTTTTAGTAAAAAAAAAAGAAATAAAAAAAAAGGTTTGGTCACTTTATTTTAAGGTCCAATTCTTGCTATTAACAAACTATTAACTATGATTTTTGCCTCATTAAACTCCTATTTTTATTAATAGTTAGGCACCGATCACACCGAACACGTTTTATAGGTCTGAAAATGCGAGGCGAACCGCACTGCCTTTTTTTTTTGGTGACTTTTAAATACAGTAAAATTACAGTTTTGAATTTTAAATTGCACATGTTGTTTGGTAAATATGTCTGTACATTTGCTGTATTTTTACAGAAGTGTTCGGGCAAGCACAAGCTGTATGGTGTATTTTGTTGTATGAGATTTTACATCCCAATCACATCTGTGTTCCTTGTGTTTAATGCTGACTGTGTGTTTTATGACCATGTGTCATTTTGATTGACAGCTAGAGCCAGCTTTCCTGGGTGCCTTGTGAGAAGTGCATCCAGTTATTGGACATTAATTATGGACGTATGCCTGTTTATCTGATGACACCAAAGGTGATCGGTGCATCCTGTCTTCATCAGACATGCATGCGTACACGTAAACACACATGCACTTCCATGCACCCTTTTTCAATTTGTCACATTACATTTGTTTATACGACGGTGAAAACATGGCAGCTTCACTCTCTGCGTCCCTCTTTCTTTGTGTCCTCACTTCCCCTTCAAGTCTCACATGATAGAAATGGAAGGCAAGTTCTGTGAGGTTTTGACTCACTGGTCCAATAACCCACCAAGGAGACTCAAAAGAGGCTGTTAACAGACTAAAGCCCCCAAATTCTTGTCTCACAAACATTTCTGCTGTCATAGCTCTTTATCAGAAAAATAGAGAGTTATGCGTAAATAGATCACTGGTGCTCTTTCTTTGTGCTTGTGTCTTAGCAATACGTCTTAGTAAATCTTGGCATTTTCCACACAAGTATGAATTGAAGATGAATGGTATTTACACCATTCATGTTCATGTATTACTCTCTGATGCAACTTGTCTCAGAGTGTAACAGAATTTCTTAATAGTTCAGTTTTGACTTTCAGTTTAAACACAAGCCAGTCATGTCTGTGCCACATCACTGATTCATGTTGTGCTGAATTATGTCAAATTACTAGACAAGAAATTCTGTGGAGATACCATTAAACTTTAATGTTTTTTTTATATACATTTAGGTGAACTGATACATATATATGAACATATGTCAAGTTAATTTATTTGACTAAAATGAATGTATTTTTTTAAATCATATGTTATATATTAATTTAAACATATTGACATTTAACAAAAACAACATAAGAAACTTATCTTTGTAATCTAACTTTTTATCAAGTATAATATTGTAATACAGCGTTGTGCTTTAGTTATTTATTGTCCGTGTCTTAGTATACCGTACTGTATAATCCCAATGAATCTTACAAATTGACTACATGTCAACTTTACCATATCGAGTTCACTTTATGCAATTTTGTGCGCCATTTTTCACGTTAGTTGTAATTTATATGTAGCTCATACAGTATAGCTTGTTTCAGTGAGTTCTGTTTATTAGTTTCCATTCACTGTTCAGATTTTAACATTTATATTAGTTTATGCAAATCAGGCAGGTCAGTGTGTGACATTATTGGCTATGACGTCTGGATTATCTGAAATATGTATTTATTCTACATTTGTTGTTTTTAAAGAACATTGTTAATGCACTGTTAATGTTGTACAATGTTTTCAAGATTATTATCAGAAGGCGTATTTTATCAAATTTTTGTAACTGTTGAAAACAATATAATAATTAATATACATGTTTGTCTGTAATTATGTAGACAAGATTAACACTAAAAATGCAAAAGATGGATTTGGCTTAAACACCCCCGAGGGTAGACGGGTCTGTGGCATGAGAAGAGGAAAGAAGTAAACTTGTAGAGATTGCTTTGCTGTGGGATCAGATGTCTCAGTGTCCCCAAAGGTCCAGATATTTGCAGCATGGCATAATTCCAAACAAATCGCTCCAGACTGGTAATGAAGATACTCCCGATTCCCCTCGGACCTCCAGCACTTGTAACACTGCTGCTACGCACTTTGGGCCGTCCTTCAAAAAAGCCTAACCAGGAGGGACTTGTTTGCTGTCTTGCTCTCCAGCCCCCAGCCCCCACTCACATGCTTACATGCTCACCCGCTTCCGAGTGGACTGAATTATTCATGCTGATCTTCAAATGTGTTCATCATGTTTCACAAGTCAAATGGGGAGTTTTGTGAGAGAGGCAGGCGGAGAGAGAGCGAGGGATGTATGTTTATGGAAATGTAAAGAGACTAAACAGATTTTATTTTTATTTTTTTTCGGGCAAGTACTTATTTGACTGAGTGTTATAACAGGAAGTGACGTCGACGATGAGCTTCAGAAGCCTCACAATATACTTGATCACAATATCTGTGCTAAAAGTGCATCTCTAACCTGAATAGATCTTAATATTGCAGCGTGATCAAAAATAAGCCTCGGACAGCGGTAGTGGCTTAGTGTGAACCAAAGGCCTTTAAAACAAAAAAACAAAGCTTCACAAAACAACGTGCCTATGGTGCCTTTGGCTTAACTGTTAGGAGTTTTGGTAGGCCAAACTGACATGCACACAAACCATTTGTGATGTTGAACATTTCACAAGACAGGCTTTTAGGCCTGGCAGCATGACAGTTGAGGGAATAGACTGTGCAGGAATGAGGGGGGTTGAGGGGTAACCATGCAACTTTAAAGAGACAACACAATGTAAGAACAGTTTGTTTTCTGAGAGACACAGAGAAACAGACAGACAAAAGAAAAGAGAGCGAGAAAGACATTCCATTTTCTTTTCACATTTACAAGCCAAGCTATGAGGCCACTTTGACGTTCTCCATCTGCGATCTGTATCTTTCCATTACAACCTTTTGTTCATGCTCTTTACGTTTTGAGAAACTGCGGCAACATATTATGCTAATTTTAGAAGATCAATTTCAGTGGGATAAATTAAATCTGTTGTGTAGTTAAATCTCAAGAGCAATCAAATGTAAGTGAATATTAAGAATAAGCCCAACAAACACAGAATGTTTTCTTAATGTTAGCGTATGGTTTTCATTCTAGGAATGTTCTTTATAAGAACACTTATTTTTTTTAAACCTTTACTTTTCCAGAACATTCTGGAAAAACATTCTGGGACATATGTTAGTTGGGAAAGCCGCCTTTACAATTTTCTACAAGCTCCAGATTTTCCACTTAGTGGCTGTCATAATGAAGCTGCTGTGTTTTTGTTTCATCGCCAGTAAAGGAATGCCAAAGCAAGAGCATTTTCCCAACTTATTGAAAATGGCTGGTTGAATGAATAGTAACCAATTCAAGATTCAAGATTCATGAATGAATAATGAATGAATAGTAACCAATGTGGGACAACTGACCACCAATACTGATAGGTTGCCCAAGGTTACAGTGTTAAACAACAATTATTTCTGACTTTTTTTGTTCTTATCTGTTTGCTCTACAGAAATACCAGGTGTTTCCAGTGGAAATGAATGACTTCTGATGTAACATCTGTCGTAACTGAAAAGGAAGGCAGCTTGGTAATAACTTTAAAATGTTTTATCATAGGATTGTTTCACAACAGAAATAATCACCAAATGCTACAAAGTGAGTAATGTCATTAAACTGTCAAAAGAACAGAAGCATAATAAAATGCACATCTCTGATTTGTGAACTGCAATGTGGCGGTCGCTAACGGCAATTTGGTTAGCTGACTGTGAGAGGACCAGGCCGAGTTCTTTCCAGCTGCTCTAGCAACAACAGAAAAGGCAATAAAAAGCATTCATCAAAAAGCCTCAGTGAGTGGGGCAATTCATTCAGAGGCCAGGGAAGAGAAATATCATCAATATTTGACATTGTTTTATGGAGAAGCCACTTGATTTCATCCCATGACGCCCGAAATGACCACGAGCAATCAATTACAGAGCTCAAAAATTGTGTGCATTTCTTATTTTGGGGGGCCGGCTGTTGTTGTCATGCTCTTCACACATATTTTAGCCAGACCCCGGCCATTTCGCCATAAACAATGTAGCTTGCACGCCAGTCGTCAGCAGCATCGTCGGAGCATTTTGGGAACGCTGTCGGAGCGCTCGGCGTAAGTGCGTTGCGGCGATGTCGGCGGTAACTGCGAGTCCCTGTGAGGCTACGACGACTGTGATTTGTGGCTGTGG
The DNA here is from genome assembly GCF_936440315.1 of Barbus barbus. Taxonomy (NCBI): domain Eukaryota; kingdom Metazoa; phylum Chordata; class Actinopteri; order Cypriniformes; family Cyprinidae; genus Barbus; species Barbus barbus. Next base: position 28,551,106 of record NC_136730.1, on the reverse strand, counting down.
AAGACTAATGAAGTGGTCGGCATGCCACCCTGCTTCTTTTGCAAGATCAATTCAGTGGCGTGCGGCAGCACCATGTTTTATGAATGATGGAGACCTCCTCAGGCCATCCATATACCTGAGCCTCCGTGTCACTGCGGGCCCCCTCTGCACCAGGAGGCAGGGAAGTGGCCATCCTTCTTGTTTGCAACACAATACATTATTGCAAGCAGGCTGCATCAACGCTAACTGCTGAGAAAGACAGAAAATAGTTAATGACTTTGTGATCTCCTTCTGGAAGCGTTCAGAACGACCGCTCCGATGTATTCCAACACACGTCGTGACGGCAGACAGGCCTTTAAGATGATAGTCATTACCTGAGTCCGGCTAGCAGCGGGTGACTGCAGTCTCTGGAGAGCGCTAGCTTTTAACGCTAAATGAATTCAAAGAAGGATTTTTAGATATTCACTTCTCTGACCTTTGATCGCTCCGAGATGGAGTTTTCATGCATGTGTTTGTGTAATGAGATAGTTTACCATATTTAATTCAACTCTGCATTCGTGAGGTAATGGCATGTTTGTCTGGGTGATTAAGTGCTATCTCTGTTCCGGTGACACTGTTGAACTTCGCCATAAAATAGGTTGGCGGGAAAAAAAAAAAGTAGGGAATGCAATCGGATTCGATATCGTTTTATCATCTAAAAACACCCTCATTATAATTAGCTCCTTTTCTGCAGGGGGAAATGTAAAGCAGTGTTTTAAAAGCGAGGAACGGTGCCCTTTGGCTCGCTCAGGCGGGCTACTCCAGCGAGCGTGTGTCAATAAGAAGAATCTGACGCCGGTGTTTTTGTGTTGCAAGATCACAGTGCACAGCTCATCTGAGCCATCGATGGCATTTTGAAAGGAGAACATCATATATAAAGTTGTCATGCATGCAGCCTCCTGCGGAGAGGTTGAAAGGGAAAAGTAGAACACAATGAATACTTGCCAGAGTTTCGTGGAAGCGATGAAATTTAAAGGCCTTTCTTTATTTTCGCTCAGATTAAAATGAAAAAAAAAATGCGAGAAGGCAAAAGAGAATGAGAGTAAGAGAGACAGAGAGAGGGAGAACGATACTTGTACTTTTAATCTGAACTTTGTGATTGATTGACTGGGGCCGTCTTTAAATCAGCCCTGCTCTGACAGTAGTCTTCTTTTATTATAATCCGCGTGTCAGAAGTGCGCAGGTTATGGAGACGATGACGAGAAGAGAAGCACCCCAGCTAGCTACCAATCGAGCTGAGACACTCTGACACAGCAGCACCTGCCTCAATATGAGTTTTTTATGTGCCTTCTCATTTCACTTCAGAATGAAATGAGAAAAAAGGCTTATGAGCCGATGATTGTTTCAGATATTCAGAGAGGGAAAAGCAGACTAACTTATCAATAACTGTAATCGAATGGGATGGTGGTGTGCCAATAGCGGCTACCTAGACATCACAGAGGTGTTTAATATTAGACTTTTTCAGGTACTCTTTTTTTCTTCTATAGAGATAAGAGCACATCTTACACAAGTTGGGTGCAGGTGACGATGCAACAAACAGAGAATATAGAGCGGAAATGTCTGCACACTTAAAATTGTATCTAACACACGGGACATTTCAATCGCTCAGTTTTTTGTTAGATTATTACATTTGCATTACTGCATTACGTTTTAGTGCAATAATATCAGCTACACTGGGGATAAATGTTACTGTGTTACTGTACCTGGTGTAAAAGGTATTTTGATTTGATTTGATTAAAAAAAGCCACTAAATTATGTTTAATGTTTAAAAATACCACAAACACATATAGCATTTTTGTAAACACCTGTCTGAAAATTGTCCTGATCAGTGAGAACATGATGCAAATTTATTTATTACAAAATAAATGTTTTTTTTTCTTTGCATTTCTTATTTGCAAATGTATGTATTCCTAATTAGAATCTCTGAAATTACTTTGTATTTTACTATGAATGAATAAATAAATGAACACATACATACATAAATTATTTTTATAGTTTGCAGTTTTCTTTGATTAACTGAAAGCCAACTATTTTGGTAAAAAGTGATTAAATAAAGAATTGATACACCATTTGCAGTATTTACGTACATTTTACCCTTATATTTATCCGTTGCTATATCAGAACTATTTGCATATGTTAACAAATATATCTCTATCATTTTAGTTTCTCTTTTACACTGTATCACTTTAGTTCCCCTGAGGGCCTTTTGCTCCAGGCTCTATCTGCCCTCATGCAGTATGTGCACGATTTTTTTATCAAAACAAACATCTTTAAACCTTTCTTCTTACACAAATTGTGTTGCTTCATCAATGTTCAATAAAAAGAAAAACTTTTGTTGATCATTACATATTTTTGTATCCTACTGTTTTTTTGTTTTTTCTTCCCCAGTTTGCACATGCCAGTTCAGTCTGTCGGAATTCAGACTGAAATGCATCACACCAGTATGTCTCAGTCTAGATGTGTACATCCTTGCAGAAATTTGGAGTCATGCTTGAGTTATCTTTCCCACCTGCAGAAAGACCATCTGTTCTTCATGTAGGGTGACCTGAGTATAACAGTGCAATTGAAAGCAAAGCCTTTTGGTAAGGATACATAAATAAACTTCAATCAAGCATGCATTCTCTCCCTGTGATATTGTGCACACACACACACACACAAGAGCCCATACCCACAAAGTAATTTACAGGAAATCGTTCAGTGCAGACATACGCACACCCACAAACACACACACGCTGGCTCGGTCGCACACATGCTCGCAGGCAGGCACGCACACAGCTGAAAGTAGTCTCAGGGTAAGATTGACCATGAGATAACTCTGCAAGAAAGAAGCCCTCTCTTGTTCCCTTGAGTGTTCTACATTTATTTTCCTTTATATATTATTCAAGTTAAAATAATTAATTCAGGATATTAAATCAAGATGTTGGAAATCAATCCAAACGCTGTCTCGGTCTGGATTTTATTACAGCGCTGTGACTGTGACTGGTTAAGCAGGGTTTTGCTTCGCAGGCACGCCGGAGCTGTTACATGCCATCTGATTGGCTGCTCAAACAATGTTTTTATTCACCACTGTCAGAGCACTTAGATGTAATCTGATTGGCTTGCAGAAATATTTTGGCATGATGCCAATCGGATGGTCTGTCTGTCACTTATAATGAAACATATTGTTGTCATCATGAGCTAAAATCCTATAAGTGGTTCCCAGAATTTTTATGTATTGCATATAGTGGAGACTAGTTGTCCTAGTTGTCACACGAGGACATTTTCAGGTTTTAAGGGAGTCCAGTTAAGACAAATTAGTATTTTCTCTAGCAGTGGGTATGTTGGCTTTGTCAGAAGCATATACATCACAAATTGTCTTAAACTGGGGTCATTTTTCTGAATGTCATTGTCGCAATTAAAATTCCAATACTATCATATTTTGTCATATCTGTTAAGCAAATGAGTAAACACAATAAAAACCACTCTGGCATCTATCCAGTTAAGAGGCAACAGTACAAAGAAGGTGGATATTAATCCACAAGTTTGAACTGGGTGGTTTTTATGACTGTCAGGCCAAGTTGTCAAATTATTTTTGTGAGTTATTTTAATCGTTGTAATTTTGTTGGCCTAAAAAATGTTTGATGAATGTAAATGTTTTTTACCAGTTACATAAATGGCAGGTTCCATTGTAACAATGAACTGTTCAATAAATGGTGTGTTTTTTCATATGTGACCCTGAACCACAAAACCAGTCATAAGTAGCAAAAATCATTAGGATATTAAATAAATATCATGTTCCATGAAGATATTTTGTAAATTTCTTACCGTAAATATATCAGAACTTAATTTTTGATAAGTAATATGCATTGCTAAGTACTTCATTTGGACAACTTTAAAGGCGATTTTCTCAATATTTAGATTTTGGTTTTTTTTGCACCCTCAGGTTACAGATTTTCAAATAGTTGTATAAATATTGTCCTATCCAAACAAGCCATACATAAATGGAAAAATTCAAAACATTTACCCTTATGTTTGGTTTTGTGGTCCAGGGTCACATATATTATTGCAAAAACTCAGAAATATTACACAGCTGTATGAGCTATATAAAGCTATACTGTATATAATTTAGCATGTGATGAAAAATAAAACCAGTGTGCGTTTCCAATAATGAAATGAAATGTTAAATTAGTACGAACAAGTTGTGTCAAGGATTTTAAATCTCCAGACCTGTATATTATATCATTTATGCGTTCTCCTTCGCTGTCTCCCCAAGAAGACACGCCGGCTACTGGCTTTATGGGAAATCCGCTCTCTATCCCGAACGTCTGCCCGAATCAATACTCTTGTGAGATGACACCACAGTGGACTTATCCTGTTTTATGTTGATGGCCAGCTAATTTTGGAATGGCGACATGTTTTTTCTCCTCCACCGACAGACATGGTATAATTTTGTGGTAAAAACGTCAATCAGGCGGCAGGATGCTTTGGGCTGAGGAGGCTGGATTCAGGGGGAATTTATTGATGGAAAATGTATCTATATACTGTTTGAGACACTCTTAACCCCAAATCTGGATGTTGGTGATAATTCCCGGTTGTTAAAGTGACAGCGCGCAGTGGCCCTCCGTGAGGTACAGAATGTACGAGGTCGGCTTTGCCTATTAGTGTGCAGTATTTCACACACAGACACACACATGGGGATGAGCTGAGTGAGACCCGGGTCAACACAAACACACACACATACAATAACTAAGAGTACATACAGAAACACACGCACACGATGAAGTATAGTGTTTACCAATGGACCTACAGGAAGAAGGTGGGTACATTACACTCAAACACACTAACAGCAACAACAAAGGCTTGCTTTCTTTTCAAAGTTATGCAGTTGCGCTAAAGGTTAGCTATATCTGAGCTATCTGTGCGCTGCAGAACATATCAATACTAGACTTGGCTCTGGATCCCTGTCTGGTCAATTGCCTTCATCTTGCAATGGTTTAGCCTGTTTAATTTTATAGATTTGTCCATATTCTTTAAGATAACTTTCTCAAAGCTCTTTTGAAAATGACAATCGATATCTGTCACAGATTTCAAAGTGAATAATTGCCTTAATTAATACCCATTGGCAATTTCATATTGATAGTCTGGTCTTGAGTGCTGTGAATTGTCTGGATGATACTTGTCTTGTGGGCTTGCAGCAAAATGTTTTGGATGTTGAAGTATGTGTAAATAAGATTGCTATCCAGGTCAGTGCTTGACAACACTCCGTATCTCTCGTACACTGAAACACACACACACACACACAAGCTGAAAGCATAAGCTGGTTTTCCGATCACGTCAGTAGCGGTAGTTAAAGGCTGTACTGTGACACTGAGGGAGCTGTCAAAAGGCTCTGGACTTATTTCATGTAAGGTACCCTAGCCATTAGCTCACACTGACCTTTCCTGCAATTTCCTTCTGTCAGATTCACAACACTCTCCTGTGTAGTCCGTGTGTGTGTGTGTGTGTGTGTGTGTGTTTGAGCGTGCTCGTGTTTTCCGTGATTGCATGTGAGATTTTTATTTTATTTGAATTCTCCGGACTATGAAAAAGAAAATCCTCAACCACACTGTGAAGGGAAAAACGCATTTGATCTGAAAAACATGTTTGTCAACATGTTTCCCGTTCTTCCCAAACATATGTGCTTACACGACGGAATGTGCTCTCGCAAACCAGATGCAAACATGCGCATGTGTCTATTCTTCTAATCCTTAGTAATTGGAAATTAATTCAACGGCCATCCAGACAAATCGATAAAGAATTAATGAAAGGAAAGAGAGAGTCATTAAAAGCAATAAAGAGGGAGGTTATGATGGCATCGGTGACAGACAGAGAGATGGGGAAACGGGAGGCTTTTTTTTTTGGCTAATTTGAATAAAAATTAGAACAATTTGTAAACTGTTCAGCCAGTGCTATATTAAAATGTGTTTTATTCATATTTGTATTTATTTCATCAGCTCAAAATGTATTATTGTGTGTTATTGGTGTGTCATTAATTCAAATGATCTTTCTGATCATGTATATTTTCAACAAATATCAAAATACTAGAATAATCAGATGGCACTAACTGAGGCACAATATACTGATATACACACATTTATGATCAAAATGTATTATATTATATTTATATGGTTGTCATCACTTCAAATGATCTTTCTTTCCATATATATATATATATATATATATATATGTATACATAGTATATACACAGATTAGCTCTGAGTTCTTGTTATAGTTTATTACCATATTCTAAGCTAATAAACTGTGGGAAAATAATAAAAAACTGTAACAATGCAAACAGGTGTCCTGTAAGGGGTAGGTTTAGGGGATATAAAATATTGTTTGGTCAGTATAAAAGTAATAGAAGTCTATGGAACGTCCCCACAATTCACAGAAATGTGTGTGTGTGTGTGTGTGTGTGTGCGTGTGCGTGTGTGCATGTTTATGTGGTTTATGAGGACACAAATTTGTATAATGACATAGGTATGACAGAGGTATTACAATATGAAGGTGCTTTATGAGGACACTGCCTATGTCCCCATAATTCAAAAGGCTTAAAAAACATACTAAATGGTGTTTTTTTTTGTCTAAAAATGCACAAAGTCTCCTGTGAGGGCTAAGTTTAGGTGTAGTGTTGGTGTAGGGCAATAGCACACACAGTTTGTTCAGTATAAAAACCATTACGCCTATGGAGAGTCCCCATAAACCACAAAAACCAACATGTGTGTGTGTGTGTGTGTGTGTGTGTGTGTGTGTGTGTGTTATATTCAATCACCTTGGAATGGAATTGTGAAGCTTTATCTGTCATTTTTGTTCAAATTGATTTTTTCACATATTCTTATTCTCTGACAATTTATTTACATTGTTTCTTTGTGTGTGTGTGTGTGTGTGTGTGGTGTGTACATCTTCTGGCTTTTTATTTATTTAGAATTCCAAATTTTATTTGGAATGCAAAAACTTTGAAGCTCAATATCTCAAAACCACCCAGAATTGAGATAGAACCTTATAATTCAGTGGCGATTTGTTACAATATTTTGTGATATTTATTTTGTACAACGTGTCCAATTTTTTTTTATATATTTAGTTAAATACATACATAAATAAACCCATTTCCTTTAAAGACATCAGTGCTTGAGGTTTCTAGGTTTAAGTCAGATTTTGAATAGCAGATTTATATACATTGTAAATAAGCTGTAATGGAAATAGATCAGTATAGAAACACATGTACTAAAGCCATCCGCCACACAGAGAGTATCACAGCCCTGATGTTCACCTACCATTCACCCAGCCCATAAAGCTGACAGACTGAGACAATACAGCTACTGGCGTCTGTGCTGGGATAATAGAGAACGGGCAGTAGCTGGCGGTAATATTGTTGGATAAATGATTATTGATTAGATAAAGGTTGAGATAATCATTAGCCTTTATCCGTTTCACTCAGTGTCTCTGACCTTTCTGCCTCTCTCTCTCCCTTCGTACTGGAGTTATCTGTATGACGATATGATCATCTGTGTCACACACACGAATATGGGTTAGAGAGAATGAGGAGGAGTGAGAGAATAAGAGGGTGGGAGCGGAGGAAATGACAAGTGCTTTACTGTTTGTGGGATATGTTTGATTATTTAGACCCCCCCCCCCCTCTCCTCTTTCTTTAGCTGCTTCTTCCACTGATACTGTATGGGGGTCCTATCCGTTATTTTTATTGATTTAATTCTTGCAATTCTAACACAAGCATTGTTTACTTAATTACACTAGGGTCTGAATGAGAGAGAGAAAGAAGACTTGGATGCTGAAAGCACTTGACATGTACTCACCAAAGCAAACAGATCCATAATAAATCCACTGGGGACACTGTAACATCTTTGTATCCAGTGTTTGTGTACATTTGCGTGCGAGAAAGACACAGACAGAGGGAAAAGACAGAATGTAATGGAATTCTAATTTAAATTTAAAATCTAATTTAAACCTGTACAAAAAAAAAAATGTTATTTATTTATTTATGACATATTATGACATAAAATGGCTATTTGACTGTGCTATTTCTTGGTCAAACCATGATTATCAGGTGTTACACAAACTTGTGGAGTTCATGCAGCTTGAGTGCTGCTGTCAGCAGAAGGAAAATTCATATTTTGTTAAATTCAACATTTCACACTAATAGTTATATTTATATGACAATATAAAAATGGCTTTCAAATGCTGAATAAGTGCAAAACTTGGTTACATTTTACTTCACGGTGTCCTTTTTACAGTGTTATTATACAATTAAGCATTGTCTAACATTTAGTAACAACATGCACTTACTATAGAGTTAGGGCTTTGCACAGGATTAGTTGCATGCAATTAATAATTTACTGTTATTACTATAATAAGTAGCCTACATATAATGTGTAACAAGGAGACTAAAATAAAATGTCGCTGAAAAAAAAGAACAATTTAGAAATTGTTCAACTAGTACAGTATTTTCATGTTAAATTTTTATCTACATTTATTGTCATTTATGTATCATATTTTGAAAACACATAAACACTCTGTTCAATGTAATTCAAATGACACAAATGTTTCTTTCTTTCCTAATTTAAATGTTACACTATGTGTGTGTACTTTTATCTACTTATTCTTAAGTGTTTGTGTGAAAAAGAAGAGCGTGGAAGCACTCGGACTGCATTATAACACATTAGACTATAGTTCCTATGGCGGCTTTATTTATTGAATTACTCCGAATTTCCCTCTTAATAGCCAGTTAAGCGGCAACAGACCCTGGATAACATCTGGCTGCAATCAGCAGAGGAAATCCGCTTCTTTGCCTTTTGTTCTATTTATTCACAAACCCATGCTGGAATTGCGATGTTTATTTAAAGTAATACTGCCCGTACAACTACTGTACAGAGAGACATTTGGACGTTTTTACACAGAATTACATTTCCTAAACAATTGTCTCTGACAATGCCTGTGGTTATGCTACACTGTAGAGTTGTGGCTTTAATGTTTTGCATGAACAGAAATGTAATTGGGCTGGAGTTTCGCCGTTCTGCAGCAAGTGTATTAGAGACGGTATGCATCAGAGGCTCCCAAAGAAATGCTCTGATTCATCATTTAGCTCAGAGGAAACAGGAAGGTTCATGGAGGATTGAATGACACATTTTAACCAGTACTTTAGTGTGTGACTTTCCACTGGCTTATTTGTATTTCATTTGTTGAGGGAGACAACCTTTGAAAAGCGCCTCTTGTTACAGACTTGTTACCAAATATTTGTGATAAAATATAATAGTTCTTAGTATCACAGTATCATTTTATGAAAAACATGAATTCATGAAACATTCAATCATTCCCAAAAAGGAAAAAAAAAAATACACAGCACAAAAACGCCAAATGTGGTTTAGTTTTTATTAACACTTTTAAAGTTTTACAGTGACTCAGTGAAGGAAAAACATGCTGATCCAGAACATTATGGAATAGAATTTCCCAGAGACGCAACACATATGAGTGTTTCTGACAGACAGGTCAGAGCTTTGGCCGCATGAAAACATAACCGGTTCAAACGTTTCTTCATGGTGATAAAAACCATATGGATGTCAGTTACACAGCTTAAATAAGCATTTGCACAACTTGCAGGCCAGCTCTGCACACCCGGCTGACTATGAAAATAATTAGTGCGTGAGCTGGAGCCCTTGTGGTGGCTAAACTCACAGCTAACAACCCCCTGAAGAGCTTCTGTGCGAGCCCCCCTCAAGGTCTGTGTATATGGAGAGTCTAGAGGGACAAACACAACTGTGGCTTTTCAACAATGCTCTTTCCCCCATTGCTGCAATGTTTAATTTTGGCGATAATGGAAGAGTTTTATAAATGAGATAAATATGTGACGACCTCATGATAATTGTTTTATAACTTTTTGCCTAAAGGGGAGAAATGTAGAGTGTATTTAGGATTATGGACAGGAAGCAAAAAAAAAAACAGCAATAAGTAATATTTTATTTTTTTTTTTAAGTTTGGGGGATGGTAAGATTTTTTTCCTTGAATAAAAAAAAAAATGTATTCAGCAAGGATGAATTAAATTAAAAAATGTGACAGTAAAGTTTATATATATATATATATATATATAAATAAATATAATTTCTATAGTTTATCTTTCACAAAATGTAATTTCACACACACACACACACACACACACACATACATTATATATATATATATATATATATATATATATATATACATACATATGTACAAAAATCTCATACGATCACACATTTTTAAACGGTATAGTGTTTACTTGCCAACATTGCAATAAATTATTACAATATATAAAACATAATAATAACATTATTAAATACTAATACCATATATTTTATTTCATATAATATTATTAAATACTAATAATATATAAATTACATGAGATGTAAATAATAATATGTACACAATTCTACTATATTTATGTAAATATTTTTATTTTTTTTACTTGAAAATTTGCTAGTAAATTTCATAATCAATTAAAAGTAATGGCATGTAACAGTGAAGTTAATGCAAAAGTTTGACATAGAAAAACTGAAATAGTATTTTTCTTGTAAAACATATTCCAATAATCTTTGTATTGTTTATTTTACAGTGTATATAAAAATAAATCTTTCTATCCATTTTATTCCATCAATCTTTGCTTCTGTTTCTCATCCTGCAGCTCTGTGAATATTTCAGCTGGTCATCTGTGTGTGTGTGTGGTGTGTGAAGTGTCACTTAGTCAGGTAGGCCGCTATAGTAAAGTGCAGCAGGGCAGACTGGTAGAGGTGAAGAAGAGTGAGGGAGCAGATGGAAGAGTGTAACTCTAATGGGATGTGAAAGGAAGAGACCGATAACTAATGTGCTTCCTGTGTTCTCCCCTCTTACTTGTCATCTCTCCCTCTTTCACTCAGAAAGAGCGTCTCTCCATTTCTGGATATGCGTGAGTGTGTGTGTCCAGTGATGGTGATGATGAAGATGATGTGTCTGCTTGTATGTGAAAGAGTAAAAATGAGAGCGAGAACGATGGAGATGAGAAGAAAGAAATGAGAGGTGACTGAGACGTTCACTTAGCAGACAGAATGATATTAACAGCGACAGACACCTTTCTATGTGTATCAGTGGCACATGCATGTGTGCAGTGCTTTCGTATGCGAGTCCGTGTTTTCATGCATATGGTACTTATCATGTGTAATTTCTCATAATGTCTTTGATGAGCTTGTTATTTATGTCAAAGTTACTGGGTGAACGTCTGACTAGACTAATTCTTGTCTTTGCACAGGCACAGGTGGATGAATGCATGAATGTGAACAGTACGACTGCTGACGTGACCTGACCTGAATTCAAGACATCACATCACAAGCCTTATCCATTTCATTCATCAGGATGCCCACTTCTCTGAGAAAAAAAGATAAACAGAGAATAATTAAAAGCAACTTCAAAAAGAAGTCAGTTTGTGTTTTGATTCATAGTGTTATCAAGCCAAAATTATAAAACTACAATTAAAAGGTTTAGAATAATTATTCATGTTTCTGAAAGAAATGTATAATGTTCATCAAGGCTGCATTTATTTGACTAAAAATACAGTTATAATAATACTTATTATAACACATTGTTACAACATTCTGTTTATATTTTGAAATATAATTGATATGATATTGTCTGCTGAATAGCAGACGTTACTCCAGTCTTCAGTGTCACATTATCCTTCAGAAATCCTGATTTGGAACTCAGTTATTATTAACTATTATTGGTGCATTATTATTATTATTGTTGTTGTTATGCCATGATTTATTTAAAATATACAGTAAATATTTTGTAACATTATTAGTCTTTACTGTTACTTTTGATTAGTTTAATGTGTCCTTTCTTAATAAAAGGAATATTATTATTGTTGTTGCTATTATTGTCATGATTTATTTAAAATATGAATCTTTTGTAACATTATTAGTGTCTTCACTGTCACTTTTGATCAGTTAATGTGTCCTTTCTGATTAAATAATAATAATAGTTATTATTATTTTAAATATGACTTATCCGAAACTTTCACTAAGCTATTAATCAGCACAACTGTTTTCAACAATGATAAAAATTAGAAATATTTCTTGAGCACCAAATCAGTATATCTGAATGATTTCTGAAGGATCATGTGACTGGAGACTGAAATAATGGCTGCTGAAAATGTAGCTTAACTAAAATAGGAATAAATTCCATTTTACAATATATTCAAATAGAAAACAGTTATATTAAATTGTAATTCTATTTCAAAAGCTTACTCTTTTTACTGTAGTATAAATGCAGCCTTTGTGAGTATAACAAGCTTCTTTCAAAAACATATTTTTTTATTTGAATTATTCCAAACTTTTGACCAAATTAAAGAAACAAAGCAACAGAGGCAAATAAAAGTCCCTATTACAATATGAAATGTCAAGTCACAGCAGGCTGCACACCTACTAATCATATCATAAGAAACAAAAATAATCTCTCTGTCTATTTTCTCAGTAAAGGCATTAAGTGACCTCCCACTGCTTCTCCAATGATGAGCGGTAGTGTAAAATTGCTCTGCTGTGTTTGAGCGGAGAGCTGTTTTGCAGAAGAGCGTAGAGCTCTGTTGCCTTCTCACCTGCTTTTAAAAATAGAGACAAAGAGGTCACACAGCTGAATTAATGATATGATTATAGTGTCCACTTAATACTGGTTACCATGGAGCCGACCGCTCGTGGATCATGATCCAAGTCTGAGCATCTAAGACTGACATTATGATGGAAGCCTTTATTTTTACTCACAGACTGAAGCATTGTATTTATGGATATGAGCATCATGAACCATTTGAGGGCTGGTTTGTTTTTCTGCCTGTTTAAAATATGTATGTATGATTATACAGTTAGTATATGCATGATTAAATTTATGAAAATGTAGGTTCTCGAGTTCAACACATTATTGAGTTGCAAAATGATTTCTGTGTTATTCAATGTAGATATCAATGATGACTGAACAGAAAATGTACACTTTTGTTTTTGGAAAGAATAAATAAAATGTGAAACTTATCGGCACTACAAAGAATAGATACCTCAGGTTAACCCCTGAAATTACAAGCTTCTCTATTTATTTATTTTTTTTCAGTCATGAAAAACGACCTAATCAAAATGTAACGCGCAACTCGCTTTTACAACTAAGTGCTTTTCCCCTTTCTCTCTGAAAAGCCTGGCCTCCGCCCAAGAGAAAGCTAGACTTTTATGTCCAACATTAATTTGCTCAGATCAAACCATTTTGCAGACACTTTGCATGACATTTGGCTGGGAAACACAGCACTAAAATATAGCTGAACACAGGCCACAATGAGCCCAGGAAAACCAGCAGGCTTCATTTCATTTAGTCATTACACACGCAGTATGAGCCTATTTTATATTATTGCTATTGTATTCCTGGTTTTGAATTGTTGGAAGTGTATGCACACACATAGAGATCATGCACCGTGTCTTGTGTGTAACGTGTAATTAATGTACTCATTTAATTAGTCACCTTCCTGTGCACACATACACACAAACCCAGACACACACCATCTCCTACAGTAGAAGTGAAGAAAGTATTTCTTTGCCATATTTTCCATTCATTTTTTTTTTTTAAATGATTTAGCCCTGCTGACATTTGACCTTTGACATGTGAACTTTTGTGCGCCTTTGCTCCTGCACCTGCTACTGGTCCCTGTTTGAATCTACAATATCTAGAGCAGAGCAGTAATCTATTATCAGGTGAGATACACATCACTTCCTGCGATAGAGAGGACAGTTTCTCCATATCTAGATCCCATTTCAAAAGGGAAAACACCTTCAGAGAATTTACACATATTTGCATTTTGACTCGTATCACTGTCAATATCGGAAATAGCTACTGTTAATGAAATGTTTCATTTTGAGCATATTTGAGTTTAATTAAATACAAAGTGCTGGAATCACATCATGCTTTTATCACATTTGCATGTTTAATCAAACTCTGTTCTGATTCATTCTGTGCTTGTGTATTTTAAACATGCCCTGGATAACTCTCAGAGGGACATAAGGAGAATATGCGGAAGTGCTGATTTCCACTGGCAGGAAACATACAGTAGTCAGATCTCAAGTGTCACATCTTATAGCGTCTGGGTTTAGCCACGGGAATGCTAATCATCGGGCTGTAAAAGCGAGCCGCTCGGTGCACTTTGAGTCTCTCGCTGCAAACCAAGTCAGCCAGGGGTCAACATGATGACATTGGATAGTGTGTGTGTGTGTGTGTGTGTGTGTGATGCGTGTGTGTGTGTGTGTGTGTGTGTAGTGATGTGGGTATTTGGATTTGTCCTCTGATCAGATTTATATTCAAAAGCAATGTGTCGCATTGATTCAGCTGCAATGTGATGATTGGATACTGAGAGGCATCTTATTCTTTTCTTATTTTAATATATATTACATTTTCCACATACAGGTAGAATTATGAAAAGTAGATTTAAAGCTATTACTCCAGTATTCAGTGTTACTTAATTCTTCATAAATAATTTTAATATGCTGACTTGGTGCTCAATTATTAATAACCGTTCTTATCAATGTGAACAGGTTTTGCTGCTGAATATTTTTAAGTAACTTTTTTTCTGAATTTATTTGCTGAAAAGAAAGTTAATTGAACAGCATTTATTAGATTTTTTTTATTGTACATATTGTAACATACATATTGTAACATAAATGTTTTGGCCACTTTTGAATTTAATGCATCCTTTCATAATAATTTCTTTTTTTGTACCTACCCCAGACTTTTGAATGGTATTATATCACACTGCTGTCGGGAGGAGCCGAGTCGGATAATGCTCCTGTGTGCAAATGGTTAATATAAGATATAATAATATATTAAGATATTAATAAAGAAATATAAATAGGTACAGGGCGACACAGTCAGAATTCACTCAATGCTAATCGCCACACATAGACACAATGTAATGTAAATAAGATATTATACTTTCAGTTATTGATAATAATAATAATAATTATAAATGTTTCTTGAACAGCAAATCAGTATATTAGAATGATTTCTGAAGGATCATGTGACACTGAAGACTGGAGTAAGATGCTGAAAATTCTGCCAATAAATTACATTTTAAAATACATACAGAAAACAGCTATTTTAAATTGTAATAATAACAATATTACTGTTTTACTGTATTTTTGATCAAATAAATGCAGCCTCTGTGAGCAGGTTTTCTTTCAAAAACATAAAAAAACTTAATTATTCAAAGGTTTTGGCCGCCAGTGTATGTTACCCTATATGTGTGGGAAGAATGCTTTGGAGAGATATGAAAGAAATGATGTTTGACTACGTCTAATATTTGGTTCCCTATTGGTTGTTTCTTTCTATATCAATAACATTAGAGCAGTCCCTATTGTAAGTGTTTATTCTTATACCTTCACTCACTTTCTCTCTCTTTCTCTATCTCTCTGTTATTAAACTCTTCTAGAGTGTTTCGAGGTGAGGCTTCTGCTTAGGAGGGCTGAAAAATAGATGGAGCAGAGAATGTCAGTGTAAGATAAACACCAGCATAGTGAAGTGGCTCTCACACGCTTGACAAGACAGCAGAAAGAGAGAGGAAAAGAGGAAGAGAGGTTGATCTTTTAGGCCAGATGTGGCTCTGATGCGGCTGAGCTTTGATTTTTTATTTATTGTTTTTGCTCTCCAGCACTCTTTACTACTTTGTAAACCCTTATTATTTTATTCCAGAACTTCTAATCTCCCCCTCCTCCTTGTGTCACAGTCACCATGTCTTTTATTACAGTTTCCAGAGTCTGATTTCCAGGGTGGGGTCTTTTGACAGGTGGCTGATGGGAGTTTGTGTGCGTAATGAGGAAGGAAGTCTGACAGAGAGAGGTTGTAGCAGCGTTACATCACATCTAATTAATAAAGCAGGCCTGCACAAATACCAAAAAAAAGTGAGATTAATAGATTAATGTCATCGCTGGCACACAGCCGTAGCATTAATGGCTGCATGGGGTAAACACACAAACACACTCTGGCGCTTTATCTCTCTACATCACTTAATGCATTCGATTCTTTATTATGAATAGAAGAAAGGAAAACAGCCACAATAAAAAAGGATGTATGAATGTCATACACAAAGGGGAAAAACAGCCAAGCGGAATGTAAAAAGACAGCAGCTATATTTAAACAGCAGTATAATGACAGCGAGTTATAAAAAGTTATGAAAACACATTTCGGATTATCCCGCTCCAACTCAGTCACAATCAGTGACTCATCCCGATCCCTGAATCATGACACTCATTCCAATGGATATAGATTGCGCTCTCTAGTAATATCAAACTCATGGGAGCAGAATACTGGGAGGAAACCCAGTCAGGAAGCCAGAATGAGTCAAGCTCCATCTGCTCTATAAAAACACACATATGCCTTGATTGGAACGGCTGGATTTTACTAACGATATATGGTTGCATTGCATTTCTTTAAAGTCTCCCTGCACCCAAAACACCTTCTGTTATACTAAAACATGTGGTAAATTATATTAAAAATCAGTTTTTGGTCAATTAAACCTCAGCGATGCCTGAGTCTCAAATAACGACGGCCTTGTTTGATGGTCAGTTCTGTTGACCTTGTAGGTCTGCATTTCAGAGTCCGCTTGCATCATTATTAGTGCCAAAACAGAGCCGGGCTATTAGTTATTCCGTTAGGAGCTGTGAGCCGGGCCGGCCGTGTTTGTCTGGTTTTCATTGGGGTAAACATTTGTTCCAGTTGTAGATGTTGTGCGGCAGGAACATGAATCAGGGATGAGAGGCGGAAAGAGCTCTGACAGCTGCAGCTCATTACCACCACCATTACTGCTATAGGGGGCTGCTGGGGGAAATTCCTCCTTCCAGGGAAAACGTTCCTGTTTACCATACAGTGCCGTGGATCAGGTCCCGCACACAGAGATGCAAGGCAATCACATGCAGGCTTACGCACACTCACAAAATGAATGAAAATGTGCCGTTTTGCACTCTCACACACACACACACACAAGTTCTTATGTGTGCAGTCACACTCAAATACGCACATGGACGCGTGTACACACTCGCTTCCTCTCCCACACTCATCTTGTACACTCTAACACACTAACAATCAGTCTTTCTTGTGAGCTGATACTACCTCCACCCCAACCGCTCCGTGTCCCTCACACACACACTCACATGTTCCTTCAATCACGACTGACTCATGCCTGCTTTACGTCATTCTGTCCAATCAGACAGAGTTCCACGAGCCCATTAAACGGAAAGTTGTTTTATTTTACTTGGTCATTCTTTCACCACTACATCAAAGTCAAACATTCAGTCATAATCAAGCTCTTCACCCACATCTGCTCGTTCATTGTATAATCACAGTCACCCATCATAGATCTTCAGCACAAACACACATCACAAATCTTTATCTCACTCAGAAGCTTCAATCGCTGTCTGTTTCGACAATGATAATCTGCAGAAAATGCTTTCAAGATCAAAACACTGCATACGGTCAATACTGGCGCTGAGATCAAACTAGGAAACTATTGAGCTAAAACATGTCATTTGAACCCATTTATTTGATATGTAGCCTAATTGTTGTGAATTAAAAGAAGAAAGAATAGAATGTAATGGTCTACTTGTTTATCATTTTCTATTTATTTATTTGAATATTCATACATACAATGTGTTTAGCACACCTGTGTGTTGAATTTCTGCATTACAATTAATTGTGTAAAGGTCAATAATTCTCTTAAAACATCACATAATTTGACCTTGCGGTGCATGTGACTGTGAAAATTGTAATGATGTTTGTGAATTAATATTTCATCATATTTTAAAATAAAATGAAAAAAAGAGAATAAAATCAAATACAAATGAAAACACTTTTTTACACTAAAACATTAATTCAACAACTTTCTTGGAATTTTTTTTTTACTTTTTACACCACATTGCACCACATATAATTTTTTTAGAATCATTCAATTTAAACATTTTTGTTGAAAATGGTATTTGAAAAC
Source organism: Barbus barbus (assembly GCF_936440315.1). Taxonomy (NCBI): domain Eukaryota; kingdom Metazoa; phylum Chordata; class Actinopteri; order Cypriniformes; family Cyprinidae; genus Barbus; species Barbus barbus. The sequence continues at coordinate 28,533,054 of NC_136730.1, read as the reverse complement.
CAAATGTAATAAACTTTCTAGAATTTGACACAAGGAATAGTTCAAATCTAAACAATAATATTTTGTCATCATTATATTTTGTAATCGACTCACCCTGATGTTGATTCAAACTGCATGGCTCAACACAGAAGATATTTCTAAGGTTTCACTGTATAGACAACAAAGGAGATATTTCTCAAAACATCTTTTGTGTTCCACAGAAGAAAGAAAGAGATGAGAGTGAGTAAATGTTGACTTTCATTTTTGGTGAAATATAACTTTATTAACTAAATTTGTATAAATATTTATTTCCTGTATTGTGGATGCTCTTATTTGTTATTGACCCTAACATCAAACCTCTGAAGTAACACATTTCTTCCAAACATTCCTCTTCTTCCAGTTTAACCTGCACCTGATTCTACAGTTTTGGCTTTGATGACCACAACATAAGCCACAGCTGATAGAATTGGGTAATGTTTTAATTTTTCTGCTTCTCTCCTTAACATAAATCAAAAGAGATGAAAAAGCACCACGTGTTTTGACTGCTCCCTCCTTCTCTGACCTATGCCAATTTTTATCTCAACCTGCTTTAACTTTGTAGATCAGACTTTAATTTTGAAGCGGGTCTGTGGGACAGTGATGAATTGGATATATCAAGCAGGGCTTAAATTACCCTCTCCCTGGTGGCAGAGGATGGGAAGGTGCCGGAGAAAGAGGTATGAGTGCGGGGAGGGGGGCGCTCCATGACCTAGTAACAGACAGAGAAAGAGGGCTGGTCAGCACTTGCCCTCTCAACCCTGCAAGCTAGCACACCCAGAGAGAGAGAACGAGTCAGAGAGAGAGAGAGAGAGAGAGACAAAAGAGCAACACTTAAGGTTCCTCTTCTGAAGAAGCAGGACATACCAGAGTATGAGACACCCATCAGCGGTAGGAGGCAGAGGAAATATTGTGCCTCTCTGAAGAGGCCAGCAGTCCTTTTCTTCCTCTGAGAGCACTTTAACTTTCTGGGCTGAACGATTGTGAGCCAAACTAGATGCATGGTTCAGAGAGTTCTAAATGTGGGATAGTTACCATTTACACACACAAACACAGTGTTTATGATGCCAATTCTTCAAAAAACTTTTTTTTTTTTTTTTTATCTACAATAATAATGCAAAATAATTACCAAAACACTATGTTTTTTGTTGCATTCAAAATCTAAGGAGGCACATATGTTTATTTTTTAAGGTATATAATGCTATACTTTATATCTATAGATTGCATTAGTAAAAACAAAACTAAACATTAAGAATCAAAGACACCTCGAAACTGTGTCATTTAAACAACTATGTAACAGTGCATTGTTTTGCATTTTTTTATTACAAAATTACAAAACACTATATATATATATATATATATATATATATATATATATATTTATTTTCTTTTTTTTCTAAGTATCTTAATTTTAAGTATCTTAATCTGCACTGCATTACTTGCTACAACACAATTAATTTTCAAAGAGTGTTGAGCAGAACAGAAAGCGGCAATGTAAAACTGTCACAGATAAGTGATACAAAAAAGTAATATTTTGTGTGCCTGATGTGGGATCTGCCATATCTAGAATATAGGCATTTGCTGCCTGTTACTGAGTAAATGTTTTGCCTCTCTTGAGGAGATCTCTCTGATGCCTAGCCTCTTTACACACACTACTAGGAACAAGTGTGCCGTGAAGATGTGCGGTGCAGGAGAGCGTGAGCTCCAGAAGCGGGAAATCTCCTCTAGTTCTAATTACGACACATGCTTTTTATAGCTGGCCAGGATCTAGTCCTAGCTATTGTTTTCAGAGGGTAAGGATGTGACAGTAAAGACACTCGCCCTCTTCACACCACAAAAAAATTAGCTGGGTACCAAGCTGATCTTGTGCTATGTGGGTCTTGCCTGATCAGACCACGGATCAGACAGACCCCGGCCGATCACAGCTGGGTCTCCTAGTCTCATGGGTGGTGTCACCGGATATTAACCTCTATTCATAAGATATGTTCCTTGAAACAACGAGTGCCTGCTGCTCCGCTGGGCCTAACCTGTTGTGTTCTGATATATTATAATGGTGTATTTACTATTTTAAATTGTATCATATTGCATTGTGTTTAATGCAGTCTTAATTGGCCAATAAACCTCAACTTCAACTTTAACTTCACCTCTCATCCTCTGACTGATGACTAATGCTCTCCACTCATATATCGATCACATCCAACATCCAAATGTGCCTTTGCTCCATATAAACCTGCTCTTGTTGGTATGAAAACGGTATAAATGATCAACATCAGTAACACAGAAGTAACAAACATTACTAGGATCTTCTTCAGGGATTTATTTCTACTTTTATATATATATATATATATATATATATATATATATATATATATATATATATATATATATATATATATATTAATGATATTCATTGCTTAAACTGTAGTTTAAAAAAATATATAATTAATTGAATTCTTTTAGCATTTTAAATTAGGTTAAACTTGCACATCTGAAACACCTAATCCTGCTATTCTACCTTAATGTAAAATATCTCAAACATCACTTATGAGATAACTAATGTTAATTTAAATTACTAGTTAGCTAGTCAAAATAACTACAGAGGACTCAGTCTGGATTCAACATAACAGAATTTAACAGTCCCTCTTCTATATGATCGTACTGAGATCCTGAATGAATTGCGATCCCTCCTGTAGATCTCTGTCGTGTCAGTTTGTGTACAGAGAAAGAAATCACTAAAATGGAAAACAGGTGTTAAACTGGAGAGGCATTGTGAAGCGTCTGGAATTATGCTCAACTTTTTGTTTGCATTTTGTATGCTGCAATGAGACAATCAACCTTAAAACAACCAATGCGATTTTTAATAATTCATTATTCTTGCAACTTTAAGAAAGGGCTGAATTGATTGAAGCTGTTATACGCTGCTGACGTTTTTATTCCTTTCCTTTAAAAAACACTGATATTAAACACTGCGTCTTCACTATTCCGTTTATGTGTATGGCAGTGATTGCTCAGATTAAATTTAATACGTTCCTTTTTTGACACTTTGTTTTTCTTTTTTCCTAACACATATGTGTAGACGAATGAGGGAAAAGAAAAAAAAAAACGTACAGATATTCATATGCCTGTAAAATAGGGCGCAATAAACCCAACACTTTTTCCCATGTTCACTTGCTCTTCTCTAATTTCGTGCTTGCATCGGACACTTTTGGAAACCAGACTGAAAGAAATGTTAGAGCTGAGGCAAAAATCTGGATTAGCATGGAGAAATTAAATTCATTAATCTCCCGTATTTAGACATCTGTGTAATTAAAATAGGCTGGAATTTACCAAATTAAGTATTGGTTTAGACTATAAAACATATAGGATAAATATACGTTTAAGATTAAAGTCATGTTGTGGTGCTCCAGCTTTAATGACTCGTATCCACTGGGGCTATTTCAGACTTTGCTCTCAGTTTAAAGGTAGAGACGAACTCTCAAATCTCTGCGGTTCGTGAGAGCTGCTCTAATTTACGGAGGCAAAGAAAAAAATGCACATTTTAGACTTAAACATTTTTTTTTTGTACTATCACGTGGTGCTTTTTCTTTTTCTGAATTTCAAAGTTTACTGACTTTTTGGAGAATTAGACCGCATTTCCACAGCGTGTGTTCTTGCTGATTACACTTGCATTCATTTCTTCACATTCGACTGGAAATTTTGAAAAAATAAAAGTTCCTTCTTTAAACTGAGCTAACAGCAGTTTATAAACCACCATGCGGCAAATAAAACATATTAGCGTTCTTGTTGTCTTCAGCAAAATGTGGCAATTAAAACGAGCCTCCAAGTGGTACTAAATAACTCATTGTTTATGATACAAATATTCTTTCTCTATCTTTCTCTATAAATAGTTGCAGAAATACCTACTGTAATTATAAAACATAATGAAATAAACATTCACAGAAACTAAGATAAGCATAATTTAATAGTGAAGGATTCATTAAAGTATAAAGTTTATCTCAAGTTTTCAGAATGATGTCTAAGTTCATTTGCAGTCTTAGAAACTGATGCACTCTCTTCTCCCTCAACAACAATAAATCACAAGCCTGATTATCTTCAAATATGGAAGACTGTGACTTGTTCATGCTAATACTAAAATGAATAATTATAATAATGTTTAAGTTTTAAATATCACACTTCAAGACTTTTTAAGCTGTAAAGATTTGTTAGGCCTATGTTTCAAGTTAAACAGATGTCTCTGATTTTGACATTAAAAACAGTGGTTATTTGATATTGTAACAGTTCAGCGGACAACGGATACAGACAAAACATACTATTAAACGCATGAAGGATATACACATGGAGAAAGCCACAGAAAATGAAGTGCAACAGACAATGACGTACCTTTTCTTCTCTATGGAAAACTGAGCACAATCACGGTTAGTGCTGTAATTTTTGACAGAAATAACACTGCAAAACTTCCTAAATCGATGTAAATTAAAATAGTACTTTTTGGGATTTTAGGATAAGCACATAAAAGGGGGCGGATACAATAAACTGCGCGCTCACGTTCATACAGTCATGCAGCTGTTCTCTGTTCCACGCGCGCGCACACTCAGTAAATGACCTTTTTATGAGTTTTAATGAGTTTTTATTCCATAGATGCAATTTCCTCGTCTCCGTTAATTGTATTTATATATTTTTTCAATTTAGATACCTGCATTTATCTACACTCATGAAAAGTAAATATTTGAGGAAGAGTTTTACCTGTTTAATAGCTTTGTTTAATGAGACTTAAACATATCCTCATTACTCCAGTTTATGATTTGTGCTTATTTTACTTTTACAGACAATATAACTTTGAATAAGTCAAATTAAATTCGCGGATCTCAAGAAACTATGATTATATAATCAAAGTAGTTTCTCTAGTAGTCACATGCTTGTACACGGAAACAATCAGTGAAATATGGCCCTAAACATAAACACCACAGTTCAGAATATTTTTTCATGCGGTAATTTATAGCAAATCACATCAATACAAGACAAATACATTCACCTCACTCAGACTTTACAACTGCCAAAAATACAAAAATATTATCAAATTAAATCATAGGAATAGCCTAATAATAACCAAATAAAGAGCAAAACATTCGTTGCATCAACTTGTTTGAGTTGCTTTAAGAAAATCTATTTTTTAAACAATTACGCGCTGCCATTACTCGTCTATAGGTTATTATTAGCCTAATAGTTGCAGCAATAATATAGGCTAACTTGTGGGTAGCCTAATACGAGAGAAAAATTCGTCCACTAAAGTTTGAAAATAGTATACATCGTCACGCATATACTCGGTGCAGCGTTCCGATGCACCATTCGCCTATAGCAATTTGATAACGCATTATTTATTCTAGGAAAGCACCCTCCACCAAACACTCTAATCTCGCTTTATCAGTCGTTTGATGAAGAAGAGAAGCTGCCCGTAGTTAAAGCGACTCCGTGCGGCGTGTGTGTGTCTGTGTGTGTGTGACACTGATGGATGCGCCAATGGTTAGACGGACAGATGCTTGGGCGGATCTAACGGCATGCACACACGAGTGAGTGAGATCGGGCAAAAACATCCTGGATCCGTGAAAGACTGCTCTTCCCTTTCAATCTGCCCATGTGAGCTCGGCGCGCGGACATTGAAGAGATTCTGAACATTCTGGTTTTATTGAACGTTACGACTCCCAATTGCCCCCTTCGGAGGGCTCGATACGATTCCCTTTGCGGTCAGATGTGAGAGGAGACAGCACGATCGCGAGGCGAAGACGCGGACTTTAGTGGAAGAGGCAGTGTCTGACAACTCACCCTCAGCTAGTAAACAGAGAGGGCACAGTTCCCATCTCCCCCTCTCATCTAATACGGACAACTTCGCACTTTCTCTACTACAAAGAGTTCACATTTTACGCTTGCAAAAACGAAAAAGAAAAAGCCCTCTCTTTATAACACTGTTGTTGTTTTTTTAGTAGTAGGTGCCATGATGATGGACATATCTGGAAAATGTTGATCATCTTACCGTCTTAAAAGTCCATTCTGTGAAGATAACGGATTTTCGAAAGTGACATTACAGGAGAGCGCGAGAGGAAGACGCGTCTGCTTCGCCCGTTCCTGTTTTTAAATACCTGCTACGAGCCCCACAAAGAAGCCTAAAAAGTGCTATTAGCGGCCAAGAAAGTGTTTGGCAATAGCTCAGTGATCCATGCTCTCGCAGCAGCAGCAGCTGAGGCGCAGCCCGAGTCCATCCCCTCCTTCTGATGTGCGTTATTACAAGCAGGAATACCCAATCAAACACCTATCGCACCGATCCTCTCAGCGGATTCCCAACGCGCGCGGACAAAATAAGCAAACGAGGCAGCGCGCGGGCGACAAGTCCGTCCGTATCCTCCTTCAAGCTTTTTGTCTGTACCCCGGTTTGTTTATTATAAAAGAGATGGACGTTTGAAAGGCGGTGGGCACTTGGAGTCTTTGGGATTTTCACAGAAAGCTATCGGCGACAGCTACGCGATTTTTATTTTTTGCTTTTCGATTTGTATGCGATTACTCGGACCGGATTCCTCATGGATAACACGTTTATTCAAGCGACCGAGTAAGTAAAGCTTTGCTTTTTGCCTTCGTGAACCATTAATAAAGGCGACTGCTGCCTGCCTTGCACGCGTTTTTAGGCTTAAACCAAACATTAACTCAGCCTGTCGATTTGATATACACCTATGTAAGTGTCAATCATTGCATTTCTATAGTGTTGTGTTTGTGAGCTGCTACTTTCACTATTAGAACGCATTGGGGTCGGCTGCGGAGGGAGAGAGAGAGAGAGAGAGAGAGAGAGACATATGCCTACCCACATGACTTGAGCTAGCTAACCCAGTCGAGATGGAAGGAGTTAATATGACAGTGCTTGATGTTTGCCTCTGTTTGCCGACTTTGAGTGACGCGATCATTTCGTTTTCCTTTAAGCTTGCCTGTTGCAGCTTCCAGCGCGGAGTGAGTGAGAGTCGCACTGAGGCACGAGCGGTTTTCCTCCCCACTGTAACAGCTCGACTCTCCGTCATATCCAAAAGACGCGCGGGGGGAAAGAGAAAGAGGAAAGAGGGGGAAAATCCCGCTTCGTCTTCATCCTCTTCAGATCTTGGCGTCTGATTTTTGGGTTTGAAAACTGCCGATACATGTCAGGCGTGTGAAAGCGCCCCAGGTGCCGTGTATCAGAGCAGAAGCGGAGCAGCTCTCGGGATCTCAGGGGCTCCTGAAAAAAACAAAAAACCCTGAAAGAGAAACATGCCGCGGAGGAAACAGCAAGCGCCCCGGCGCTCGGCAGGTACGGCTCTTCTTCATTTGCTCTTCTTCACCTCTGTATTTTTAGTTTTTCATTTTTTGCGCTATTTTCATAGCAACGCTGAACGCGCATGTGTGTGTGTGTGTGTGTGTGAGAGAGAGAAAGAGAGAGTGTGTGTGAAATGATCTGGAATTATCCACTGCTCCTTTATTTAGCGAAATGACATACGAAAAAAAAAGTTTTTTATTTTTTGGAAAAGTTGTCTTTTTATTAAGTTTGTCATGTTGGTGTTGAAGATCATTTGAGGCCACAATTATTTTAAGCGCAATAGTCGACTGGCTGCACGAGAATAACAATGTTTAACTTTATATTATTTTACTCGCGTAGTTTGCGTGCTTTGGTCAGTCCTCATGTCGACTGAAAGTCTTTTGATTGTTCACCGCTCTCTTTCCTCGTAGGGCGTAGATATTGACTCCATGAATTCGAGATCTATAAAGAAGCGCAAGAAAAAAGGGCTTGGGTGTCAGCTGACTGTCATGACTCTCTTTGATGCTCGCCTTCGTTGTTTTTGGCCTTTTTGTGCGAAAACATTTGATCTTAAAAAGCCAACTTTATTTTCTTTTTTTATCCCTCCTCTCCGTTTCTGGGAAAGACTCAAAGATGATTGTGTAGCCGACGCACGAGGGGTCTAAGAAGAGCCTTTAATGGACAATTGCCATCTTTGATTTGAGGGCTGATTGATTGCCTGTCGGCCGACTGCTCTTTGATCTATTCATTCCTGATAAACATCAATCAATCACTCACCATGGCAACGCCACAACCCCGTGACGTCACGTCTGCTCTGACAACCGCCCATTAAAACATATTTAATTGCCGCTTTTCTACTTTTTTCTTCTTCTTCACATAGAAGGGCCGGGCACAGGGCCACATTTACTTCCGCTGCTCAAAGACCACTAACACGAGGAACATGAGAAACAGACCGCCTGAATGACGATAGGCGACATCTAAAACTATTTTGCTTCATTTTTTTAACGAACTGTCTAAAAATAACGTTATCGGATACCTCATGACATTTTGATTGTTAGTTGACAAATTTGTAACAAGGGAAAATGTAGTCAAAGAAACAAAAATAGAAATCTGTCAGCTTAACTGTTGCTAATGTCTTTTCAGGCCTACATTGTAGCTGCATTTTTAAACAGTAACTGTTGTGATAAAAAACTAGAATATGTATGTCTTGTGATTTTTGAATCCTTGTCTAAACTTTGCTTGGAGACACAAAAAGTCTTTGTTTATTCATGCATGAATTACAGACTGTTAGTGTACGAAAGACGGCTAAATATTTACAGCTTAAACTTTTTCAGGTGAAGATCCTATCTAAATATAAGATCCTATCTAAATATAAACAGGCAGACTTTTGACAATCAGATTCAACAGTTGCATACAGTTAAGTGTTTATGCATAAGTCACATAGAACAGATCACACTGTTTGACCAACACTGATGCACTTGCAAGCATACGGATATCATTGGAGTACGAGACACTCATGAACGGTCCAATAGAGGGCACACCTACAGTCCTACAAAAACAAAAACACACACGCGCACACATACACAAAACTAATAAGCTAATCTGTAGACGGAAGAATGGTTTGCTCCATCAGTCTGACCCGTCAAAGCAACTTTGTTTCATATTTGATTTAATTGTCTCTCCTTTGACAGCCACATTCATCAATAGCTCTAATGGTCAATCAGAAGTTGGCAGAGTGAGTGCTCTCATTTTGTCCCCCCTCCTCTCTTCTCCCAATACGATAGGCTTGTGCTTTACTTTATCAAAATGCTTTTGCCTAATGGACGCGCAGAGGTAGAGGGTAGGAGGGAGGAGGGGAACAAGGGTGACTGAGAGGCTTCTCATTTCAGAGGAGTGAGAGAGAGAAAAATCAGGCATTTATGCCTTTGATGAGTGGATGAAGACAAATAGAAGAGCAGGCTGAGAGCCTTTTTTTCTCTCTTTAGACGAGGCAACTTCCTGTGATATTTTTTTTTTCTTTTTTAACTCCCTCTCTCCTTTCTTCAAACCAATGCCCCTCCCCTCCGTCTCTCTCTCTTCTTCTCACTCCATCCCTCCCTCCCAGCAGCCCTCACAGCTGCAAGTTATAAGGTTGACGACTGCACTGTGGCATACAAAGAGTGATGACAAATTGATTGCGCCGTCGTGATGGAAAGAGCAAAGGAAAGATGGCAGATGATGGGCCTTGATTAGGAACTTTGGGAAATCCAGTCCCCTGCAACCTTGAGCTTTGCATGAGAAAATTTCGCCCTCCCTCACATTTTCTCTCTTTTTTTCTCGCTCCCTCGTTCTGTCTCTCCCTACCTCCCTCCTCCCACCAAGTCTGGAAGGCCCGCTCAGCCGTAGAAAAAGAAAAGTTGTTTTGCCAGCTTCATTAGTGTTCACCTAATTAGCTGTAAAGCTGATGGATTCCTGACAGGCCTAATGATTGGAGATGACAAGCTCCGCACACTGTCATCCAGCCCAATTAGGTTTGCAGCTAGTTTGATGTAATCAAGTTGATATTACACAGTCCTCCATGCCTTTAGTTGGTGCACTAACTCAATTTGCTGCTGCAGGTGACAAATGGGCCGGGGTACCTGGGTAATCATGTTGGCTGGAATAGAGCGCTTTTAATGGTCAAGAGACTAAGAGCAATAATAGTGGCGAGGTGACAAAACAGACTCAAAAGGTGCAGAAAAATCGTGTTGTGAAAGGAACTGGCTGGAAGTGCGTCATGGGCTCATGCGCACCTTTTTCATGATTTTTTTTTTTATAGTGGGGAAAACTGTCTGCTATCCATTTGTTCAGTCTACTCTATCTATCTCTTTTTTTAACAGACAGACACAGCACTCTCTGTCTAGCGAGGGTGATTCACCCCCCGCCAAAAAAAAACAAAAAACACCCATTCAGATGCAGGCAATGTAGGGTACACACCGTGTTTTTGTTCACAAGCTTCAAAGCTTTTGCCAGACCAAACATATCAATTGTTTTGGGGAGTCGGAGAGAACATCAAACCCCCCCCCCCCCCTATCCATCTCTTTGTCCGTCTCGTTTTTTAATATCAAAGTTAGCTACTAAAGCACACCATTGATGGAAACATCCACATGCCCTCAATACCTAAACTTACAGTCTCCATGTTGATGTGTCGGTCCCAGCTCTTAGTTTGGTGAAATGTAATCTCTTTACGTGCATTTGAGCCAAGCGGATTTGATGTATGAAGACAGATGATGTTGATATTGGTCATTATGGTAGCGTTCATAGCATGTTTAAAGTTAGTTTATCTCATCTGCGTTAGAATAAATGCTAACTCTCCGCATTGTGTTTAGAGCGGCTAAATATGATTTATAAAAATATTTGGGTTGTGACGAATGTAACGGAGGCTGCGCTGAGATGGATTGCAGTTGGGGAAAGAAGCTGATTTCTGTGATTTCGTGTGTGTTTGATTGATTGCAGACAGGGAGCAATGATTAATCAAACTCAAAGCCTGTTCCGGCGAGGGTGTGGAGCGTTGGATACATGAGATCATATGGGGAACACCGGTGGGCTCGTAAATGAGGTCACATGCACATAATCATCACCCACATGCATGCTTATATGGAACACGTAGGGTTAGTTATGATTAGTATAGACAAACTCTCAGAAAGAATATTATAATAGTTGGCAGCGTTGAAGTTTTCAAGTTTTTTTCTGTCTATGTGTAATGTCCTTTTACTTCTTTGCAAATTACGAGTCGTCCACTTTGGATCAAGATTTTTTTTTCTTCCCCTGCTGCAATTTAATTACTTAAATTATAATGAAACATCATGGTGACTTGATTATGTTAATTAGCCTTATTAAAACCTAGACATGATAATCATATGCGTTATTAAGAAAAAAGAAAATTATGTCATGTACACCACTGTCCAGAATTACATTTCACTTCTCAAATGAATGGATTTTTTTAGTTTAATATATACAATTATTTAATTCACGAAGTTATTAATCAAAAGTGTGCATACTAATGCAAATCCAGACGGATAGAATTTTAATCTAAATGCTATGCATGTAATAATCGTGAGAGTAAAATCTTCAAATCTAACAGGAGATCTAATTAAATATCATATGCAGCTCTTTTATAGGGATTTGACTATTTCTGTATCAGTTTTCCTTATCTGACAGCATTATAGATGTAACATTTCGTTATAACTAGATGGTCATTTTAGTAGGAGAGGGAGCGGCTTTTTACTTTGCCGGCTGGATATATTGTTACACTGAAATTATGAGTTGTTGTAGTCGCAGATTTTTCCTTGCATTTATTTACACAGTGGCTGGACAGAGGACAGCATTTGGCCTTGTGTAGGTGTCCCTTCAGAAGCGTGTGTGTGTGTGTGTGTGTGTGGATTATGGGGCCTGAGTCTTCGTCCTCCTCACATTGCTCTGGCCCAAACCCTGCGTTCCCAGGCAGCCAACTGACACTATGATTAGTTATGGCTGTCCTCCGCCTTTTACACCGCAAGAAGTGAGCAACAATAAGAAGGGTTAAGAGCAGAAGAGGCGGGGAAAAAGCACAGGAATGAAGAGAAAGAGAGAAAGAATGACGGAAAGAAGGATGGGGGTTAAGGGAAAAAGCTGAATAACGTAACAGCCAAACAGAGCGAGAGAAGGGAGGGAGGGCAAGTTCTCCTCCCTGTGGATCCACACCAGGGTTGATGGTTGATAAACAGAATTTTTTTCCCGAATCTTCCGTCATGGCTCCCATTAGCTTGACAGCTGTCAATTAGGGCTCCCTTGGTCTCGCGGGCTGCAGTTTATTGCAGGCGGTTGATGCTGTCATTTCCCTCACAGTTTCGCCTTGAGCATTATCAGGAGCGTTCACACAGTCAATAGCTGATGCATCAGCACTTATTTCTTAAATTGGCTCACAAGGCTGCATCCTTCCCTCATTTTTCCCACTTTCTATCCCCTTACTATCTATGTTTCTCTCTCACTCTTCTTTTCTTTTCATCCCTTCTTTTCCAGAGATTGTTTGGTGAAGATATGACGATGGATGTTGACTGCAGCAGGGTTAATGAGAGTGCAGGGCAATTCCATTGTTTGTGTGTGATTCGCTTTTTACACACACTTCAACTAACAATTTTGACAATTGATTTATCTTTTGATTGTTTTATTTTTATTTATTTTTTTTAATTATCGGTTGATCAGATATTCTGCATCTTGGCCACTGCTCTCATCCAGCAGTTATGCTACATGCTGTGTTCAAAAATAGTTTGTAATATAAAGGTTACAATATAAAGTGATTTCAGAGTTTGCAAGCAGCAGGACAGTTGAAATAGCCAAAAATACAGATTCTCGAAAACTGTTAAAAAGCCGGTTTTTTTTTTTCTTTTGCAAAAACACATTTAGTTCTCTGACTGTATTGACCATAATCTAAACACAGTAATGCTCTTTTTCCTGTAATTAAGTAATGTGAGGGACATTATTTTTTCATTATATTTAGTAAATCAGTAGAAGTTACCGTTTATGTTAAAATCCCATTACATGCAATGTATTTAAGATGTAAGTCCTTACTTAAATGCACTGTTTAAAAGTGGATATTGTTTTGAACAAAAAAATTTCCCTCCGTTTCTTTTTCGCTTAGTGTGATTGACCTAAATGCAGACACATTTTAAGTTTAATGCCGACAGTAATCGATCGCCTGCTGTTAGTTCATATTGTTTTGCAAAATAGAAAATGCTTGCATTATAAGAATGTAATATAAAATACAATATAATGTAAGTACATTGTTATACATTACATAGTATTTTTTTCAAATATGTTTTTCACTAATTTAAAGTAATTTTGCTGGTGGAGGTTCTCCATGCACAATGCGATTTCCTGTTTTTCCTAACTATTTTTTTTTTATCGATTATGATTATTTTATTTATTAGAATTGTGCTATTTCAGCCCTATACTAAAACACATAAATATATTTATATTTTTTGATGCAATGGATTGTATTATATACTGTCATTTGCACACAGTAATGTGAAGCTCTAAACACTGTTAAAATATATGGTTTGAAATAACTCGCTGTGCGGAATTCACTGGACATTAAATATATATATATATATATATATATATATATATATATATTAGATTAACATCTATCATGACTTTAGTGTTTGTTGAATTTGACACATTGTTTAAATTCGCTCCCTGGCTTATGGCTTTATGATGCGTTGTAATTTTATTCTGCTTAAACATGAATCTATTTAGCTTTTAAATAATAAAATGAAAAAAGTGCATTATTCCAGTTTTGACTAGTCTGATTTTGTTTCAGTCACACAAATTGAAAATAAATTAAGCGTTGTTACTGACATTTAAACTAAACATTTTGAGTAGCTTATCTTCCATTTACACGTCAAAAAGTACAAGAAAAATAAACATGTCTAAATGTTTATGTTCCCCTTGGAGGTTTATGTGTGTTTTGATTTGACAAAAAGTTTAAATAGTTTTAGTTCAGATGGTTGTGCGCTGTAGTTTGTTGATGATTTCCTCTGTTGTTGAGAGAACTACATGCACCGTGATAGTTGAACATGTTTTACAAAGCAGTTCCCACGAAGAGAACGTACCGCAGCAAGTGTTGATCAGATCCTTATGCTCATCTAACTGATTCTTGTTTATTTTACCGATCAACAATGAACACTGAATCCTGCCGATTAGGCTGTGATACCCAGAATACACCTCCCAGTCTACTTGTTGTTTCACGCTGGCGATTGGTCAAGATTCTCGGGAATGCTGCATGATTTGCTGCTACCGTGGCCCACACCTCTTCCGGTGGGGGGGAATCTGGGAGGAGACAGGAAATGAAGAGGGTTTCTGGGATCTGTGTGTCTGGCTGTAGTAGACGGTTATTTTTACCCTGCCCGGTACTGTGAGGGATATTAGCTTAGCCTTGCACAGAGGTGGCACTGAGTATCACAGTATTAATGAATCATCCGACCCGCGCTCTTTCCGTCTGCTCGAGTTGTCCCGCCTTCCTGCTCTGTCCCACTCCGAGCGATACTGTAGTTCTTTGTGTGTGTGTGTGTGTGTGTATCCGTGAGGCCGGTCCTCTCTGGCAGCTACACGCAACTGTGAGAATTCCAGTGTAGTCCAGTGAAATATGGCTGCGTAGAAGTAATACCTGTCATGTCGAAGAGCGATGGGGACGTGCCGAGGGAGGCCGAGAAAATGACACAGAGGGAGAGTTAGTTTGGGGGCAGGGACTAGACAGTAAAGATTTTGGCAGGGGGCTGGTAGTTGGTTTGGTTCAGAGTGTCACTTGAGTCTCTGTGTCTGTGTGTGCAATTCCTCCACAGAAATGGCAGGGGTCTTGCCCCACTCGTCTCGGCACCCTCCTCCTCTTTCACTCTGAGCCTGAAAACTGACAGCCATCAGTCTTGCGCCACTTTTTTTATCACAGTGTGTGTGTGTGTGTGTGTGTGACATGCAGACTGCTTTTTGATGGCGGTGCCGGTGATGAAAGGCAGAGCAGCAGAGAATGAGAGTGAGAGAGGGGCCCTGGTAATCAGGGCCAGCCTGAGCTCTGACATCCTTCTCAGGCCTGACAGGCCTCTTCCTCCTTCTCTCCTCGCTACTCCGACTAGAGGAAAGAGAGAGGGGGCAGCCCTCAAACGCTCACAAACGCTTGCTCTCTCATGTCCTGATCAGTCTCAGATGCTGGGAATTATCCCTCCTCCCTCCACGTTGTGTTTTATTTAATGAGGGCAGAGGAAGACGAGGGGAATGCACCACACAGGGGTTGGGGATGTTGTTAACTCAACCGGAGTCCCACGTTTGTCCACGTCTGCATGACTTTGGTGGACGTATATGAGTGTTTACATACAATGATGTGCATTTTCCTGTGTGCTGGCATTTCCTTCCTGTGCGTTCCCGCGTTTGAATGCGTTCATACGCATCGCCTGCTTAGGTTAGTCGCTCCGGTTCTTGGCAGAGGCAGGCAGGTGTGAGGGGCAGAGCAAGGGAGGCAGGCTGAGAGAGAGAGAGCGAGAGAGGAAGTCTGTTTTATTTTATACTGCGGGCCTGTTGCTAATTAATGTTTCTTGGTAGGATTCTGTCTGAGTTGAGTAATGTTTTTGATCTTTATGCCTGATAACTGCATACCTAATGAGATTTCAAAGCTTCTCGAGATGTGTGTGCGCTGCTCCCTGCAATTATTGACAGATGCCTTTTCTCCGCCATTGGGTTCGGCACCATAAATCCTCTGGCTGTAATGAGCTTGAGAAGTGCCACCCTGCCAGTGAGCTAATGAAAGAGAGAAAGAGAGGGTGGAGGGGGGATCACGCTTCCTTGACACATTTTTTTCTTTAAATGCACTCTGCAGATGTCAGGCCCCCACTGCCAGTGTGTTAAAGAAAAGAGCATGAGATAGAGGAAGGAAAAAGAGAAGACGATTTTTACAGTAAAGGAGGGGTGAGTTGAAGCCTGCCTTTGAGGAGACACGAGAAGGGATGAGTAGAGAGTTTCGGTCGGTTGGTCGGCGAGCCGTTTCGGGTTTCGTTTTTGCGCCGTTCTGAGGTCGTTTGTCTGTGGTATGTACTTTTTATTTGAAATAGTAGTCGCGTTGTTGCCGAACTTGACTTTGATTGATACCCTTGCCCTCTCGCACTACTCGGAGCCAGGTTTTTTTAGGACTTGTCTGTTTCTTTCTCATACATAGTTTTTTTCCCCTTTCTTTCCTTCGTTGGCCTGTTTCCTCTTCCTTTTTTTTAAATAAAAAGGACAGTATGAGAGAAAGAAAGTGAGATGGAGCAATAGACAAGAAAAAAAAGAAAAGCCGGCCTGTTCTCTGGCTCCCACACGCACAGATACAACACTTCAGCCTTTTTTTGATGCCGTCCTGAACCCGGATAGCGGGACCAGAGAGAGTGAAAGAGAACGAGAGAGAGAGGCGCTCCATGCCAAACAGTCGATTTCCCCAGCTCCTCAGCATGGTCATACATCATGGACCCACCCTTCTCTCCTGACAGAATGACATGTGTCATTTATCAAACAGGCCATTGCCAAGGAGCCCAGTGTTAGGGGCTGTCCCCCCCTCAGAGAATTGCCACTGCCTCCACACCACCGAGGGGTCTGCACAGCCAGGGGAGGGGATGGCGGATGAGGGGCAGACACGGCTCCAGTAGGTCCACTAACAATGCCACTCAAATCTTTCCCCAGAATTCCTCTGTTTTAATGTTTGTGCAATTTTTATTTTTATTTAATGAAGTACGTACAGAAGTTTGCATTTCTTGAGCTCATGGGATGTTGTAGGTTTTATAAGTTAGCATACATGCGTCTGACTCGTGAAGACCGCGTCTGTGCGCACGTCTGGCTGTCAGGTATCAGTCAGAACCCAAATCCGCCGTCCCCTACCCTCCCTCTTCCCTCCTCCTGTCCCTCCTTCTGCCTCTCCAGGGGCCTGCACGAGTGAATCGGGGCTCTTTCACTTTCCCATGATTCAAAGGAGCATTACTGAAGATGGATGCTCCTTAAAGAAAGAAATTGATGATGGATACGAGGCTGGCCATGTCATTCATCATTTTGAATATTATTTAGACTGGCCGTGTAAAGCTGTAACCTGAGCAGGGCTCAGAGAGAGAGAGAGGGAACAAGAGAGAGCTCAGAGCAGGACGTGGGCTTCCTCTGATGGATGGGCCGAGCTCTTGCACTGTTCGTTACCAGATACCAGAGGAGCCGCACTCCTTTGCTCACTCATTCACCCACTTGCTGCCCGTTTTTTTGCGCCTGAAAGGGCAAAAACAAAACGAGGGGTGGCAGGGCTTGAGAACAAAACTCAAAGTGTTTTTGTTTGTCATCACCGTGGCCCTGTAACCTGGGTAACCCTGACTTTTTTCCCATTTTTGTTTTCCTCCCCCCGTGTTGACACATTTTTCATTGAGGTCATAAAGTTTTGTCGACAGCACCTCAGGAAAGAGGTGACCATTGTCGTCATGGACTGAAAAGAGCGGGAACAGCTGGGCTTCATTAGCAGGAAATGACGCCGACCTTTAACGAAAGCAGAAAAAGAAACGCATATCTGAGCGCTCGAATCGCACCTGATCCTCCCGCGTTAATGAAAACATTTCTATCATGTTTTCCTCTGTCCCTTTTGTGACCGTAAGATGAGATCTGTCCAAATCATATTTTCACAGTATCTATAAGCATCTGATAATTCGGTTAACGGCGCGCTCTCGCTGTGTGCCTGCGGTTCACGGGCTGGTCAGATTCCTGTCGTCTCTGGCGGTGGCAGTTGAGTGCTCAACAATGCTTGATATATTTGTCCATTGTTGTGGTAGGGGACTGCACGACCATTGACATGAGATGCGTCGCGCTCTCGGCCGCATTGAAATTGGTTTGATGAATGATTTTGCTTTGCAGGCTCGTTGCTGGACGTGGTGGGTGTACTTGGATTCATTGTTCTTGAATTTTCCAGCACCTAGAACATGTCCCAACTCATGACAGGCCCCACCCTATGGCGAACTCCTCCAGCATTTGGGTTTCAGCGGTCTGCATCTATAAAGCCCTATGGGCTTCATCTGCCCCTGCAAACCCCACTTTTGAGCTGCACCCTTCTGAGAGAGGTTGAAAGCTTGGGTCAAACTGTTAAGAGAGCTTCAAACCCATTCCTGCGAGAGAAAGAGAGAGAGAGCGAATGCGAAAAACATAGGGGCGTGAGGGAAAGCAAGAACAGGATGGAGAGAATAGGTTGTTTTGTTTTTGTATGCTCTATTTCTTCCCCTTCCTAGTACCCCTCTCTCCCTCCCTCGCTCTCCCTCTCTCTTTTTTTCCAGTTTTATAGCAGGAGACATGATTTATTGTGGCCATCCATCTCTGGGTCTCATCCATCACCTCCTGGTTGCTAGGCAATCATGGCAGCAGCTGTTTGCTTTGACTCAGACAGAGGCACTGTCAATCAAGACGGGCAGGTGAAAAGCATTAGAAACACGCTATTGTCAGACGGAATAATTAATCAAAGGCAAGAAAGATAATTAAAAAGATATGACCCTTGCTAGCACTTGCTCAGGGTTGCCTGAGAAGAGAGTGAAGAGGGAAAAACGAGGGAAAGAGAGTGGAGCAGGAGGAAAGCACTGGCGTGTGGCATGTCCTCACTCTCTCTCTCTCTCTCTCTCTCTCTCTTTAACTCAGTCTCACTCGCTCGACACAGTAAGGGAGTGGAGCGTCACTAGACCAGGTTGTAATTAATTAAAAAGAGATCGGAGGAGTAAGAGAGAGGGGAGAGAAATAATAAAAGGGCTGGCAGAGGAGATGAGAGTGAGCGAGGGGAGAGAGAGAGAGAGAGAGGAACCACATGAAAGGGTTGAGTACCTCGCTCTGATACGAGCAAATGCTACAAATGCGTACTTAAAAGTGTTCCTCTTCAAATCCATGTCGCTCGCTCTCCTGTGTGCCTCTGAGTGTGTGTCTGTGTGTGTGTACGCGCTGCGACTTTCCCACAAAGCCTCAGGCCTACACGGTGTGCCTTCTTTAACTCTAGCTTAAGATGTCTCTGTTGAAATGCGCATGCACACACACACTTATAGTCAGCTAATGTTATTCAGATACAGAGAGAGACAGACAGCCCTGCAGTTCAGAATAATGAGTGACCGCGTGTTGGGTACCTCAGGACAGCTTTATCAACACCTACGCAGGGTCAGTCACTTGTATAATGCAGAAAGTTTGGGTCAATGACACGATGCTCATTTTTTGTCCTCCCTGTTAATTGATTTAAAAATACATGAAAATGCTGTCTGTCTGTCTGCCTGTCTGTCTGTCTGTCTGTCTGTCTGTCTGTCTGTCTGTCTGTCTGTCTGTCTATCTATCTATCTATCTATCTGGGTAGGATTAGGGATGTAGAATATGGTCATGCTGAATATGTACTTAAGTGCTAATAAACAGTCAACATGTTAATAATAGGCATGCTAATAAGCAACTAGTTAATAGTGAGAATTGGTCCCTATGCTGAAGTTTTGCCATTTGTATTAATGACTATGATGTGAATGCTCACATGTAATTTAGGTGTATGTAAAATGCTATCTCTTTTTTAAATTATCGGTCACACCATGACATTTTTAAATTAAACATTAAATAAATAAAAAAAAAACAAGTTGTAGATTTTTTTAACCGATTTTCTCTTTCTTTATCACTCTTATGTCATAAAAGTTTTCATCTAATTTTCACATCATTAATTTGCGTTTTATTACTGTCACAATATTGTGTGTAAATGTCTGTTTGTGTGGTGTGAGCTGGTATAATGTAGAGTCAGGCAGTCACTCATACAGTTTAGCTGTCATTATCCAAAAATATCTGACCACAGAATGCCTGCATTGACCGACCCGTTTCAAGTATTCTGGAGAGCCATGCAATAATTTGCAGTAACATGGTGTGTGGAGTGTTTGTGCCTGTGTCTCTGTTCACTTGGTTAGACAGCAGTGTCTCCTGCACCTACATGTCTCTGAGGTAATGTGAGGTCATGTTGCCTCTAGCAGCAGCTCTCCCATGGGCCTGTCTTTTTGTCTCTGTCTGTCTCTCTCTCGCTTGCTTTCTCCATCATTTCACTCTACGTACATAGATAAGACCCAGAACAATGCGCTCACCTCCTAAACCAAAGCGTTCTCCCAAATGTTACATTCCTATCAAAGTTTATTGTAAATTTCAGAATTCACACAGCATTCGTTGTGCATACCATTTCAGTGTTTTGGCTCAGAATGGTAATAAAGGTTTTCAAACATTAATATGACACTTTTCCCGCATTGCTAGATGAAACATGAGGGAGTGTCCGTGCTGTATGTTGTAAGTAGTGTTTGGTTAGTCATTATCAGATAAAAGAGTCACTCTAATCTTCTCACACAGGTGCAGACTGAAAGTCCAGTCAAAACACTGTAAAACGCACTCGTAGACGTCACACTGACATGGATTGCCCTTTGTGTAAATGGAGAAAAAATTGCTGCGCCGGCCCATACCACAAATATGCCTCAGATAGACACGACTACTCTCACACCTCCTCAACATACCTTTCTGATAAAATTATAGAGATGGAAATGTCAAGGCTCTTAACTCCGTGTCTGTGAGAGTGTTAGAGTTGTTTTTTTTCACAGGATGGTTGCTAAAAAAGGTGTTGTTCAGGCTATATCTGATTAGCGTTTGATATGTTTGACATGAAACTATTAGTCTGCAGACTAATATGATGAGCCTTGCTTTCGGTATTATGAAAATGTGTCAACCGCTAGATATTTTGTTTTAGCGTTTATACTGCGGTGTGTTATATGTGCGCCACTTTTAGCAGACATTTCATTTACATGAAAGCGACACAAAAACATAATGAGAAGAAACGGAGCTGGATATGGCCCAAACAATTGAATGAATAAGAATTTAAGGCGTGAGACACAAAACAGGGTTTATACAGAATTGATGACTTTTGTTTTCAATTCAAGTGTTGCACAATGCAGAGTTGATGTTTTTTTTTTTTAACTGATGTGAGACATTTCGTTCGTTGGTTATGTTATGTTTGGATTCATCTTGAAAGAGAAAATAACATGAGAAAATAATAAAAATTTTTAAGCACCTTTCAGTTGTAAAGTATTGGATACAACGGATTATCCAAAAATTGCCATTAAACCATATTTTTCAACTGATTTCCTGTAAAAATAACTATATTGTGGTATATAACGTTGTGATATAAAATGACTCATTCCATAATAAAAGGATTTTTTATTTTTTTTTAACCGCAGAACTAAATTTGAATGCTAGTTTATGTTAGGGCACTTCAGAATGTTTAAAATGTTTTCCTAGCATCCCTGCTCTGCTCTCGGTACATAATCAATCGTAAGTTCAGTCACTGGCTCTCAGTAAATGTGTAGCTAAATGGCTTATCAGCGTAATCTCTCTTCGCAGTTGCACTTGTGTCAAACATGGGTTTAAGTGATTTATTGAGTCGCTGTGAGGTTATATATTGACCTGGTCCTGGGTCAGTCCCTATAGCTGCTAGTTACGCACTGAAGTCAAACATTACACAAACTCTCACGACTGATTGCCGATGCAAATTTAGTGCGCTCCAATACAGAGACCTAATTTGACAGGGGCCCATGAATGTAAAAAAATGCTTCTGAAACCAACTGGTTAAAATGGCCCCAGTGTGGTTAGCCATGTACATCTGGATTCTTAATATAATCTTTCCTCAAAAAATGGCTTCGGGGGCTGCTTTGGTTCTTTTAGTCTTTTATTGACTTGCATACATTTAGATATGGCCTTGAAGTCCCTTGCCATCACATCTGGGAGCTACAGATGGGAAAAAAAAAAAAAAAAAAAAAACTTAACTAATGCTAAAATATAATACTACTTGTGAAATTGTTCTAAAATGATGTTTGTAAAGTAGGACAATTTGTTTTATTAGTAGTAGTAGCATTAAACTACTTTGTTGCATGCATTCATGCATATTTTATGGGTAACAATTTAGAATACTGATCCTTTGTTAATGAATAACTATAGGAACAAGTGACTAATGCACTATTAACATTGTAGTAGCTACTATTACCTAACAAGAAACTATGATTAGTGATTTAGTAAGTAATAGCGCTCAGTTGAAACTGGTAGTTCACTATTAGCTAATCAATAACTACTATTTGTTTTATATATCCTAAAGAACTACTAAGAGCTACTGTGTACAGTTTAATAATTAATGTGAATTATGCATAATGTATAATTAATTCTAAAATGAAGATCATGGTAACCCACTAGACTCAAGAATGATCAAATTCTTTTAAAGGAACTACAAACTACTTGGATCAGTATTCTAAAGTGAAAAGCATCATAACTCCCTAATACTGACTGACGTCATTTTAAGCTTTTGAGATATATGTAAGGTTTTGAATAGTAATGACTCAAGTGTTACTACATCCTTCTGAAGAAATGACTAATTATTTGGATCAGTATTCTAGATATTCTAGTAGATCAGTGTTACCAAATCTAGCAAAATTAATTACTAACCTAAACCTTACAAAAACCTTAAAACCTTACACTGACTTCAGTAATTACTAGGGAGTTATCACGATCTTCACTTTAGAATACTGATCCAAACAATAAGTAATTCCTTTAGAAGGATGTAGTAACACCTGAATAATTACTATCCAATGCTTTACAACACTCTCAAAAGTTACAATGATTTCAGTCATTATTGGAGAGTTATCATGATCTTCACTTTAGAATACTGATACGAATAATTAGTAATTCCTTCTGAAGAATTTGGTAATACTTGAGTCATTACTAGTGGGATACCATGACCTTTAATTTAGAATTAATTATACATTATGTATTATTCATATTAATTATGAACCTGTATAGTTTATAGTTCTTAGGGAGGTATGAAAAAATAATAGTTACTGATTAGCTAATAATGAACTACCACATTTGACTAAGCACTATTACTTACTAATTCATTAATCAGAGTTTCTTGTTAGTTACTAGTGTTAATATTGCGTTACTCATGTGTTCTTGTGTAGTTATTCATTAATGATGGAACAGTATTCTAAAGTGTTACCATTTTATGTAGTTATTTTGCGTTTCTAATTTAATTTATTCTTGTATTTTAAGAAATTTTAATTCTTGCTGTTCCTTAACATATTTCTTATATTTTCATTTATATCAAAAATGAAGAAACTAACGTGTGCAATTCACTCCTCCCCTCTCCTGCGGCTGTCTGTGGCGCTTTTTGATGACACGGTCCACATCACGTCTGCTGTGCGCTTGAGAGGATGTCCCTTCTCCCGGCTGATAAGGCCCCCACTGTTTATGAATTCCTCTGGCTCGATCCAGTCACCCAACCCTGGAATTCAGTGGGGGGAAAGTTTGTGTGCCAGAGTACGTCTCTGTGCTTTCAGCTGTGCGTATAAAACCACAAATGTTATGACGCTGACGATCTTGCCCGCTTATCTTTACCGTAGCGCGTTAAGTACACGTATGCATGTCTGAGCAGGAGGTATTTCACTGTGTGTGTGAGTGGATGCGAAACGAAGGCTTTGACTGACTCAAATTCGTTTTTGGCTATGTAATTGAATTGCATACATGCTGCACATGAATGTAGCAGTTGGGTCAGAGATCTAGATGTACAGCTGTCTCACTCCCAGCAACCATTACAAATCACTCTTTCACCATAATAACACATACACTGCTTTTGTCCTGTAAAAAATCATATATATATTTAGCTATGTGTGCACTAATATTATTATGTTTTATAGAGAATACATTCAGTTTCAGTATTAAAGCTGCTCTCAATTTTTCACTATTCCTCTGTTAGTTGTGTTTCTATTGTAGGCTGAGGGGGAAAACAATCTGTTATACCTCTGGCTATGTTTTGTGTTTGTGTGTGCGTGTGTTTGGGGTGTTGGGGACTGCTGTGGCTGTGTGTTTGCTTATCTCTCCATCGTGACACAGGGAACTGCGCTACATTAATACCTGCGATAGGGACTGTCTGCCTCGCACCTCTCTACAATGCAGATAAGCTTCAGCTCTGGAGGATTATCAACAGAGCCCGCGCTCACACACACACACACACACATACACATGCACACATGCTTTATTTATTGTTTGGAGGTGCTGCAAGAAAAGAGAGAGTGTAGAAGTGGTAGTGGAAAAAAAACATGAGGCTAGGGAGAAGATGGTATCAAGCAAAAATTGGCAAACTTTAGAGTCTTTTTTTTATCTTCCCTGATGCACACACATACTCACACAAAGATTTGTTCAGGAAGAAGGGAGTGTTCATGCTGTCTGTCTTTGTCTCGCAGGTTTTTTTATTCCACTGAAGTGAAGGGTGGTGACGTCTTTTGAAAGTTATAAAGATAATGATATATTATGCGATCGATAAAATATAAAATGAAATAAATAGAATTAATCCGAACATCAAAGAATAAGCGGTTAGCACACATGTTCTGACATATCAAGCTGTGATGTTCATATACAAGCGACTCCGATTCATATCCTGATACTGCACTTCTTGTCTTCCCTCTGCAGTCATATACGTAATAAAGCAGCTAAATTAAAATGAATAAAAATGATTAAAAATCTTTAAAATCTCTTAATCTTTAAAACTGACCTTGAGCTAAGCAGTCTCAATTCTCAGAACATCTGTGACATTTAGAGTTTCTCATTCTTTCGGTAAGCGAGGAAGGCGATGTGTGTATTGTTTATGCTTCATATTATTGAGGAGACCATGACCATAGATGTGCAGCATTCACAGAATTTATGATTGTTTTTTATAAGGCGACACTGTGGTTCTTTGTAGTGTGCAGCAGCGTCTGTGCTGCAGGTTATTGCAGGAACCGTGGTTTTTGTTAGCAGCTGTGAGTTGTGTTCAGCGTGTGTGTGTTTGTGTGTGGTATTGATTGTATTGTGGTGTTATTGTGAGGTTCATGGCCATGGCGCGGTTCTCCGAGCTCCCCTGTGGAGTTCCATCCTGCAAACACAATGCTAGGTGGTAACTCTTCCTCATCCTTACTGCATTCACAACAGACACGCTGATTAGCTTTTGTTTGTGTGTGTGTGTGTGTGTGTATTTGTGCACATTTTTATCCACAGTGTGATTAATTTACAAAACATTCACATCAAGAACAGAGGAAAAGATGCAATATTTCACACACACATATGGAAGCAAACATTTACTCTTACACACACACACACACTCACTTGCACAGACTCTCACTTTAATTGGGTATGGAGAGGTTAATGATCTTCCCGAGCATAAGCCCTGAGGGTGTGTGTGTGTGTGTGTGTGTTTAAATGGCAGTTTAAAAGAGCTTGTACATCTAAACATCTAAATACAAGCCTTTAGTTCTTTGAGCTTTGACATACTTTCTCAAACACACACACACACACACACACACAAACACAAAGGGGGCGGTTTTAACGCTCTGAGTTTCAGGGATCATTCTTTGGCCTGTTTCATTTATGTTCGTTTGTCGTTGTGTGATAATGAGATAATTAAATGTGGCGTCCCTCTTCCTGCTATATTTCATTCCCCCCCTTTTTGGAGCCATGGAACAGGCCAGGCCTTTGAAATGGATACTCTATCAGTTCCCAGCCCAGATCAGTGGCCCTGCGGCCCTCAGGACTCAACGGGGAGGGGAGGAGAGGGCCCTGCAGCACTCGACCAATCAGAGCGTGGCCCCCACTAAGAGGTGTTGATGGCTATGGAGCACTAGCTATCCATCATTCACTGTGATTTTAGGAATAACTTCTGTAATGCAATATCAAAGTAAACGAATGCCCTTTTAGAACGAATGCCATTTTAAAAGTTCTAGAGTTGCATTTTAATTTCAGTCGTGCAATAAATCATAGAAAGACAAACAGAATAATCTAAGTTTTATTCCAAATAAGAGCTCGGGTTTTGAAATATCAAATTAAGTAGAAAATATGCAGGATGCAATATGACACCGAGGGAAACAAACCTCGTTGAAGAGTTCTGAAAATTGATTGATATGCAGCACCTTGGTTTCTCATCACTTAAATATAACCCAGATTTTGTTTAAACTATTTTAAGTAATAACAACAACAATTATTATAATTTACTATAGTAAATATAAAATACATGTAAATGAATGTAACAAATGATTCTCAATCAGCTAGATATTAATTGAACATACAGTACCTATACAATATTTTTACCCTCATTGATTTAAAAGTAAAATCAAGAGAGAGGAATGCCTTAATTATTTATTAATGAAAAGCAATAATCAGCCGATTGAAATGCAATCATAGTGCAGCGACTTTATTATAAGAAATTATTTTATTACCCTTTAAAAGCATGCAATGCCTTTCTGCTTTGAGGAAAAATATACATAATTATACTTCCTCTAGAACAGGATGAGACTGATAAAACATTCTTATTTAGTTTGATGATTTCAATATCACTATTTAAAATAACATTCTGTATTTCTGTGTGTGTGTGTGTGTGTGTGTGTGTGTGTGTGTGTGTGTGTGTGTGTGTGCTATGCAGCAGCCCAACTATCTGGATTGGTGGTGTCATAATTGCACATCCTGTTTACATCCTATTGTGTTTCATTTCGGCACGTAGCATACAAGCAAGTTTCCTCCACCCTGCACTTTCATCTATATGTGTATAATATAGATTTTCAGTAGATCTGTACATATATAGAATTGCAACAAATATAGGAGAGAGAAGGGCAGGAGATAAAGATAGCAAAATAATGGCTCTGTAGCATCACAGTGACCTGGCGTTGCCGGGCGACATTTTTAAACGTCTCAAAGCAAAGGCAGTGCTGGGACAGCTATAACGAGAGCCGTTCTCTCGTTAACATTGGAAGCCTGTAAAGAGAGCGAACAGGGTCCTCTGCCCTGGGCCCCAGTTTTATGAGCTGAGAGAATGTACTGCCAGAGCCATGTCTGCTTATCTGGACAAAAAGAAGCCAGTTTCAAGCCTCGCTTTCACACACGCTGAGGAAAATATGCAATTTACAACTGTATAAGTTGTCCATTCAGTGACTCTTTACCTTTCGGTATCTTTGTGTTTCTGTTGTTGTTCTCTGGCTATTCCCTGAGATTTCTGAGAATTTTGTGAAAAAAAGGAAATACTTCTCTGGTGGACCACCAACATATTTCCCCACCCTTATTAAGTATGTGATATTAAGATCTTAAATCTGTTGTCATCTACAGCGGGTGTGTGTATGTGTGCGTCTCTCTGCGGAGGGGCTGTGATGGCTTGTTTTCTTATTGCATCATTAGTTGAGGGGGTTGTGTGTTTACCAGGGCAGGCTGAACATTGTGGACATTAATGTGTCCTCCTGTGGTTTATGAGCCATTCAGAACACGTGCACCCACACACACACACACACATGTGCAATCGACAGTTCACGTGACAATATACAGTACAGTCGAAAGAATCTGCACATGAACTATCCCGTACCCTAAAGCCACATATTTTATTTTCGGTAAAAAAAGTGGTGGGTTCTTTGCTCTACTTCCACACACACAGCTGCGTGAACGTGCCCTCATAGCTAAAATTAACACAAGGCATAGGGTTAAAGGCTCATTAGATGGCCGGGCCTGTTGTTGACACAGTTTTAATATTATTTACGAGGCTCCAGAAGAAAAGCATCATTCCTGTCCTCGGCTTTTCATTAATAATCACAAATAATATCCAGAGCAGAACATTAGCCCATAGCAGCTGCGACAAGATGACACATGCATACTCAAAATGAACGAATCTAAGACATAATGTCATTTTTCTCTGCCAAAACCCAGAGAGCATCTTTCTCTCCCTCTGAATATGCATTTCTGTAATTTTCTGGTCAACGGGGATAAACAAATAGTGTGTTAACTTCACAAGATACAGGCTACTGCTAATTTCCTGCCATGTCTCGGTAGTTGGAGATCGGTACAACACTAACTTATTTCTTTGCATAGAGATAAAAATGAAGTCATTCAGAAAACTATGTTCTGTCTTGGCGCTTCTGATCTGAGATCTGTTTTGTAACTACATCTCCAAAACGATAAACCTGACCCCAGCCCCGCGGCCAAGGGCGACATGGCAGTGAGCGGCTAAACGGCTGTAAGCAGAGTGTCTTTCTCACTGGCTATTTTCACTGGGGGGTGGGGGGTGCCGAGGGGGGAAGGAGGGGTGCCTGGGTGCACATCACTTTTTATTAGCTTAATAAATCACCTTTGTTGTCAATCAAGGCACAGAGAATAATTGGATATGGTTGAAGCCTTGCGTGATGGATTATAAATCATTCCAGATTAAATTAAAAGATAATGCACAAACTTAATGGTTTGTGTTTTGCAGTCTAAATTGCCTTGGAGCAGTGTTGTTTTCTCGCTTTATTGTGCGCCGTTTTTCTCGTCTCTAAAACCCTGCACGTTTTCCTGCCTTTTGCCGTCCTGCCTCCACCGAAGCTAAGCGTGTGTGTGTGTGTGTATCTCCTCGTGCGGCATTGTGTGTAATTTTCTTCATCTTCTATGATGTGTCCGTGCACCGGTGTGTTGTTTCTATGTCTGGTTTTGTTTAGATTATGTGTCTGTTTTCACGTCTGCCCCGCAGCTCGACGGCAGACTCTCGAACAATATCATAGCCAATCAGTCCCCTCCCAGCTCATCTACACCCTCTGCCCTGTCTGCCTCCAAATCAGAATAAGGCAAATCTCTTTCTGTTTGCCTCCGCGGCCCGGCTCGATGCTAACAGATTAACCCTGACATCTTCAACAAGCAGGGCTTGCTTCTCAGGTGCCATCCAATGAGAGAGAGAGGGAAAAGTCGACCCAATAAAGAGCCGAGCAGGAACTAAGGCAGCGGAGGCAGAGAGGCTATATCCTGCGCATTAGCGCCATGGCTGCCCTGTCCGTTTACGTGCTGACAGATCCACTATTATCATAATCGGCCTGAGAACATGACGGGACGCTGAAGCGATGATGTCGTTTTATTTACGGGCGAGGCAGCCCCCCTCTCTGCCCCGTGCTCGCGGACCACGTACCCCGACAGGCCGGCACGAGCGGGCGAGTAGGTCAAATGACATCTTTTGATCAGAGCTGTCCAAAGAGATCAGAGGAGAGTGGCAGGTAATGGATACCCAGTGACACGCTGAATGGAGAGAGCCAGCGACTAGATGACTGCATGTCTCCCATTAGGAGCATCTCGCTCTCTCTATCTGGCTCGTCTTTGCTTTGCAGGCCCACTCTCTCTGTGTATCTACATCCCCCCTCCTTCTCTGTCTCTCTCTCTTCCAAGGCCTTCAGATTGACGTCTCGACGTAGTACCTAAATCAGTGGACTGCCACCGGCTAACACTCTGCATTATGGGTTGGAAAATGCCTATTATTTTGCTGCCTAACGTATCTGCCAAGTTCAGGGCTTGTGTACGTGGGAGAGACACAGCCACTTTTTTCGTTTCAAATCAGAGATCTTGTCTATTTTCTGTCTTTGTGCGTTTGCAGGAGGGATGGGTCATGATTGTCGCTTGTTGGAAGACTTGTCCGTGGTTGAGATTAAAAAAAATATATATATAATATTTTTATGTTTTAAATGTAGTGCTTTAAGTAGCATGCTAGGAGCATGTTTTAGCGGACACATTAAAGCAGCACCGCTGCAGTTACACATTCAGATGGAATGGTCTTTGGTCGTTGCGTCATGTCTTGCGCTGAGCATCCCGTCATGGCATGTCAAATTAAAAGTAGTCAAACTATTAAAAATGCAAGAACATGTATTATGTAAACGCCCTCTAAAAACATGTTCCTTAAAGGGATAGTTCAACCAAAAATGAAAATGATTTCATCGGTTATTCGCCCTCATGTTGTTCCAAGCCTGAGACTTTCTTTGTTCTGTTGAACAAGAAGACTAGTAAAAAAGTAAGATATTTAAAATATATTTATTTCATACTGCGTATATTTTAAATATATTAACATGTTTACTGACATATCGCTTGACACTTACTGATGTAAAAAAAGAATAATCATTTAACTTTATTTGGAGTACTACTTGTGCACAGTGCACATTTCTTAAGCTTAAAATGTGTTTTAATGTCACTGTTGATGAGGATTGTATGGTCTTTGAATAATATCGGTCTTTAAAGGCAAGATATTTAAAGTGTACCTGAAGTATACTTGCAATAGCTCCACTTTCGCACAATCAAATGTACTTCAATATATCTTTAGTTGGACTTCAGCACTACTTCTGCACAATTAAAGTGCATTAAGTACAAATTGAGTTGTTCCAGTTTAGCAATTTAGTTTAGTTGTTCCAGTTTAGCAATGTATATATATATATATATATATATATATATATATATATATATATATATATATATATATGTATATATATATATATGTATATGTGTGTATATATATATATATATATATATATATGTGTGTGTGTGTGTGTGTGTGTGTGTGTGTATGTATATATATATATATATATATATATATATATATATATATATATACATATATATATATATATATATATATATATATATATATATATTTATTTATTTATTTATTTATTTATTTATTTATTTTATTTATTTTTTATTTTTTTATTTATTTTTTTTATGGAAAACATTTTTGGAAACCAAACCATTACAGTTCCCGTTGACTTCCATTGTATAGACAAAAAAGTAGAGACTTCCACAGAAGAAAGTAAGTCAATTATGACAGAATTTTAA
This sequence comes from Barbus barbus, assembly GCF_936440315.1. Lineage (NCBI taxonomy): Eukaryota > Metazoa > Chordata > Actinopteri > Cypriniformes > Cyprinidae > Barbus > Barbus barbus. The sequence goes on along the minus strand of NC_136730.1, from coordinate 28,502,552 downwards.
TTTTTGGCTAAACTATGTTTTTCACTGATTAGCCAGCTAGTCATTCAGGGAAGCCATAGACTTTTGAAAATGCATTGGGGTTTTTTTTTTTGTTTGTTTGTTTCTTTTTCCATATTCATCTTCTTTCTATACATGTATTTTTCTTCTTTGTGCACAGACATAAGCATGTTTATATTGTGGTGTTAATATGTGTTTTGTGTGCGTGTGTAGCCGAGTGAGGCCCTGGGGATCACAGCAAGGCAGATCTGTTCTCTCCCATTACCCAGCAACCCTCTCTAATGGGAGACTGACACACTCTTGTGATTCTGAGTGGGACAGAGGGAAGAGAGAGAGGGAGGGAAAGACACGTTGTGGGAGGGATTACTAAAAGAGGAAGAGGAACAGCACGAGTCACCGAGCAAAACCGAGAGATTCTCAGTAAGACACATGTAAACTCATTCAAAGACAATCACCCCTCCCTCTCTTTTGGCCTCTTGGGAGTTCCCAGTGTTTGTGTAGATGTGTCTGACCTCCGGTTGCCCCTTGCTTTAGGAATGTGACTTCTCCAAGTGGAGCGCATCTGAATAACAAAGGCAGGCGGGTGGATCATTTGCTGGAGATCATCTTCCTCCTGCTTTATAATTGTTTGTGGTGTCTGTTTGAGAGCTGGTTCAGACAACACACACATACACACACTAGACTGATTATTAACTACCTAGAGTTCATATCTGGGCCCATTTTTAGAATATGTTTGACTGTTCAAAATTTAAAAAGTGAAAAATAAAATAATCAGTAAAGAATATTTGTATTTGTACACAGATATGCCAGGATATGTACAAAAATAGAATTTTTTCCTCATTGCTGTCTGATTATATCTGCACAGGTGAGCTGTAAGTTCATTCAGCGTCTGTTCGGTACAGGAAACACCTGCTGCAGTCACAGCTTTCTGTTTGTCCTCGAGAACATTCGTGCATCGTTCAGACAACAGCCTCAGTCACTGCTGATTTCCAGTGTGACATCCTGAAATACAGATCATAGAAGTGATGGAGTCAACTTTAGTTACACAAGCTTGGCTTGGTTATATTACTTGGTTTTGCTTTTGTAGTGGCTACTAACAGGAATAAATAACACTTTAAATATATATTAATAAAATAGATAATATATAAATAAAATAAGTTATTTTAAATTGTAAAACTATTTCACAATATGATTGTTTTTATTGGGTTTTTGAATATTAAATCCAGTTAAAAAAAAATCCCAAACTTTTGAATGGTAGTGTATTCCATTTCCTTTGCTTCCTTTATTAAATATTTTAAAGATTGTGTTTATTCTTTCAGTTACCGATCCAATTGTAGTACACAGTATAAAATGTTTTGTAACCTAAAAGTTCTAAACCTGTTTTGTAACGTAAAAATTGACATATTTTATAAATTAAAAAAATTATTTAATATGACTGAATGAAAATGACTACCTTTTATCAACGAAAGAACTGAAGGATTAAAATAAGATCTTTTTTATTGTTATATTTTTTACTGTGTACTCTCAGCTCAAGATTATTTTTTTTATTAAAATTAATTTTACAGAATTTGAGCAATTTTTCCCCAAAGTCAACTGGTATTTTTTACACGTAGACAAAAAAAGTAAAAGTCACAGACTGTTTCTTCACCTCAGAACAGAAAGTGATGCTTTAAGGCACTAAACATAATAAGATTTAAGACCTAAAAATATCACTAAATACACTGTAAAAAAGTAGGAATGATGGTACTTTCAATCCACACACTTTTAGCTCTACAGTCCTAAATGGAATAGCTGAGGTATTAAAGTATTAGTATTAAAATCTTATCTAAGTATTACTTTCATAAAGAGCCTGTCCTTTTTTAATAGAGCACGATACTCACTGCAATTTGTTGCAGCAGATTTTGCTTCTACTGGCCACTGATCTGAGTATTTAATGATTGCTGCCGATATCCAAAATGAAGGGTGGCTGATGAATTTGTATTTTATTTTATTTAATTTTATTTATTTATTTTAATTAAAAAAACTATAACTTGCAGAATATTATTTGTCTCTTGGCTATTTAAGTGAAGTACGTGGAAATGCTCGTCTGATAGGACAGATGACCTGGTGATGTGATCTTTCTTAGGAGCAACTGTGGGGCAGACCTTCGGAGGAAGTGTTGGCCAGAATCGTTAGGGACATTCAGGGCAGACGCCGGTGTTCATTAGTGACTAATAGCATTTTGGAAGAGGTGGAGCGTGTTTTTACTCCTGAGAACGTCCATGCTGTGCTGTTTTAACCTCTCAGTTCAAACATTTGAAGGAGTCGATCCAAAAAGCACATGTAAGGTTTTTATTGGAGGCGTCTCGTGAGGATGTGGCTCCAGAACAATTTTGTCAACAGAACTGTATTTGGTACATCATTGAAGTCGATGAATAAACGCTATTTCAGTTGAGCAGTTACTGAAATAATCGGTGCTAAAACGCTCTCATCAGAGGATAAAGACCCCCTCTACGTTTCCTTATCAAGGGCTTTCTAAAAGCCTGCATCAGCATAGAGCCTGCTTTTGAATATAAATCAACTTTTTGTTTGTACGTTATTGTGTTGCACACAGGATCATTTGTATGACTGAGCGCTCACGTGTGTGTTCGAGGCTGTCGAATCTTGATGCCGTGTAGGAGTGTTAACTCCAGTGGAGGTGCTATGGCAGCAGGGGGAAGTTCTGTTCTCCAGCGTGGTTACCGGTTGCTGTGCACATGCAGGGGGGAGAGCGGGGGTGTGTAAACATACACACACATACACACACTGTCAGGGGCTCTCCCGCTGAGTGGCATGAGCGGGCGATTAGCCGTGCTAGCGTCTGTGTTTACCAGCTCTCTCTCTCAGTTCTGCCAGCGCCGATGCACCTCCAGCCCTGTTTCTTTTCTTTAATCCACACCAGCTTGCTCTTTCTCTCTCTCTCTCTCTCACACACTCTTCCACCAGCTCACATTTTCACATTATTATAACAAAAGACGAGAGCATTTTTAAAGATTTGAAATACTTGATTCTTTTTAACAGTTTAACCTCAAGGTTTTTTATTGCACAAATAGGTGTGATTCTTTCTTAAAGTGAACCTGAAATAATTCAAATGGACCAGAATTTCATTTCTTAATGTCCCTAGTCTTATTGGGCATGATTCATGGTACATGTTATTAAAAAAAAAAAAAAATATATATATATATATATATATATATATATATATATATCTTTATTTTGGAAAAGACTTTCTCTTTCATTTATATTTATCAAACTCTCATTCAGTCTGGCTACATTAAAATATGTAAAACACTTTTCACAATCCAATCAGTTACTGATAGATAAAATTGAGTCACAACTTTTTTTTTTTTTTTCAGGAAATATGGATGTAAAAGTGGTTGCAAATGGCAATTCACATTCAATTAATATTTTAGGAGTCCTTAGGAATATTTTAAGAATGTTATTTATAATTTAAATTAAATCTGTGGCATGCTGTAACAATAATGAACACATGTTATGGTAATGCAGTGGCAGTACAAGCCTAGCAGGCAAGTTTGCAGCATCACAAATACACGTTTAAAATATGCAGCTATCAACTTTGCTATTAAAGTCGCAGATGCTGTCCTTAAACATTTAAGTTGTAAAAAACCCTGAATATTCCTTTAATGTTTTCATAAATGAAAATACCTCTGGTCTTCATCTGGTTGCAGAGACAATGCAGGGAAACCAAACGTGTTACAGTTATAGCCATGGTAACCATCACTTGGTAACAGCCACACATTCTGTAAACACAAATGATTCCATAGGTAGAGACCTCTTATCTGCGTCGGTCATTTTCTTTCTTGTTTTTTCTCTGTGTTACGCTCCTCCGTCCATCCAATCCATCTCAATGTGCCGTCTGTAGGCAGGGCAGGCCAGGCTGGTGAAAGTGGTCTCAGTGAGCTTTCTCTCCAGCTAGTCTTGGAGCAGGGCCTCCATCAGTCAGTAGGCCTGGTCGATGGGGCGTCTCTCTGGAATCGATGGCACGCCTGTCTGCTTCGTCCATCCTTCTCTCTCTGCCTCTGCTGTCCAGCCGTGCCCTCTCGCCCACCCCGGTGCTGGACACACACACACACACATGGACACATCTAACGCACACATGCGTACATATACGCCTAGCCTCCCCACCAATTTGTCTGTGCATGTCAAATTGCAATAATTAAGCATTATTGATCTCAAATTCAATTAACTTCATTAACGCGGGTCATGATAGCCGAGGAGAGATGGAGGGGAGGTGAGGAAAGTAGTGAGGGCATAGGACGAGAGGAAAGAGGAGAAGAGAAGTGGATTGGTGCTATCTCATATTCTCCAGCAGCACACAGACAGCCTGTCTGCTTAAGGCTACAAACCATTTTCCTCCTAATGATATCACATTGCAGATAGTGGCATATTAGAGAGAGATACCTCCCATTATAAATGTGGGCTTTAGGGGCTATATATAGCAGCTTTAATTACCAACTACTTACTCTTTCGCTCTCTTCAGTTCATCCGCACACCCAGAAGTATTGGACCGGGCTGCCGACTTCAGCGGCTGTCTGTATAAGTGAGGCCGATTGCAAACAAGAACAAATGGCAGCAGCTTGGGGGGTGTTCACACGTAGTATATAGAGTTCTACTTTGCCCATGTATAGGAAGAAACACACAGCAAAAAGACGTGACCGCTGAAGTCTGAGAAATTTTGCTGTTCTATATTTATATATGTATTAATCGTTCTGTTTATATATTTATTAATTCTGAATCCTTGAAAGTGTCACAATATCTACTAAATAACATTGATAATAATAAGAAATTTTTATATATAGTCTATTTTATATCATTTCAAAATGTTTTGTACATTTCATTTTTTTATCACTTTTAATATATATTATGTAAATATTCAATACATTTGACTTGTGGTTTACAGTAGCTGCTTTATTTTAATTAAAAAGAGGATTTAGTTCTTGGCAATCATTCAAACAATATAATCACAAATGGTTGAGTCATATTTGCATAACTTAGTTAACATTCATTGTGTTCCCTTGATGAAAGGGCTTGAGTATTAAACTTATCGCTGTGATATGTATTAAGGTCTTTACTTACTCTGATGTGTTTGAAGACAGTATGTGCTCTAATAGTCCAGACCCAGACGGCCCTCTAAGTTTGCAAGGTTAAGCTCTCCACTGCCTTAGAAAACAGCATTCTCTGCTGGTCGTCTCCCTGGATGTCCGAGTGTAAATTAGATCAAGCTCTACTTCCAATCTGATGCCAAATCATTGGGAGGTCATTCTCATTTTGCCCCCACCCTACCACTCTTGGATCCAAGCATCCTGTTTTCTAATTAAAACAGCACCTGTGTGGTGTGGGTAGGCCTGGACCGGAGCACTGGCTTCAGAAGGTTCAGGGATGAAATCTCAATATTGTTCCCAGCCAGAACACACGGACTCTAGGTACACTGGGGGCTTGGGAACCTGGAATACATCCAGGACATGCACCAACACTCGGTGCAAGTGTGTGTGTCGCAGATTGTCAGGCCTCTCTCTCGTTAGCCCCTGCCTCTGCTTTCTTCTCGTCTTTCTCCACCCCTCTCAGGTTACCTTGGGGCTTATGACTAATTGCCGTGTTGTCAAGCAGTGCTAATTCTGTGTTTGGTGTCAGAAAATGAATTTTGAACAAAACACACACGTACACAGAAACATGTACACACATCTCCCTCAGATTTGCTGTAGGGCGTACGCCTACTCACTGGCAATACTTACGCTTTGCTCTACATCCAGTCAAGTTCAGGTCAAGGTTACAGTGAGACAGGTTTGCCTGTACTTGAAGTGATGAACAAATGTGCTCTCTCTCTCTCTCTCTCTCTCTCTCTCTCTCTCTCGCTCTTTTTTTTTTTTTTTGCCCATTGTCACCCTCACCCTCCTTTTTAACGTTAATTACCAGGTAATCGCTTTGTGTAATTATGTTCAAGGTTTTACATGTAGTGGTTTAGCGGGAGCTAAAAATTTCATGCTAAACCTCCATCTTTGTGTGTGTGTGTGTGTGTGTGTGTGTGTTGTAATCATTGTGAATAGGTTTAAAGTGTATTAATTTGAAGGAAGCAGGTTTTTACATTGCTATTTGGCCTTGATGTAAAGCTCGGATTCTCCTGCTTCCTGAACGAAGGCATTGTTCTCTTAAACAGCTGTCGTTTTGGCTGATTCAGAACAGATGGCTGTGTGTGAGCGTGTGCATGTGAGTTTGTGTGTGCTGCACGATCACAGTTGGTTGTGATTTGTGTAGGGGGCGATTCGATTTCACAGACTGGCTGTGATGTGTGTGAGAAGATGGATCCTAATAATAATGCTGTAAAAAAATCACTATTGAATGGTCTTTTTTTTTCTTTGTTCTGAGACTTCAGTAGTTGCTTAATTTTGTCCCCTTAATTTCAGTTTGAAACAAACATTCACACACACATACACAATTCAGAAAATTAAATAGCAAACTAATAGATATTTACTATTTTAACTGGAAGGATATAAATTCTATCACACCGTTTTTTTTTTGTCAATGGATATGCATTATGTTAATAAATGATGATAATAATACAAACAAAACTGATAACCATTTAGTAAATTAGTTATAGGCCTAAGTAATAATTTGACTACATTACAGAAAACAATGGAATTCTATGGAGTTTAATGAAACAGCAGAGAATGCCTGAAGTCATGAGGTATGCACATTAAAACTGCAAACTAAAAAGGGGTCTGTGCCTTTGCCAGTCCCTTGGCATCATTCTACCAAGGACTACAAATGACTGTCCTAGTGTTGATGGCATTCTTTTTACTTTTTGGTTGTTGTTGTTTCACAGCCATCATATCTGCATCACACTAGTGTTTTTTTGTTAAACTTAAATTAAATATTTTCTCTCAAAAAAATTGTTTTTGAGGGGCTGGTGTAAATTCCGAAAATTCAAATTCTGTAGTCTTTAAGGAAATCCTGGCATGTTCCTTGTATACAAATTGGCATATTGTATTTAGAATTAACTGTATATGCTGTGTGTTGAAGTTGTAGCATGAGTATTTGACATTTGTGGTATTTAGACGTGATAGAATGTGTTCACAGAAAACCAGTGTGTCCAATGGAGTGTCCGCTCTCTCCATTGTTTACATACCTGGTCAAAAGTGTGATTAACTTACACAGTCAGGAATGCACGGAATTATTTCAATGCATTATATTTCTCTCTGTGTCTCTTTCTCTCTTTCTCTTTTTGCATGACTTCCACTGGAAGTTAAAAAGAATATATTTTGGTTGCTTATTTCTTCAGGCTTGCACAAACATGACCATGTTTTTTCATGAGCGTTTGCGTTCTCCAGGCTAAACTGTAAATAATAACTTTCAACTTTCTAATCTTTCGTAATTGACACAAATGTGTTTGGTGCAGGGATTTTTATGTCGGAAATGTACATACAATCATTTTTATTTACAAGCAGGCAAGCCTTTGCTGGGTAATGAGTGAGAATGCTTTCTTAATTTAAATGGTGAGTGTGTCTGTTTGGGAATGCATTAGGGGCTGCTGAAGAAGCGTAAGACATATTAATTGACAGACAGGAACTGCTGTCTCTGAGGTTGATACAAGTAATTTATTACTTCAGAAACGAATGCCACCTCCAGAATGTGCTTCATTAATTTCAAATTTAGTTTTAATTTCAAGCTGTTGCCCCTTGAGAAGAATAAGGTGGCAACTTCGGTTGGAAGAGTCATTTTTTTCCGTTCTTTTACCCCCCCCCCCCCACCCCCTGCCGCACTCTTTTTTCAGAACAAAGGAGGAGAGAAACATAACTTAATTCCATGTGGCAATGTAATGCAATTGGAAAGCAGAGAAGGAATTACTGCAACACTTTATAATATAAAAAAGTCTGACTGATTGTTTTGGTTTTCACTGCTATAGAAAACACACTGATGCCTGACATTTCTATCAGCTGTCTATCCATACAAGGCATTGTAGGAATGTAATGTCTCAAATCTTCTTCATTGGACAATCTGATAACATGTTTTTTTCTTTCTGTTTCTTTTATCTCTTTTCTACCTGCAGCATATGTGCCAGAGGACCTAAAGGAGGCTGCCTTACTAGATGAGGATGTTGAAGGAGAGGATTCAGCTGTGGAGGAGGAACCTGCCATGAAGTATGTGTGCCAGGACAAGGACTTACTCCTTAAAGACAGGCAAGGCTTCCATGACTCTCCACCGGCAGATTTCTCCAGCCACGAGATGGACAGCGAGTCACACCTGAGTGAGTCCAGTGACCGCATGTCAGACTTTGAGAGTGCCTCAGTGAAGAACGAAGAAGATAGTTCAGCCAAGGAGCCCCTCACATCTCTTTCTTCAACTTCATCTGTGATGATGATGACAACAGCCACGCCAAGCAGTGAGGAGGTGACACAATTAGGCCCAGACAGCCTGGAGCAGATGAAAGCTATCTACACTAGCTTCCTGACCAACTCCTACTGGTCATCGCTGAACTTGAATATGTCTCAGCAAACAGCAGAAAAGCCCCCACGTAGTCACAGTAGTAGCAGCAGCAGTAGTAGCAGCAGCAGTAGCTGTGGTAGTGGCGGGTACGACTGGCACCAGACAGCAGTGGCTAAAACTTTGCAGAATGTTTCACAGAACCAGAGTAGACTGCTGCACCCAGCATCTGAGCCAAACCTCTTCAGTACTGTGCAGCTTTATCGGCAGAGCACCAAACTCTACGGTTCCATCTTCACTGGTGCAAGCAAGTTCCGCTGCAAAGACTGCAGTGCCGCCTATGACACTCTGGTTGAGCTCACCGTGCACATGAATGAGACGGGCCACTACCGAGATGATAACCATGAGACAGACAGTGAAGGTGCCAAGCGCTGGTCAAAGCCTCGCAAGCGTTCTCTGCTGGAGATGGAAGGAAAAGAGGATGCCCAGAAAGTTCTTAAGTGCATGTACTGTGGCCATTCCTTTGAGTCACTGCAGGACCTTAGTGTTCACATGATCAAGACGAAACACTACCAGAAAGTGCCTCTTAAGGAACCAGTAACTCCTGTGGCAGCCAAGATTATCTCCTCAGCTCGTAAAAGAGCCCCCATTGAGCTAGAACTCCCCAGCTCACCAGATTCCAATGGTGGCACCCCCAAGCCTTCTTTGTCTGACCCCAACGACCTTCTTCAAAAGACCCCCAATCCCTACATCACACCCAACAATCGGTATGGACACCAGAATGGTGCTAGTTATGCATGGCAGTTTGAGTCACGGAAATCCCAGATCCTGAAGTGCATGGAGTGTGGAAGCTCGCATGACACACTGCAGGAGCTGACAGCCCATATGATGGTCACAGGACACTTCATCAAGGTCACTAACTCTGCCATCAAGAAAGGCAAACCTATCATGGAGTCGATGTCCGCATCGGCTCCTAACATCATGCCTACTAATGAAGACAAGGTACAGTCAGTGCCACTGGCTGCCACCGCATTTTCCCCACCACCACCTGCACCTCCTCCCCCTAGTATCTCCCCTGCCATCACACCCATGGAGATTAAAAAGGAGGAGAAGGAAGTGGAGTGTACCAAGGAGACAAATAATAGCAAAGACAAGAAGGCAACAGACAGTGAGACTGATGAGAAGTTTGAAGTCTCATCCAAATATTCATATTTGACAGAGGAAGATCTTAAAGAAAGCCCTAAGGGGGGGGTTGACATTCTGAAGTCTCTCGAGAATACAGTAACATCTGCCATCAACAAAGCACAGAATGGCACACCCAGCTGGGGAGGCTACCCCAGTATTCACGCTGCCTACCAGCTTCCAAACATTATGAAACTGTCCCTGCGCAACTCAGGGAAAAGTTCTCCTCTGAAGTACATGTTTTCTGGAGAAGAGATCTTGTCTCCAACCAAAAGCCAACCTCTAATTTCTCCACCTAGTTGCCAAACATCCCCTTTGCCCAAAAACAACTTCCATGCCATGGAGGAACTGGTCAAAAAAGTCACAGAAAAAGTGGCCAAAGTAGAGGAGAAGATGAGAGATCCTGGAGCTAGATCTTCCCCACTTAGACGGACCACACCCTCCCCTTGCAGTAGTGATGCAGGGGAATCTGCCAGAGGGGAGTCCCCCAAGGAAAGGCGAGGAGCCAAAACCCCTGAGACTAATGGGGGCGGAAACACTCACAAAGACTCAAACGGTGATGCTCTTGCAAAAGAGTCTCTGGAGAATGGTACTGACCATGTTGTCAAAGCCCCTGTGTCTACCTTATGCAGCAGCACTGCTATTATAACCGACCATCCTCCAGAGCAGCCATTTGTCAACCCTTTAAGTGCGCTTCAGTCTGTCATGAATGTTCACCTAGGAAAAGCTGCCAAACCTGCCCTGCCGTCCCTTGACCCCATGAGCATGCTCTTCAAGATGAGCAACAGCCTGGCAGAGAAGGCTGCTGTAGCTGCCTCCACTCCATCTCAGACCAAAAAAACCAACGAGCATCTAGACCGCTACTTCTACCACATCAACAATGACCAGCCTATTGATCTGACCAAAGGCAAGAGCGATAAGAGCAACTCCCTGGGATCTGCTGCCTTGTCCTCCTCCACCTCCACTCCCACCTCAATTTCACCATCATCGACCATCACCATGGCAAAAGCTTCATCTGCTGTGGCTTCCTTCATGTCCAACTCACCTCTGCGCGAAAATGCCCTGTCCGACATCTCCGATATGCTACGCAACCTCACAGAGAGCCATGCATCCAAGTCCTCCACACCAACAAGTCTTTCAGAGCGCTCAGATATAGACGGATCGACGCCGGAGGAAGCAGAGGAGATCTCTCCCGCTCAGAAACGAAAGGGCCGTCAGTCCAACTGGAATCCTCAGCATCTACTTATCTTGCAGGCACAGTTTGCCTCCAGTTTGCGGCAAACGGGCGACGGCAAGTACATTATGTCGGACCTAAGTCCACAGGAGCGCATGCATATTTCCCGCTTCACTGGCCTCTCAATGACCACCATCAGCCACTGGCTGGCCAACGTCAAATACCAGCTGAGGCGGACAGGTGGCACAAAGTTCTTGAAAAATCTAGACTCTGGCCACCCTCTATTCTTCTGCAGTGACTGTGCATCACAGATCCGTTCCCCCTCTACCTATGTCAGCCATCTTGAGTCACATCTGGGCTTCCGGCTCAGGGACCTGGCCAAGTTGTCTGGAGAGCATCTCGTTAGCCAGATCTCACGCCTTAGCAAGGGGCTTTCTGAGAAACTGCTTTCAACGCAAGCGCATTCTTTGGCCCATTCAAACCCAAACCCCAGTCCTCACTCACTTTCCCCCTCCCCTTCCCCAGATGAGGAGGCAAATGGCACCTCATATCAGTGTAAACTGTGTAACCGGACTTTTGCCAGCAAGCATGCAGTCAAGCTCCATCTGAGTAAGACCCATGGTAAATCCCCTGAGGACCATCTTATGTATGTTAGTGAACTTGAGAAACCTTAGCGATGGCCAAGGACAAAAACTGTCTCTCATCTCTTTATTTCCTGTCCTTTTTTCAAGCCTTCTGACTAACATTTCTTAAGGAAAAAAAAAAAATATTAAAAGAACTGAAAGTAATTAACGAAGAACTAACTGCACATAGATGCCAGAAAACTACTGTTTAGTTTTGGCACATCATTTGGAGTTTTCCTCTGGGGAACACTCATTTGGCCCTAGAGACATTAATTTTCTGCATTTTTAGTTCACAATGGAAAACATAGAAAATGATGACAAATGATTTTCTAACTGTGCAGTGCTGAGTGAAGAGGTCACTGGTAAAATATGAAGGTAAATAAAAAAGACTTAAAATGAAGTTGTATGTATTTGAAAGTTGTGTAAATTGAATTTTTTTGGCATCCTTGAGATGCAGTAAGCTGCATGCATTAATGAAATGGTTCAGTTCAATATGTGATAACTAAATCTGGGCTTTTCTTTATCTCTCGCTTTACTTCTCTCTTATTTTAATTTTTTCCTTTCTTTTTTTTATGTGACCTAAGTATGCTGGTGTCAGCAGAAAAATTTAACCCTCTGAGTACGCCAAAATACTTCTATATTTACACCCCCCCCCCCCCCCCCCCCAAAAAAAAAAAAAGTAAACAAAAATATATGTATAAAAAAGAGAGAAATTTAGAGATTGGAAATCACTGAGTTTATATGTATTTGAGTCTGATAGATCACCTCTTACACAGCTTGCAGTGCAGAAATATATGTGAATCCAAAATAGCAGTTTTTTAGTTTGCTCAAATCAAGGGCCTTTATGAATTCAGGTCAGTGTAAAAATGTGTACATAAAAACATAAACTAATTTCTGTCTAAATTATGCATCGTTTTATATTTTTTAATTTAAGATGAGTATGACTATCTACTGGTGCACAATATATGAAGACATTAATGAAATTGTTTTGCACAATAGTTTTATAAATATGTTATTTAATCAGAAGATATGAAAATGAGAAGAAAAAAAAGTCACCCTAAAGTTTTATTTCCACCTCGTGCTCAAAGGGTTAAACTTCTTGTACAAGACAGTACTTGTTCCATCATTTCACTTAAATGGTTGTATAAAAAGATGCTACTTTATAATGTAAGGAGGAATTCCACAATGTAACCTTTTATTTATAAACACTCTTGGTATTTGTTTCTTATTGTAGAATGCCTTTTTGATTGGTATCTTTTATTTTGTTGTTCTGTCTAATTATTCCTCCATAAAACCACACTGCAGCTTCATCATTTTTGGGGATATGAAAGGTAACCATGGTTACCTTACCTCCAATTGACAGTTCTGCTACTTTTTGGCAGTTAATTTACTGAAGTAACTGACAGCTGCCAGTGAATGGAAATCTTCTGTGTAAAATATTGGCATGTTAACAGCACAGGCACTGTTATGCATTCTGTGCCGTGTTTCTTTTTTTGTTGTTGTTGACAATGAAGCACTCATTATATGACTTCATATAACCTTTTTTCTACTGCAGCATTAAATTGAAATTGTTTTGGTTTTTTGCAATAACTTGATGTGTCGTGGCTCACAATTCTGTCGGGCGCCGGGGGATAAGAAATGAGCAGATTAAAGAAAACTGCTGTCAGTTAAATAGCAGTCGACAAGTGTATGAAAAGACGTTTGTCTGGCAGTAGGGGTAGACCACCGGACCTCTGACAGGTATGAGCATATTAAAATCCACCAGGTGGCTTGTATGTGAATGTGTGTGTGTGCACAAGCATAGACCTCTGCTACTGGTCTCACAAATATTAAGTGTTTATCTCGTATGCGGCAGACTTTAGTGGTGTCATATATTTTTGGCAGATCTATCCCATCACTCCTCTCATCTAATTCCCTGCCTGGTGACACATCGATTCACAACGTCTCCTAATATGGTTTAACTAGGGAAGCATCAGTCGGCGTGAAGAGCGATGCGCCTTTCCCTCTCTACAAAGGAATGTAGCAGATAATTGCTCTGGCATTAACTGTCTCTTTTTCACCATTTTCACTGTTGTAATTAGCTCAGGTTCCCATTTTGCAGGGACACATTTGTTTGGGCCTCAGCCAGGATGACAACAGAATCGCATTTAGAGTTTGACTACAAAATTCTGCTTTGGCATAGACTGCACTCAAAGAAAATGTAAATGACATACTGTGAATGCTGATTCCCAGCTTGGTGTTTGTGTATGTGAGTGAGAGAGAGAGAGAGAGAGAGAGAGAGAGAGAGAGAACCTTTGTGAACAGATCAGTGAAACTAGGGGCACATATAAGATATATCTCATAATGGTGGGACACTTTCTCAAAAATGGTTTACTCTGTTTAGTTACCGAATATGTTCCTCAACAGATCTGTCAGAGAGCATTCAACATGTGCGCACACACACACTCAAAGACGTCAGGAGCCAGGTAGAGGGGACATCATGTGTGGTGACAAGGTGCTGCTGTGTGTGAAAATGTCAGCCTTCACAGGCTTCCCTGAAGTCTGGCGCCATATTTAAGGTGCTCATTAGTCGCAAAGAAAATGTACGTGAAATCGAAGTGTAAGAAAGCCATTTTCTCTCCTCCCTTCCAGCCTGGTAAACCACAAAACTAGGGGTTATTAAAGTTGAAAACAACTATACATGGAAATTTAACTATCAAGAAATGCCTACACACTCGCACACATGCAAATAAACAATATCCCACTCTCCCCCGATGCTAATGGCATCTTTTTAAAGCTACTCAAGCTGCGTACAGGACACCGCGTGTGCCGTATCGGTGTTGCGTTTGAATTTGACCCACTTCATGACGGAGAGTAAACAAATTGTAAACAGGCACACGCATGCACAGCCAAAGGTATTTTTGTGTAGAAAAGGCCTACATAATTGCTTTGTGTCTAAATACCCCAACAATGAGTATATTTCCCAGGATGTGAAGAGCGTAATTGGTCTGTACACATAATCTGCTCAGAATGAGAGTTTTACGTTTGCGGGAGCGAACCGCACATTTGAGGCTTTATCTCCGTTGTTCTGTTACAAAAGACTAGAGTGTCTAAAGCTCAGCGAAAACTCTCGAAGCAGTCCTCTCCAACACAAATGAATGCTGTGTTGTAATGCTATTGAGCTACTGAGGGACTTTATGTATTGCTGGACTTTTCAGATAAACGAAATTGCGGATTACGCACGCCGGCAACAGAAATGTATCTGTGTTTGCACTATCAGAAACAAACACACGCAGAGCGTTTTCAGTGGGCCTTTACAATAAGTGGGCACCTGCACGTCCCGCCATAGCAAATTACAATGATGCAAGCAACGCGCATCCGCTCCTCAACAATCGGGCCTGATTGATTCACTGCTGCACTGACCCAAGGCTTCACTTTGTCTGCAGACGCCTTTGAGGCGAGCTGTCTCTCTTAACCTGTGTAATTTACATGCTCTGTAATTCACTCACCATCTGCAGTCTCACCTTGGAAGCACTCCCATTACAAATGCTAATTTAGAGCACCTTATAAATTCTCTCAATCACACGCTCGTGCGTGGACAATCTACACACACACATGGATAAGTAAAAAGGATATTAGCAGGAAAAAAGAACTCCTTTAAATCATGGGCGTGTCCCAATGACCCAAACATTACCCCAAGGAGGAATGGAGAGATAGAACAGGAGGCGTCGTAGTGTTTTGTAATGCACCACCATATATCTTCAAGCTGTCACGTTCCCAAAGTATCTTAAAATAATGCGTGTGATGAATGTGCGATTTCCCTAATTTATGGGGGGCCTTGGTGTGCTCCCGGCTACATGCAGGATAGAAATCTTAAATGGGGCTTGAACGGTTCTTTGCACAACAAGAAATCAATACGCCACACATCTTAGGGAACTAGGAGTTAGAGAGAGTTTAATGCTCACTTAAAAGCTCTAAACGCTCACCTGTAGTCTCAGAATCATCACACATATGTGGTCGTGTGTGTGTGTTTGTCATTTATACCTCTTGTCTCCGAGAGCCGGTTGGCTGTCAGTGGCTCAGTAAGATGACAAAGGGCATAATGGCGTTGTGCAGCAGTGTGCCATTACAAATGTGATCACCAATCACTCGAGACACAACACACTCCACGCAGGAAGAGGTAATAAGGTCTCAGTGAGCGCACACTCGCTCCCTCCCAACCTGCTCACATTCCCACGTGGGCCTGCGTGTCTATGAGACAAACATACCGGGGGGAAGAATTATCTACAGTGCAAAAGCAGTTAGTTGCTACAATACAGATGCACACATACGCCTCAGTATTCATCACAAACGGCAGACGTTAAAGCCCACCAACACAGGTGAATGAAAAAAGCCACTATAATATGCATATAAAAGACACTGAGGGTGAATCTTTTAGTGCTTGTAACACAATAAAATCTGTCTGAGATGGTTGGGAGTTGCTGATGCCTGCACCATGGCTTCATTTATATACTAATTCCTTCTAATTTGCCTTCAGAATAGCATTACTTCTGTTTGCACTGCACCTATGCCCTAGAGACAAATTAAAATTGTGCATGTTAAATGTTGCCATGCTCAGTACAGTGTGTTCATGGTATTAGATGCCACATAGCTGTTAGTTGGCTAAATGTCTAAATATCTATCCTTTATTCAAATGCCGAATTTGCATCTGTATGTGTCATTGTCATTAATGTGTTAGTCGTTTTTACCCTTTCATTGGCTGAAGAGTCAAATAAACACGACCCTGACGTGGCCCTCTTGTCCTGTCACTCACCTCTGACCTTTGACCTGAGCATGGGGGTGAATGGCAGGCTACGCACAACCCTTGCCGCTCAGCTTTTCCCCAGTAAACCAGAGCAGAAAATAGTTCACTGAAATGAAGAACTGATATAGAAAAAGTTAAAAAATTCACATGGTAACAAAGACCTAGTGAATTTGTTTTATGTTGTTGTTTCTTTTCCTTCTGTTTTTGCTTCCCTCGTATTATCTTGTGTTGTGGATAGTTGGCATTTAATTCAAACATAATTGAAAAATAGTCCTAAATTAACAATTAACAATTTTACATTTTCTTTGTGTATAGCTGAACAAAAAGTAAGATAACCAAACTAGGATACAAAGTATAACAATTGCGCTAACCAATCTCCTTACCTACACTGCATTCACCATACAGTTTCTATTAGTGCCGCATGGTTGTTGGATGATGGCCACTATATATGTGCAGAAGCATTAGTTTCCTCTTAGTCTGTCAAAACCAATGCATGGCTTTCATCTTTCATTTTTTTCTTTTTCACACCGTAAGTGTTATTTGACACTTCATATCATTTGTTAATTTATCTTCAAATTTTCCTCCTTTACATTCAACTTTAAATAGATGTATCCTATGTTCTTTGGTTTGGAAAGGAAAGGAAAGGATCCCTCTGTGACTGTCGCCCGAGGGCAGTCAGAGAAGTGATGTGTGCTGATTGTCTCTGTTTGGCTTGCTGATGTCGAAGGGTTTGTTGCCCTAGGGCTCAGACTGAAGAAGACCTCTCAGAAAGGTCAGAGGTGAATCTTCTAAAGCGGGGTGATAAGGGAAAGTGCTTAGCACCATTTAACCTGAACACCCTTCCCACTGCTATATTAACACACACACATACACACACAAATTCAATTTTACCCCCATCTCTAATAGAATAACAGAATTAAGAGGTCAGTATGACCAAACTATAGCGAGTGTCTTATTTTGTGAAATGGCAGGGGCGGTGATCAGCCCGGGGCTGTTTTTTCCTCTCATAATTATCTTTTGGCGAGTAGCTTGAGCAAAACGCAATGCATGAATATGCACGAATACTTTGAGTTGTATATTTATGTATATTATTTGATATGCATGTTTAAAGAAACAGTTATTTATTAATGAATACAATTACATAATCGTAATACGTGTTGCAATAGCATATTATAGTGAACTATATTAAAATTTTGCATGAAAGTATTTCATTTTATATATTTATTTATTATACATTTTAAATAAATTATTAATGAATAATCTCTATATTTTACTCTGAAACCTATGGGAACTATAAACATGAAACTTGCACCGTCCAGGTGTTAATTTTAACAAAGGATGACATTTGACTTCCTATGATCATATGCACACTCAGAGTTAGCAAACAGGTGTACACCTAAATCCCCACACAAAAGCTGAGAACAAGTTAACATGAATCTCGTTCGTGATTGGTTGATTTCTACCTGTCTGTCAGCATGGGCTGACAATTGTGGGCGGGGTTTGTTAGACAGCGCCACAAGTCAGTGGCTGGACTCCAAAGACAGTTATCTTGTTCGAGTCCCCTCTCAAAACTCATTATCACACTCAAATTATTTCCACCCACAAGCTGCTTAATTAACACGCATGTCCAGACTCACGTCAGCTCACATATATTGATTACAACATCAGGCTCTCTGTCTGCCAAAGCTTTGAGTCAGACAAAGAGAGGATAGGAAAGGAGGCCAGGAGCAAGTAAGAGAAATGTATGTAATGCACTCGCTACGTTATCGACTCCATTTTGTTCCTTTCCATCCTAATGAATTATGGGTAAGCGAGCTAATGAATGGCAGCCATGTGAACAATGGGCATGCGGTAATCTCCCTTCTTGCTCACAGCAGTCGGGTAATTCTGGGTAATTTCAGGCTTGGCCTCAATCAGTGGCATTAGCCATCATCTCAGTCCTGAAGGGGTTAATTAGGGGCCGAGAGAAAAGCCCAAATTAATTGGCTCTCGTCCGGATGAAGGGTAAAATAAAGAGAGAGAGGGAGAAAGAGCTGGGATTTTTAATACATTAAGAACAGCTGACAGCACTTAATTGCCATGGACATAAATAGAGTAATGACAGAAAAAAAGAGACAAAAATAGGCAGGAAGTAACGTCAAACAGTCCTTTTCCAGTGTTTTGTGGTGAAAAAATGAGTGAAGTTTAATCTGTCAGTAGAAAGGTCAGATGTTTGGACAGGGCGCAAAAGGCAAACAGCTAGACAGACACCGAGAAAGGGGTCTATGGAAGTGTATTTGTGCTTGTTCAAGAGAAGGCATGGGATGGAGGAGGGAGCCGTTTCAAGACAAGCCCTCGGTGTTGTGGGATTCGTTTCTCTCTTTCTCTTCTCTCTGTATTTAAAGTGATGGTATGGCGACGGGCATCACGCATCGGTGAGCATGAAACGGAGTCGGCGAAAGCGCTGAAGGAGTGCTCTCTTCCTGGAAGCCTCATCAGGACTTGTCATCGCTCTAATGAATATCATTTAAATTGCTTTGTATATGAGAGTGAGTTTGGATGTCGATTTAATTTGCGCATGTGTTTGAGTTCTTCTGCTTGGCTAGGCGAATAGAGACAGATAGAGAACGGGAGGGAAGCTAAGAGAGAGAGTGAGGGAGGCAGACTAATGAAAAGCGAGCTGAGGTGACAGCATGATGAGACTCGACCCGATCAGACGAGTTTGAAAGGAAATTCTGACAGGGCTGGAGAATAAAAACCACGCACTCATGTGCACATACACACTCAGGTGCTCGGAGATGCCAACTACACACATGCTGCATCTCAGGAAGTGGCTGCAAAGTGGTTTACGCTATCAAGTCTACTGTTGAATGGTGGTTTGTGAGGGGGAGGGGCACACCTGTTCTCATTTGTCAATATCCCCTGTCGTAGAGGGATCGCTAATGGCGGCTGAGGAACCGTCCACAGGATTTGTGTACATGTAAAATAAATAAACCCGCTCGCCCTCCGTGCGCATGGGAGCCTCCTCGGCTTTTAAGCGTGGCCTTATCAAAATAAAATTACAATATATGCTGATACTGTATTTCAACCCTCCCCCTCGTCCCCCTCCAGCACTCATTCTGAACGCCCGCACAGTACTGAGTCGTACTCTGTGCCGTGCGCCGTGAAATATTACAACCTTTCCTGAAGCAAAAGATATAAATCCGCATTGAGGAATTGCAAAAACAGCACAAAGCATTCCCGGCCTGGTGCTATCTAGTGAGGCGCTGATGATTTAGCATTGCAGGTGCATCAGGACCCCAAGCTCTGCAGACAAAGCCCAACCCTGCAAGCTTTTCGCTTTCTCTCTCTCTCCCTCTCTCGAACCTGCTTGCTTTTTTTTATTCCGATGGTTATAAATGCGTCATTTGTAATTCATTTCAATTACTCAGGCTTTTTAATTGAGTCGGATCCAATTATGCCCTGGCAATTAGTATAATCAATTACACTTTGATTACGCAGGTTTTCATGCTTGTCACTGCAGGATTCGGCACAGATGGGGGAAGTGCGGTGTGATTTCAGTCCATCGTCGTCACTATCTCTGTCCCGGCGGAGGAGACGGGCCAGGTAGATCTCGGTATGTTTTTCAACTGCGCCTCTGATGCGGGATCCGGGGAGACGTGCTGATATGCTTGTCAAAGTCAGCATTCTGACTGCCACAATTCATCTGAAAGTTCCACGCACCTCACTTTAAGCAGCACCTTTCTGCCATTCTTGGGATTTATTGTGAGCGATAAAAGTTGAGCTGTGAGAAGATGGGTTTCAGCATCGTTACAGAGAGCACTTTTAAAGGAAAGTGCGTCAAATGCCTTACACAGAGCCGTGAGGCCTTTAAAAAACTTATATAGCTTCTGGAGGGTGGGCACATTTCAGCCATTATCATGTTATTCCAGCAATATCAACAAAGCATGCTGGGCATTTATATCCTTGATCTCATGAAGGTGGTGAACGCACATTCAAAATAGTGAGTTCATCGTGGTGTGAGATAGTTTGCGTACTTGATTCGACATCTGCAATCTTTTTGCTTTTAATTTTTCCTAATGGTGTGGTGTTGTCTACCACGCTATGAATGAAGTTCAGGGCTGTTAAACACTCAGCCAAGTGCTGTGGTATCACTAGAGTGAACATGCGTCCTCTTTTACCCAGATATGTCCTGGGAATAAATGCCTAAAATATCCAGGTTTTGGCTTTGTTTTCTTGTTTCATACTTGCTGAAGGTAATGACTGAAAAGTAGTTTGACCAATATCATGCAGGCATTGTACATAATCGACCAATCGTGGTGCGTGAGAAAGTGGGATCTATAGAGAATGGTCAAAGTGATTCAAATATATGAACATATTAGGTGTGTTCAACTTGAAGCAGCACTGCACAGATCCGATCGGCGTATGACATCAAAGTGCCACGAGAACTATAGAGAGCAGACGGCTTCCTATGGATATGAATCATTTTTGCAGTACTTTGATGGCATACACTGATCGATCTGCACAGTCCAATACACCTAATATGTATGTGTATTTGCATCGCTATGCATTTTATATGTTATATGGGGGGGGGGGGGGGGTGATAGACCATACATTTACATGAAAACAAGCTGTTCACTATTGTATTTATTCATTTATTAGACACTTTTATCCAAAGTTATTTACAACTGAGAATAACACAAACATAAGGATGCAACCCAAGCTCTAAATTCCCCTCTTATGCTATTTAATTAATAATGTTGAGTGAGAAGTTCATCGAAATAAAGGTGGATTTGCGGTAGTGAAGGGATGCCAGAAGAGTTATCACAGGAGTGAGGTAAGTGATCAGTTATATTCAGTCCCTGTGTGTTGTGACTGATGGGATTGGATTGTTGGACTGTTTGCGCTCCTCCTGAGAATTCCACTGTGAAGCGTATATACATGGACAATTGCATTAATAAACAGATCTGCAATGTTTCACTTAAAATATTTTTACATTTATTTAAATAACGTAAACAGGAATTGTGAAAGAGTTCATGAGAACATGTTGGTCTAAGATTTTTGTCCCCAATTGCTAGTCGGCATCTATAAGATCCGATACTCAGCTAGAAGTAACCTTTCTGACGGACAGTGAGAGTAAAACAGACACATAATAGGATATTAAACTTTAACTACCCCGCATTCATTCCAGTCATCTGGGAAAGAAATTGCCAAAATTTCATGCTCACAATTTCATTTGTATCACATCAGAAAGGTGGAATTTATTAGTCTTTTTTTTTAAAGGGTATCTACGGCACACACTAAAAAGTTGTCCCTCCCTCACTTCGGCTTTTCTCCATCTCTCGATCTTTAGCTCTCTCTCATTCTGACTCTATGACATACGTCTTCATTTGAAAGGCTTCAGTTCATGCCAGGCTGGAACTTTTATAGGTTGGGCTCTGTTTCCCCGAGAGGGCTGTAAACTGTTGCACAGAAATAAAAAAAGAAATGCCAAGATCCCTCTTAATACTGAGAGTGATTTTATTACATGAGTGTTGAACAGAATTGGAGTTGTGGAATTGTACGACTTGCCAGCCAAAAATGGCACAGTTAGAAAAGAGTCTGTCAGAAGCGTAAGTGTCTCTTGACTTTCATGACTTCACATTGCCATTTTTCTGCATTTAGTGCACTTATGTGCATAATACATTGTTATTTTCAGTTTATTTCAGCACGAAAGTATAAACATTCATTATACACACGCTACGATATGCTATACAAAACAAAACATTACAACTAGAATGTTTGAATTCTTTTGTTGGAATTTCTGTATTTCTAGAATTTTGAATGTCTGTATACTTTTTCTAATTATTCTGCCATTTATTCAACCATATGTCATTCCTAACCTGTATGACTTCCAAGCAACACAAAAAGATGCATTTTTGAAGAAATACCTGGCCACTTTTTTTAGATTTAATGAAAGTAAGAGAAGACTGGAGCTGTCAAGCACCATAAATGTATCATAAAAGTCATTGGTGTTTGGTGATGAGTTTTTGGCTCAAGGTCTGCATATAAAGTCACACCAGAGGTGTTCAGCTGGGATCAGGACTTGGCTTTCTTCAGACCAGTCAAGTTCTTCCACACTGACTGAATCAATCATGTCTTTTTGAACCGTGCCTTATACACGGAGACACTGTCATGTTAGAATAGAAAAGGGTCCTGTCCAAACTGTTGCTATAAAATTAGAAGCACACAATTCCCTAGAATATCATTATATGCTTTAACATTAAGATTTGTACTCATAGAAATGACTAAAGTAGTCAAACATGTTCATTAGAAGGAGGTGGCCCAATACTTTTGGCAATATAGTGTATTTCACAAAATATATAAAGACTTGGAACAACACATTGAGTAAAATCAATGTTCATTTTTGGATGAACTACTTCTTTCATCTCACCAAGATCCAAAAAATATTCACAGTTCTCTCTCCCCTGTTTATTCTGCTAACCGTGTAGCAATCAAATGTTCTCCCACTTATGGATCTTCCCACTTCATGACTCTGACCCTGAGCAAGGGGGAAGAAAAAAAACAAAACTGTCGGCATCAGTGCAGATGAAATTGAATCTCATTTTCGAGGATCTCCCGGGCAGCTGATGTTTTGATGAGACGAGCAGTTGTCACGGCAAGGGCCGGGGCCCGGGCAGCGAGAAGAGATCTCTTCTCTTAACTAACCTGCATCTTGACAAGGCAATCAAGAGGCACGTGAGAGTAATTAAATGATAAGTTCATATTTGAGGGACAATCGAGTGGCGCAGGCTCTCTTGTCACGGCTCCTGGCCGTCGTGATGAATACCCTTATTAGCAGCCGCGCTGCTCCCTGTCACAGGGGCCAGGCCTGACAGCAGGGCCCGTGACAGAGCCCCTCGGCACCCCTGCTGAGATGGCTGCAGATAGCCCTCTGTAAGGACACCTGGAGGTACAGAATGTAGGACAGTGACGCACGCAAAGGGCTAAAATGTGGACGCGAAAGTCAACAAGGGGGATGGAGATAAGTCATGAGTGGGAAGTGCCAGGTTGAGCATGTTAACGACTGGAGTCTGAGCAGGTATCAAGAGGAAATGGGTAAAAAGAGACTGCACGACTGCCTGTTTTGATGCTCCGTAATTGAAGGTGGCATCCACTTCACTGCTGACTATGAGATATGGTGTTTGTTTGGATGTGTCTCACTGATCTCCAGTGCACACTTTGGTTCAATCACGAGGTGGGAGGAAAGAACAAGTGCCATGTACTGTATTTATACATCACGGCACACTTCCCTCAAAGCTTTATTCAGCTTAAACATTTGGGTCACCACTAGGAGGGAAGCAAGCATCTCTTGAGCTTGGCTTGTGATGCATCTGATTGCAGTGGATCCCACCCGCCCCATCTGCAGTGCTTTAAGTCCCACTTGCTGTAATCCCACGTTGTGTGCCACTGGCTCGGCAGGATGCCATTGTGATCCTCTCCCCATTGTGTCGGCGGCATAAAGCATCCTCTGTTGTCTCGCCAACTTCCTCCCTCAAACACAGCTTGTGTTTTCAATGCTTACATCCCCCGTGCAAAGGAAAATAAACCTGGGCCCTTTGACTAGATCTATAACTGTGTTGTGTGAATACAAAGGGTGGGGAGTGTGTGTGAGAGAGAAAGTGGGAGGGTGTGAGAGGCTGAGGTGAGTGAGCATTTGTAAGCGATACCCTCAGCCAAAGAAAGCCCATGGGTGAGAACCTGTAGATATGAGTCACTGCGATGATTGCATTTCAATATATATCGCGAGTACTTTTCCCTTTTAAACTGACGTCGTCGACACTTATGACCGTGTTTGAGTTTAGGGACCGGTATAAAGAAATAATGAAATAATAATATGGTAATATCGAGAGCTTGAAATGGCAAAGGCCCCCGTAAGTCCTGTGGCAGAGCATGGGGCAATAAAGTATGCTCCACTTCAGATTTCATGTTAATAAATCTGAACTCCATAGAGTCTGCTTAAATTGCACCTTTATATAACTTCTAAGTAAAGGTCACTCTTCTTTTTTAAGAGAATTTAAAGATCAAAATGGCTTCTGTCAGTGTTTCCATATTATACACCTCCATCTTGCTCGCACCCTTAAGCAGCATGAGGTGATATTTTTTAATAATTTGTGCACTACGTGAATATATCCAACTGAATAATTGTTCTCCAGACTGGGCTGAATCCAGATCTTCATAAAAACGGATGTCATATTTTCCATCTCACCCTTTGTTCTTTTTAGTTTAACAGCAGGACTCAGAGATCAGCTAATCATTGTATGGTTGCTGTATTAAGCACATGGAAATGGAAATTGTGCAAATACAT
Organism: Barbus barbus; assembly: GCF_936440315.1. Lineage (NCBI taxonomy): Eukaryota > Metazoa > Chordata > Actinopteri > Cypriniformes > Cyprinidae > Barbus > Barbus barbus. The sequence goes on along the minus strand of NC_136730.1, from coordinate 28,478,010 downwards.
GAAAATTGTGGACCTCCAGGAAATTAAAGTGAAGGCCTGATGTATATAAAAGCTTTCAGAAGGGAGCGAGATGCTTAAAGGTTACACTGTTGAGTCAATCCAGTGAATGAAAACAACAACAACAACAGGAAAACTGCAGTTTTATTGCAAAATCAATAACATAATCAATAGAATCAATACCTAATCAACAGAAATTACCTCTCAAAGAGAGGACAGTGATGAATGATGAACGTCATTAAAGGATAAATTCACTCAAATTGAAAAGTAATTGGTCATATGAATAAATAGTTCCGCCCCCAAACACATGCCATTGACCAATGTTTTAATAGTTAGTATCTACTTTAAAAAAATATTTCTGCATTTTAAGCTGGAATAGCTTCATTGAGCATTATGTAATGCAATATTTTTTAGTTTCACATAAGATACATTTTATATAAAATATTATCATAAAGTGTTGCCAAAGGATAATTTTCAACAAAAAAATAATAATTCAATACCATTCAGCAAAAAAAAAAGGAACTTTTGCTTAGTATGGCTGAATTGGATCCTCAAAGGTCAGTAGTAGAGACATTGGTTAATAAAATGGTTTTAAATGCATAAATTATATTTGTCTTATTTAACATATTTAATTATTCCAGGTTTGTATAAATTTCTGAGTTTGCATTTGACTGTTTTTATTCATTATGAGGAATGCCGAATCTGTTTTAGTCCAAGTGAGATGAGTAAATACATGCTCATATTTAGTCTAGAACTGCAGTAAGCATCATGTTCATACAGTGCACACAACGCCTCTGCACTTACCCCCAATTTCTCTCAACATGGCAACATGAGAGCTGTCAGTCAAGACGATGACAACAAAGTAACTGGCGTTACTTATTCGAAAAAGTAACTCAGATATTACCTTCAAAAATAAAAAGTAATGTGTTACTTTACTAGTTACTTGAAAAAGTAATCTGATTGTGCAACTCACATTACTTGGAATGTGTTACCCCAACACTTCAAATAAGAACAAAGTACCTTGAAGCTGCATGTGATGATTGTCTGGATGAACGATTAAGGGTTCAACCTTGAAAGACTTTTTTTAAATAAAAACCTTCTCACACAATCTCACATCCTCATCAGCAAGAGCAATACTATAAAAAGGCCTGCTGTTGAAATTCTTCCTTCCTGCTCCTCTCTCTCTCCCTGTCTCGCTGCTCTTAGCCCCACAGAGAGAGCCGTCAGATGTAGTTGTCCTGACGGCTGATGGATCGGCCAAAGACACTCGTCTCTGGGCACTTCTCTATATATCGTTAATTTAATGCATGATGACGTGGCCAATTACAGGGCGGCTGCACGCTCAAATAGCATGTCAAAACCTGTGTATCAATCTATTAGATCCTGTCTCTTCGTGGCATGAGTAGGCACCTTAAAGCAGTGGTGAGACGCTGGGGGAAGAGAGAAAGTGCTGACCTCATGGGGATCTGGCCTCTGATCTCACATGGAATAAAAAACAGCCTTAACAAGATATGCTAGCAGGTGAGCTTGAACCTTCCATCTGAATGGAGCTCTCATGTTAATGTGCGTGTGATATCTAAGAATAATGAAGTAAAAGTTAAGTAGTGTCTAATACAGGCAAATATACAATACTGTACAAAAGTTTGGAATCAAAACGATTTAAAAAAAAAAAACCTTTTATTCAGCAAGGATGCATTACATATAAAAAAAAAAAAAATATATATATATATATATATATATATATACACACACATATATATATATATATATATATATATATATATATATATATATATATATATATATATATATATATATATATATATTTTATGTGACAAAAAGAAGTTACAAAAATCTTTTACAAATAAATGCTGTTCTTATAACTTTCTGTTCACACTTCATTAAGCAGCACTCATTTTTGACATAAGTTAATGTGACACTGAAAACTGGAGTAATGGCTGCTGGAAATTCGGCTCTGCCAACACAATAATAAATACAATTTTAAAATATATAAAAATAGAAAACAGTTATTTTAAACTGTAATAATATTTCAGAAAATGTATGTTTTTTTATGTATTCTTGCATAGTGAAAGACTCTGATTGCCATGTTTGTTTAGAATGAAAATTCATGCTCTTTGATTAATGTTTATATTTTATCATATATTTATAAATACATAAAAATATACAATTAATTAAATACATACTTAAATATTACTCTAAAAGCATTTTTACCTAGGTGTTTATTTATTAAGTCACTATTAAAATCAAGACATTTCTGAAAAGATAATGCAATTGGTTGCACAAAAGAAAATAAATGTATAAATTAGATAAAATTGGTCTGAATCAAGTTTTCCACCACACCCGTCCTTGGCATAAGGGCACAGGCTCCAGGGCTCTGGCACAGTCATGCCCCCTAAGAAGACTGGCATCTCGCCCCACTGTCAGTCCACACGGACGCTCACACACCCTATCTGGGAGCGATGCCCCTCTGTCACACTGATGAAAGTTTTTAATAAGTCCAGCTTGGGCTAATGAGATGCTGTTGATTGAGTTTGATCCCACTGGCACATCTTAAGATGGAAGCTTCCTAGTGACTAGAATGGATTATTCAACCTTTAATATGTATTTAGTTTTATATGATTTTAGACATTACTATCTCACGGGATGGGCGAGAGACACAGAAGATAAGATCAGCATTGAGCTTGTTTTTGCCTCGAACGTCAGAGGCAAGAACTAAACAGGGATGTAAACAATGGAGTAAGGTAAGATCTTCTAACTGCAGGGTAACAATCTGAGGAAGCTCAAGAAGTATAGCAGGTGAGTACTTTACTGACTGGATACAGACAAGACCAGACAATTGAGAGTGGCGAAGTAGTGTTTAAATACAGTCTATAACATACACATATACAATATGTATATATGCCAATTCACAATGTTCATAAACCTGTCGCTTTTGTTAAATATACCATGTGTCTATGTGGGCCTATCTTCATGTGGAAATTAGGTAGTCTATCCCACAATAACCCTCAAGCTCTTTTCTTGCTTGCTCTCTCTCTCTCTCTTTAGTCTTCCTTTCCACCCTCTCTCTTGGGATTTCATATCTGATGGAGAGGCAGAAGTTTGTCTGCTTTAACTCACTCTTTGATGCTGTCACATTTGATCGGCTCAGAAAGTTCTGGACCATCAGCTGCTTGCAAATTAGAAACCCTTGTACATGGAGTAACAATTGTGCAGCTGACGGCATCTTGTTTCATACCCACCAAAAAGCAGCAGTAATACCTTGGTTTCCCAAACTACAGCCTGGTCCCAGTCTGTTGTGACACTCACCTAAACTGGAATTGACCAAGAAAAGGAATTGAACAAGGTGATCAAGAAAAGTAATTGCAAAGATGACAAGATTTTGGTGTTCCAACAAGGCTTCTTGACTAGCTTAACCAGCAACACTTACTGCATTGATATTCATGTTGGTCTAAGCAGGGTTGTGCCCAATTCAGAATTGAATTAAGAATGTATTTTAATTTCCAGCTGAATTTGAATTTAAGTAGCAAATATGATGTACTGAACATGATAAACTGGCATTCAAATTTAAATAGAAGTAAAATTAAAATGAATTCAGATTCATGTAACTGAAAATGTGTCTAGACAATCTTTGAATGTTGGCTTGACTGCCTTCCAAAAACAATAAAAATAAAAATGCTTGTTTGAAGGTTATAAATTATTCCAGTCATTCCTCTGATGCGACCAGTTTGATTCAGTTTCCAACTCATGAACTGAAAAAGAACTGATTCTTCAATTGTGTATTGAATACAAGCCTGGTTATAAGCTGGTCTAGACATTCAAGATATATATTCCCCATGCTAGTTGTTGGAAAAAGCGCTACATATGTGAAAATGTATGAATGTTGAGAAATGATGCAGAACTGGCAGTCTACTCCACACTAAGACAGCTGAAGGTCTTGTTCTAAATATGTGACATTTGAAAAATCACACAATTGCAGAGCATGAAGCGCAAATTGCAGCCAAGATCCATAAAGCCTTCAAGTCTTCCTAAGCTTCCACTCATTTTCCATCCACAGCAAGACTTCTGTCTTTTTCTCCAGTCCCAGAAGCCTGTTTTCATACAGTGCTTGTAGCAGTGGCTCTTTTCCTCAATCTTGTTGCATTAGCATATGCTCGTGACAGCTCTGGACGCCAGTGGGTGGATCTCTGCACCTCTCGTGTGAGGTAGAGGGTATCGCCCGTGTCGCATCGTGTCTCTTATGTAAACCGTAGGCTTTAGCTGGAGCTCGGCTGACGAAGCGACGTGGCCCTCGCCGTCTTCCAGCGAGGGAGTGGACCCGACAGGCCCTCATCGCCCAAATGACAGAACTAATCTCCAGACCCGGTGCCGTGCTCCGAACTGCGCTCTGATCAGCTCCCATTAGAATTAAACACTTTGAATGATTTGGAATGAAATCAAAATCAATTTGTGCAGCCCTCTATTCCCATCCGTCCCCCTGGGCAACGGGCCTTGTCACATTCTGTCGTGCTGAAATTGACGTTTTGACACACGCATGCAGGAGAAAAAAGCACGAGAGTAAGCGAGTGGGGGGTAGACGAATGAGTGAAGATGAGAAAAGGCGAAGCCCGATGAAGACGAGGCACTGGTAGTTTAGGAGTACTCCAACGTGTCACTGCTGAGGAAGGACAATCATGAGCTGTCAGTCAACTCATTTGCAGGACTGGAAGCATTTAGCTTGGCGGAGAGTTTCTCTGACTCGTGGGGTTTGTGTCCACGCTCTTGTCCGACCCGTGGTTTAGCTCTGTAGGCTGAGATTGACAGAGTGACAGGAGACAGGTAACCATATGGACAGGTCTGTGATGCCAAGTTTGAATGACGGGATTTGTCACAAGCTTGGACATGGTGAAATGTGATTGGCAGGCCTACTTTTGCCTGGGAACACAACTTTTTTTTTTCTTCCCCCTGCCTGTGACATTGTACATCTGCCAGAGACATGCACGTCTAGGCAACAAGATGGGGAAGAGAGACAGAACGAGAGATTCGTTGCGTGTCTCTCAGTGTATCTGCATGAGATGTGCGCCCGTGTTTGTATACGCTCACGTTGGAGCGAATATTTGCGAGCGCGTGCGTGTGTACATCGAATAAGGTCACCGTGAGGTGAGTGCCCTTATCAGGCACGCACAGAAAATGTCGTCCATTTGCAATGACACGGGCTGCGATATCAGGGCTCTGCTTGCAGGGGAGATCTACTGTTTGTCGTTTTGACAGTTTTGGGTGGGCTCAGTGCATTTCACGCTGCACACAGTGTGAACTTTGTTGAAGAACCGTCAGTCTCTCGCTGTCTTGTGGGGATTTCAATCTTAAACAAAACAGGGAGAGCGTAAAAGAGTGTGGATATCACACACAGGATCCTTTAATCAGTCCTAGTACTGTATCACTGCAAAAAGCAGATGTATTTTTTTTTCCTCCTGTATTGGGGATGTTATTACTACAGAAATGTTCAAAATAACTTCATAGATTGTAGGGAAATTAATTGAAGCCGACACCCACGGGCAGACGTGCGGTTAGCTGCCACCTCCGTTGTTTTGCTAGAACACGAACATACGGATAATAACAATGATGTTGTTTACTTACCCGTGCGCTTGGGTTGAAAATAAGTAGAGTGTCTTGGAACCACCTTGGTCTAATGAAATTATTTTTGGTTGACTTTACTTAATGATATAATTAGTCTGTGTTGTAATGATAATGAATTACTCCATAAGGTCCATCAATGGACATTAATTTAAAGTGTTGGCTAATTAATCTTTTCTTTGACGATTGCACCTGGATATGTGCTTTGCCTTAAGCAGATGTGCAGCTCATGGCCAGCCAGAGCAGAAACATCTGGAGCCACTTCACGTGTGATATGATGCTTCCACTGTGGTCAGTAGCCAAGTGTGGATACGACACTCTCGCTAAACGAGCGAATCGGAAATGTCAGTTCATTGTATACTCTCTGACATTGAGGGCTAAGCTGGCTGGTTTGGGGGTCCGCATTTCACTTTTGACCCCGTGGAGACACAAGGCCTTCACTGCGATTAGTCACGGACGCATGCTTGACTTTAACATCCACTGAGAGGCGGAAATGTTGCTCTGCCTGATCAAAGTTGTCGGATACTGTGGAACATCTTTAGCAATTGCACAGCAGCCAAGAAGAACACAGGAGTTTACAATTAGATACAAGGTTCAGATGCTATTGCTAATGTCATCCACTGGTCAGAAGGTAATTTTTTTTATAAATTGAAAAACAGGAAAGAACCTTACAAGCCAATATTTAAGCACAGTATTTATTATTTAAGCACAGTATGCACACTACACAGCTATTCCACTTCAAATACATACAAAATCGTACACTGGTGTCAGAAAATCACTATGCACAAAGAGTTCAAATGAAGTACAGTCATAGCAGTGTTGCTGAAATACGTTGCATGCAGGAAAGCCTAAAAAACATGTAAATATATGTCATCTTTGCATGCAGTGTAACACATCGTAAAAGATAATGATGTAGGGAATAAAACGTAATCTGCGATGTGTCCCTCGAGATGAAATGAGATGAAATCAGTCACTTTTTCTTTACCAATGTTTACACGTTTCAGCTACAATGGGCAGGTGATTAAACAGGATGGGGGACAGTGGCAGCGGAGACCTCTCTCTCTCGCTCTCATCACTAATGACGAGTCACATGTGTGCCGCTCTCCAGCTTTGACAGACACAGTGTCAATCATCACCACGGAAACAGACCCCATGATGTCACCCAGCTGGCCCCGCTCGACAGCTGATGGGCATCAGAGACAGAGCTGATTCCTTTCCTGCGCTCTGATTGGCTGGATTATTCTGCTGCAGTGCTAATGACTATGGTGCAAAATGGCTGTAATCTCATTATGGCAAAAAAAAAACAAAAAAAAAACACAGGATTTATTCCTCTCACATGTACATGCTCCAATATGGGGTTTCAGTTCTTTTATGCTTATTTTATTATTTTTAATGCAATTTAATTTCAAGCCTTTTTCCTCTGTTGTATTATTCTTTGTGTTATGTATTTGCTAACGATGCCTTTCTTGTTCTCTTTTCTCCCTCACATTTCAATCTCGTGGGTAAACCTACAGAAAGAGATTTACACAGAAAACACAAAGGCACACAATTCTACACGTAACGTAATTCTTAGAGTATAAACAATTCAGTTGACAAGTGCTGCTGAATGTCAGGAGGCTGTAGTCAAGCAGAGAGGAGGAGGCGAGGGGTGAAGGGTGTACAATAGACTGCACACTCCCATGGGTGTAATCTCGCTTTGTTTACGCTACCAGAGTGTTATTTTCGCTGTCTGTTTGGGCCACAGCGTGAGTGACGTGGATACGGATACACTGTCTGAGAGAGGGTTGGCTGCACAACTTGACTGTCTGTGTTAATGAATGAACATAGATTTAACATTTCACACACAAAAAGACAATAGTATCTGTTTATGTTATCATGCAACATGGTCATATACATGATCATTATAATATGAAAGTAAAGCTCTTACCCTGACAAAAACAGATTGGTGGCACAATGGTATTTATACATAAATTGTACAGTAGCATACTGTATTACACAAACACCTGCTTGCATTGTTGCACAGGCTTTACAGTTTCAGTCCCATCTTAATGTAAACATGCAAATCATCTCATACTGTTGGTTTGACCATTGTTCAAGCCCATACAGTATGCCTTTCTAAGATGTATATACAAAGTCTGCTTTGATGTAACATGCCGGATTGTATAAAATGCACAGGTTTGTCGGGTTGCACAATGCACACACCAAATTGCAGGTCTCTGCTTGCGATAGCATCGGTATAAGCTGTGTGAGCTGAAAGCAGGGATTTGTATATAGCCACTCTCACTCCTGGGTGGGAACCTGGACTAATAGAATATATTAAAAGATTATATTTAACAAAGTGTCCATCTCAAGTAAGGTCCATTTTTCATGTGACAGCCATTCCAGGGAGGCCCAGAGAGGAAGAGAGGGAAGAAAAGATGGCTGTCGGAAAAAGCTGGTTTGAGATTGGCTTGGTATCCATTAAAGTGTGGAGCATGGTGCATATTTTCATTATTCACACAAAGGTACGTGTCAGCTAATCACAGCGAAATCGCAAGCGTTTAAAAAGCCAACAGACAGACTCCATCCATTACGTCAATTATGAATTAGCACCTCTCCGCCATCTCACTGCACGGAAATGTCTAGTGCTGTCTTAATTAGCCAAACACAGGGCATCAATTCCTCCCAGCCAATGCTGTCTCCTCCTGCGCGCACACACACTCATGTACACACACTGAGCCGAGATTTGAAATGGCGCATGGGGACATTTAATGAGACAAGCGCTCGTGTTTGTCATGCTTTGACGATACATTACTGATCTGATATCCTCGCCCGTTTCAAGTGTAAAATACATCAGCTGTACTTGTTCTCAGCCAGATTTCAGAGGAAAACTTAACAGCTAGACACAATATATCACATTAATGCACACACCTGCTGCAATCACATCCTTCAAACCTGTAATAAATTACGAAAAAAAAGAAGAGAAAAAAGAGAGACAGACTCACTGTATACCTCTACAATGATGAATCAAGTATAAAGTCAACAAAGAGAACGGGTTCTCTCCGTTGTCCAGCTTCAACCATGTCACTGTCTCTTTAAAGTAGCCCCTCCCTGTCCCTCCCGCTGCCACGGCTACAGCCAACGAGCATTGTGAAGTGTGACATGATCATGCTCACTTTCCGTAGTTAAGCCCTCGCCGGGGGTCGGCCTCTCCAGCTGCTCAATGAGTCATTTGATTGTCATCCACCTAGTGCACTCACAGAGAGAGGCGAGAAAGAGAGGCAGACAGCGACCGAGAGAGAGGGAGGGAGGGAAGAAGAGAGAGGGAGATATGGAGGGAGGGACATGAGAGAATGAGAGGAAAGGAGGGGAGTGAGAGAGAGGAAGAAAGACAGAAGTCAGTTTGAGAGAGGGAGAAACGGAGCCCGGAGCGTCTTCTGCCGAGGATGACAAGCAGTCACAGAGTCTAAACCCCCGCGCAGAAATAAGTGAGTTAGAACAGGGCTTCTGGCTCTGTAATAAACCGTTTAATGGACAGACAGCCTCTCCTTTCCTTCCTCAGGGTAACACTAAATCCCTCTTTATTGTAGTTTGCACAGATGTTAGTGAGTTATCCATTTCTCTAATCACACTGGATGCTGGCACATCCATCTCGAGGTGAAAAATAACCCATCGCCTTTTCTCCCACAAACATCTTGCAATTCCTCTCTCTTGCTCCGTCTCTCTCCCCCTTTAATGTCGGCAGTGAGTCATATAAGGGTCAGCTGCACCAATACAAATAGAATTCAAACAATATTGTGTCCCGTTTCGAGGCTTCATGCGATTAGGAACAGCCTGCGGTCAGGTTTGTTTTATAGGTTATGGTGCCGTTTCAGGGGTGCGGCATCTGGACATGATATTGCCGAGCGCCTCGTCATAAAGACAGACATTGTCCCGAGGCCTTCGCCGCAATAACGCGATTCGCCACCATAGAGCAGAGACAACAATGTCAGATTGTTTTTGAACTGCACAATTTCATAACGGCCTCACAGTCTCAGCCAACAGCGGCAAACGCAATTAAGTCATTGATAAACAACAAAGTGTGCTGGAAAAGTAAGTTTGGATTACAGGAGTCTATGTGAAGATAAAACGATAAGCAAGGGCATATTCGATTTCACCTGATGCAATCGCGTTTATTAAAAATCAATGCAGCAAGGAAAGGACAGTCATATCTTTAACAGAAAATATTTGGAGCGTTTTCGGCGTCTTAATGCGCTCTTCGGCTATTCTGACCTCTCGACAGCTGTTTTTATGTGTGAATTTGGTCGTTTTAGATGATTTCAACCAGCACAATATCTACCTTTCATCAGACCATTGTGAGAGACGGACTGTCTCTGATGCCGACCCTGTGAGATATAAAAAAAAGAAAGAAGGAAAGAAAGAAAGAAGGCAGAGAGAAAAAAGAAAGAAGCGAGACCGATTCGGCATTCAGCGAAACGCAGACGGGTTAAATCTGGAAGCGTGACAAAAATGTGTCCAGCCTAATGATGTCAACTAGTGTTCTCTCTGCAGAATGTGCCTTCCTGCTTTCTCTCTCCTTCTCATTCTCCTAACTGCTGAGAAAAGCAAAGTTCTGACACAAACACGCTGTCATGTAAACACATCCACTCTCCTTCTCCCACCTATTACTGTAATCTCACTATCAAACACAGACATGAAAATAAACCGCTTTTCCGAGAGACGAGGCGAGAGTGTGCCGAACAAATCGAGCCACACCGATATGTTGTCTTTAGGCTCTAACTAGGTGCAGAGGACTGTAAGTTCTGAAGAGGAACGTGAGGGAAAGGTCACATGGAGTTCAGAGTGAGCGGATGAGTGATGGCCGTGGAGTGAGGGGCTCTGTTGCCGGGTCTTGTACTTTTCTGTGCTGGCTGATGGGCCTCACAGCAGTAGCCTGCGTCTTGATGGATTGGCAGGCAGTGAAAGGAAATGTTGCCCCCCTCCTCGTTTTTTAACACAAACACACACACACACACACACACACTCTCCACCATCCCATCATTTCCCCTCCCACCGCTTGAGTGAGAGATTTGCCCTCATCTTCGTCTCCCTCCTCCCACCTCCAGCTGCCCCTGGGCTGCTCGGGAGACTCAGGGAACGAGGGGTAAAGGGTTTAGGGGGCCGGACATCTCATGACCAGGTCAGCGGAGGAGCGCTGGCCCCCAAAGGCAACCTGACTGGCTGGGACCGAGCTTGAGCTTGTTGTACCTGGCTGGACACAAAAGGACCTGGAGCAGCAGGGGTGGGCTACTAAAATAAACATCAAAGGAGTGGAGGGGATGCGTAGCAGACCCTTTTGTTGCATGGAAATGGAGGGCTCCCCTGGGGAGTGTCGGTGCTAAATGAGATGGTCTGTCTCGGGCGCACTTCCTGGTGAAATATTTTTGATAAATAAATCACAGGACCCTCGACACGTTAACCGCTTAGTGACCAACAGGCCACGAGATAATCGGAACAACTTTTTTAAACCCTCTTCTCCATCCCTCTTCTTCTGCCACTGGAAGCCGGTGTGTCATTTGAATAATGGCTTGCAGTGTCTGCTTCCTTTAGAAAGCATCATACACATTCGGATAGTGTTCCAGCTATTGTTTGCCGAGCTTGCTCCCCAGAAAATAACAAATCCATTCTGATGTGTGTCTCTGCCATGTCAAAACAGAGCCCTGATAATGACATGAACCTAAACCTCTGGAGGTGTCTCTAGGGCTCCGGTGCTCTTCCAGCTATTAGGATTTGTTTGCTTGTTTGTTTTCTGTGTGTAGGGTCCCCATGGATGTGTCTAATTGCTTGATGTGATTGTGTAATATATTCACAGTCAAGGAGAATAGACGTGGTATAATATCTGCCTGCGTGTCTCGAGTTCCTCTGTGAGCACTGGTATAAGTGTGTCTCATTTGTACCTTGTGTTCTAATAAATGTTAAGCTGTCAAATAATGTGTCGTGCCACATGAAGCACTGTGGACGTTGTGCAAAAGAAGTGATGCTCTACAAACCCTCTGCAACAATAAGACAAAGCCACTCAATGAGATTTGTGTACTACCGTATGACTGTTTCCACATATGCCGAGTGGGAGGTTGTGTTTGTGTGCTTGCATCTGCATGTGTGCACTGCACAGATTAAAACTGCTTTGCTAGCAAACGATCGTGAGCGTGAGATTGTGTGTGTGCGCGTCTGCGTACGTGTGCGTGCACTCAAGCGGTTGAGATGGTGGCGGTGAAGGGAGGGCTTCTGGGGAAGAGATGATTATGCCCATCTGTGGTGGATGCCAGGTGTGTACTCCCCACCCCCACCTCTTCCCTTCCTGTTCCTCCCCTCCATCCCGGTGACGCTCCACTCCACACATCACCCTCCATCAGCGTGCTCCAGCTGCCAGCCACCATGCTAAGTAGTACCAAGGGGCGCTAGCGTGCCTTCACAGATCGCACTTACTGGTGAAACCGGAGCAACTCTGCAGTCTATAAAAGTGCAACTGGATGAGACACTGTCCAACAGGGCCTGACACCTGCTGCGGTCATGGACTTCCTCTCGGCATGCCTGCCCTGTGAAAACTCATAAAAACGAGCCTGGGACTCTAGTGCACTGATATTGACCTCCGCATCAGATTTTGTGGCTGTCGATTGCTTGTTGCTTTCTGGTCAATTTAGATTCTCCTCACCTCCAGAAACTGCAGCTTGTGTTTGGTTACAAGGGTGATTTCTGTGATCATTCCACCGGCGTGCATGTCAGAGCCGCTTGATTTGCGGCAGCACCCTGTTTCTGTGAGGCTGTCACCTACATAGACACACTCACGTTTACACCACGGAGCCACCCCACACAGAGAGGACGTGCCTCGTAAAACACCCCGCGACGGGCTAGATTGATCCCCTTGTGAAAATGGGCAATATTCCTACTGCATCGATATCAATAAAGCGTATCAGGCTGGAGGCTGTGCAGGCCTCCTTTTTGTTTCCCTTCTGTGGTGGGTAGAGGGAGGAAAAAATCCATAGACAATTGATGGTGTCTGGAAGAAAGGGTCTATTGGAGTATATCAAATCAGGGTATCGAAGAGAGGAAAGTTTGCCCTGTAAATTAGACTGTTTGCTCCAAATTCAGTGATAAAGAGAATGGAATAGGAATGTCTTTTTTGCCTATGCCAAATGGTGAATAGTGTGCAACCATAACCTTCCGTTAGGCATGGAATGTTAATATATGGAGCAACATAGGCATTTGTGCAAGTATCATTGAACATTTATAGTTGATTAACATTAAAAGGACATGTTTTGACAGTTGACCCAAAAATGAAAATTCTGTCATTGACTACGTTTACATGCGCAAGAATAATGTGGTTATTTCCAATAATCACAGTAAGGACTTAATCGCATTATGATGTTTACATGTCAAGAGCAAAGCTCTTCACTCCCGTTTACATGCAATTTCCATTATTCTTATTATTCTCTAAGAATTGTGGTTAATTTTTTTACTGCCATTATTAACATACCCCACTGCACAGCACCAATGATGTACTCAGAAAGAGCAGCTGTTTTAATTTATTTACGTCTAATGCAAAACACTTTTGTACGGTTGTATTCCACGCTTTTTCAGTGCCATAGAAATGTGATGGTGATTCTTATGCTTAAGACGCATACGAATCGGCATATGCCACCTATGTCAACACAATTATGCTTGCTGCGATTATATTAATGAATAATGTAATAATGATTAATCGCATTATTTACATCAAATTATTGCATTTACATGAGGTAAAGTTTAATCGCAATATTGTCAAAATCTCATTATAATCGCATTAAGAGGGTTTGTGTAAACGCACTAATTGTTTACTCACACTCCGAACCTGTATGATTTTCTTTCTTCTGTGCAACATAAAATGAGATAGTTTGAGGATTTTTTTTCAAAATATCTTATTTTGTGCTCTATGGAATAAGTAACGTCATACAGGTTTGAAACAGAATAAATGGGTGAACTATTTCTTTAAGTACGTTTACATGCACAGTTGCAGTCAAGCTACACTGGGTTTTTGAGATGTCAAGCTAAAATGACATATGACACAATGTGTAATTGAATATTTGAAGGATTAAATACATGTCGTGTGTCACCTGTCTTTAGCACAGCACCAAGGCACCAACTGTAGTCTAATTAATGTGTGTGCATGTTGGACGAAGCTGGGATACAATCATATTATATATTGTAGTAAGCGTATGTTAGTCACTTTTATTCAGACTTCATAACATTTAAAAATGAATTATTGCTTCAGTCAGGCTGAAATCTAACTTTTAAAGTGTGTGTAAAAGCATATACTGATTGTTGACAGTTGATGGTCTTTTTGTGAGCAAACCTATTTCTGTTATCTCTCCTTTTGTGTTTGCTGGGTTAGTGGTGTGGAGGGATGGTGCCCTTCACGGAATGCTTTGTAGATGAAATCAGGCCAATCAGTAGCATAATGAGAGGTGTAATATGTCCCCTGAGAGAGAAAAAAGGGGAATGTAGGCTTATAATATTGCCAGAGCCTCTATAATCTCTATTAGACTCTATAATCTCTCCATAGATACTCACATATACACTCACACAGAGTGTCATGGCCAACAAATATCTTCTAATTTTCATACATTTTTACCTTTCTGCATTATTCTACATTTCTTTGCTTTTTCAGTCTGTGTTGTTCCTGTTCTGCTATCAGAAGTGCATCTTCTGTATAACCAGACAATCCTCGTGATAATTATTCAATAGCAGTGAAAACACAGTCTAATTGTAGTCTAGTCCTAATTACACATGGCTTTGTTTTCTAGGAATGCATTTCAAAGGCACATCAAACACTTTGAGTTGAGTGAAAAGCAATATAGCTGGGAACAAATGCAGACCTACTTTAGACCAAGTAAATAAATTCATTATTGGTGTATGATAACAAGAAATGGAAAAAAATAGAACCAGAAAAAAGCAGACAGTTATATGTATGTGAGTCATGCTTATTATCTCTTATTTTGAATGTATTAGCATATGCATGAGATTTTTTTTACACTTGAGTCCAACCAGCTTGCAAGAAATCCCTCATTGACAAGAATAAGAACTCAATATCAGCAGAATTAAAAGTTTCCAGCTTTAATATGGAAATGATGCATTTGAGTCCAATAAAGCAGAGCCCTGGATTAATACACACACAGTGATGTGCTATTCTTGACACGTTTTGATTTGTTCAAGGCTGCATGTACATGTGTGTTCTATGCCTTCCGACAGGTAAAATGCTGTACACATTCAGTAAACGAATACATTAATTGGAGGTGACTGTGCTGCGAATGAGGTGATTTTATCATTCAGTACGTGTTTCCGTTTGTTTGACCACCAATAAACTTCTCCCGACCACCCACACGCATGATAAACACGTTTTGAATTTTTCTGAATCATTACAAATGTGTGGGACAATCTTACAAATAATGGAAAATGTCAGACATTGAAACCTTGAGATCCACCCCCCCCCCCCCCGCCCCCCACCCCAAAAAAATAAAAAATTACAGAAAGATAATGTTGTAAACAAACACTGTCTCCACCAATAATATTTTGACATTTCTATGCTTGATGCCACATTTTTAGACATTGAGGAAAGACACCAAAGTACTTCAGCGGCTGTACATAATGTCATAATGTCAGAAGCGACTTAATTGGATTGGGGAAGGCTGTCTATTTCCAGTTTCTCTCTCTTATTCTTGTTATTTTCTACATTCCCTCAGGAACGTGGAATCCACAACATTCACTTTTGTCTGGTGTCTGTCAAAGAATAAACATCAGATATGAAATTGGAAAGAAAAAGTGCATTCCATCACTGGAAGGATGTACTTCGCTCTTATCAGATATTTGCATCTAAATTGGAGTCTTGCTCTGCCTTTGAAAAGAGCACCATACTGAGCGTACACACACGATGTTTCGACTGGAACGTAACACATTGTTAAATGTCCAGTCACGAATAGTTGTTAGCTTTATCCTGGCCATTCATTCTCTAGGAGTATTATGTCCTTTAGCAAGACTTCTCTGATGACATTCATGGCCTGCAAAGTGACCTCTGTAGCCTTTCGAATTTACCATTTAGTCATGCATTCTGCCATTATTCCTTCTGCTCTGTTTTGTAACCAACATATAGATGATAACTGTTAAAACTTTTAGTGCATGGCAGAACTTTTCAACTTTTTTCATTGATTGATTGATTGATTGATCGTCTCCTTAGATTTATGCATATGTCTCATATTATCTTGAAATGTATCTTATTTTTCAAATAAGTACTCTTTTAAATGATAGCATTTGAAACTCCAACATAAAAAGAATTTAGTGATTTCACTATTTTATCGTCCTCAGAAACTTTACATTTTAAATTAAGTTTAACAATTGTCCATGACACTTCAAATACTGTGTTCACACGTCTGACTGTAAGTACAGTAGTTTCCCCCAAAATTCATGAACAGACAAAGTGGATGTGTTTTGAAAGCAAATGCCGAATCCATCCTAACACTTCTGACAAATGAAAACACTGTCAATTCAACTGTAAAATTATTTTAGTCAGTGTAATTTCAATGGAAGCAAATGGCGTGGTTCAAGTGGACAGAATGGCATATTTGGGAGCACCTCTGCTCTTCCCCTGATGGAGTTCATTAGAATTATGTCCTTTACAATGTACATGTGTGTGTATGCATGTGTGTGTGTGTGTGTGTGTAGTGTGTATATATGTGTGTGTCTGGTCTTCTTGGTCCAGTCCTTCTTCAGATTGATTCCATCAGCGCTGCCTCTAATCCACTTACTTAATGAAATACATAATTAACATATTATAATTGCAGTAAAGATGGTTTTGACAGAAATCATTTCCCGTATCTAATACCATAGTAATTTAATCTGTTCCCCACTCCCTAACACGACCCCTCCTGATTAAGTTTTGTCCCTTCATTTTTCGATGCACGAAGAGCGTAAGTCAGTGTGTGTGTGCATGTGTGCTCTCTCCTCTGCCTAGTTTGTCATGATTATTATTCTCCATTGTCCCTGTCTTTGATTGATTGACAGGGCTGTGGTGTGCAGATGGGTCATGTGACCTGGCAGATGGCGGAGAGGAATGAGTGAGCAGTTTCCCTGCTTGTGTGGTCTCACACTTGTTCTCTTGATATGTTTCATAAACAGAGTATTAAAGCAAGAGCAAAGACATCTAACAAACGAGAGAGAGCGGAAGAGAGAACCTCTTGAGTTTTTCTTTATACTTGTGCTGTGTTATGAGGGTGAGATAAACCTTGTGTGTTTCATTGGTAACTATAAACTACTCCTCTAACTGTCAATGGGCTTTGTGAACACCCAACACACTCCGGTGACAACTTGTAATCATTTGTATAAGATGAAGAAATGGCAAGCTGTAGATGTAAAATATGTGTGTATATATACTCAGTATTTGTTTTATTAATAATTATTTAATAATTAATAATAATATTTTTGTCTTTTTCCATTTGGATAGAGATTGTATTTGAGGGTTGATAATAATAATAATAATAATAATAATAATAATAATAATAATAATAATATTGTTGTTGTTGTTGTTGTATTTTTTATATTTAATATTAGTATTGCTGTCGTAACAACAACAACAATACTAATACTATTACAATTTGTGATTAATAGAAATGTAATAATTTATAATAATGTTTTTTTGATAGATTTGGATAGAGACTGTATTTGAGGGTTGATGTTATTCTTATTCTTATTACTTGTTGTTGTTGTTATTTTTAGTATTTAGTATTAGTATTACTATTAGTGTTACTACAACAATGACAACAATATTAATACTAATAGCCTACATTGTGTGATAATTAATGATTAATAATAATTTAATAAATAATAATGATTTTGCCTTTTTCCATTTGGATAGAGATATTATTTGGGAGTTGATTATTATTATTATTATTATTATTATTATTTCTACTAAAGATAAAGCATTGCCAACATGACAGCATTGGGGTGTCATTCACACCATTGTGAGATGCTACAGTGTATTTGTATTGGTGCAGCTGCTGTGGTGTATTGTAGAGATGCCAGAGTTCAGGCAGAGAATGGGTTTAAATCTTAAAGCACAGATAGAGTAACAATGAGTGATTATTGCACGAAAGAGCCGCAGGCTCAAGGGATGTCTGTAATGCCATTACCCACTACATCATCTATACCGGCCAATAGGCAACTGATCCCACACTGCCCCTAGGTCACAGCGAGTTCAGGAGGTGGAAGAGCTGAGGCGTGATGTAACACACTCAACAAACCAGTCCTCCGTTTTTTTTTCTCCCATAAACACAAACACACCCCTCACATACTTCACCGGCTTCAGACATCAGCATCAGCATAAGGTCCAGCCAGCAACCTGAGACGCATGATGAAATGTTGGCCTGTTGATCAAAAGGCCTGTTCTCATCTCCTCTTCATTGCACGTTTGACGGAGACTGAATGCAGTCAATAATGACATTAATCTAATCCAGTAAGGCACCAGACATGCATTAGTTACTCTTATGGAGATGCAAAACAAAAGCAGGGGACTGATAGATGGAGGGGTGGATCCGGCTCCATGCATGTGCGCCCGCTGAAACCAGAGACTTGAAAACGGAGAGGGAGGAGGGGAAAAAGAGTGTGTGAAAGAAAAAGAGCAAGAGTTGGAGGGACACAGAAAGAAAGAGAGAGAGAGAGAACATGTGAGAGAAAAAGCAAGAGAGATTGTGTTGAGTAATGAGCACTGTGCTCCCAGAACAATCACGCTCTCCATTTTGTAGTGTGTTTTCACCTGATGTATTGTCTCTGTTGAGGGAGGCCTTGTAATAAGACCATTTGGGCCCCTCATTTGTGCGCATTAGAGGCAAATATCTTACAGTGCCCTTAAAAGAGCCTGGAGGCCTGGAGAAACAGCAGTCCTGATGTGCATTTGGAGCAGGTGACGCAAGGAGAACGCTCCTGGTTATCTGCTAAAAACAAGAGCACATTCACCACAGGTCTCCTTCATCTATGGTGTGTAATTTCTGACTGCAGACTTATGAGCTGATAATCAAAGCTCTGTGATTATTACAGTATATATGATGTTTTCTCTGACGTCTATATCAGAAATGAGAGAGGAATAAATCCTGGGAGATTTGCTGTGTCGTCTCTTCACTGACTGCCATGTACTCCTCTTTTGATTATGCACGTGCCGTGCGATCGGATTGAATTGAATTTGTGTTCGTGTGTAAATAGGCCATCCGGGCACGTGAGGGATATGACAAGATGAAGAGGCTTGCAGAAGCATCAGTAGATGCAGCGTGGAAAATGATTTTAATCAAACTCACCACTTATCAGAGCCAGCAGATGGAGGAGCCAGATTCTCTTCCCTTAAGCTAAAGATGGCCACCTGAGAAAAAAGATGTGTTCTGGCAAAACTTTCCTGTATGGCCATGCTCGCTTTTGGCTTTAAATATATTTTTGCAACAAAAGATCAATTTAAACTGAATTTAGAATAATAAAAAAAAAAATGCATACATAAAATAGATTGAATATTAAATAACACTCAGCACACTCATAATAAAAAAATTATATACAGTATATATATATATATATATATATATATACTGTATATAGCTTTATTGTGACATCCTAAAGAGGCACAGAATCACTTTCACAGACTTTTAAATGAAATGTTCCCTCCTGGTGGAATGACCTACCAAACTCAATCTGAGCAGCCTAAGACATAGCCATAGCCATCTTCAAGAACTGGCTAAAAACATATCTCTTCCATCTTTATTTGACCCTCTAACTCTAGCATTTCTCTATTCTAATTCTATTCTTTAAAAAAAATGTCCCTTTTAGACTTGCACTCTATTCATTTACTGCTTGTTTTCTTTAAAAATACATAAATAAATAACACTAGCTTTTCTAATCTTTTTGTATTCTATCTATTTGTTTTCTTTTTATTTATTATACAATTATGAAAAGCAAAACAGGCCTCTAACACTTGCTCTATTCTTTTTCTATTTGATCGGTGTTCTTTTTATTTATTTACGTGTACTGCGTTAAGCTAACTGAGACTTGTTATACTGTAGCACTTGCATATCATTGCTCCTTTGTTGATTGTGATAGCTTCCATTGTCCTCATTTGTAAGTCCCTTTAGATAAAAATGTCTGCTAAATGACTAAATGTACATTTAAATATATATATATATATATATATATATATATATATATATATACATAATAATAAGATAAGATGCTGAAATTTCAAGATGTCGTAAAATTTGGGTCTTGGCTTCCTTTCTATAAAGGTTTTATTTTCCTTTGGTGGGGAAATGCTTATGTTTAGCTATGGGCCACATGTTTTTGTTTACAACATCTTTCATTATCTAAATTATTACAAGTTGTAATGAGACAGAGTTTATTAGTATAAAAATAACACCACCACAACAACAACAACTGATGAACTATATATGGAGATTTTATTTGCAAAAACAGATCATGTTTTTTATTATGTTGTCAAGTTTTTATTGTGTTTTATTGTGTTAGTTAGCTGTATTTTTTAGTTATTTTTAACCTATTCAAAATAACCCAACTGCAGTTTGATTAAGATTAATTGGAATGCACAATGGGAAAAAAAACATGATTTTTGAATATTGTTAAAAAACGGAGTCATCTGTTTTTGCAAATTAACTTTTCATATATGTATATAAAAATAATAATAATAATAATATATAACATACTGAGTAAACTTTCCCGCCATTTTTTCTACCTCTATAATAAAGACAGTAAAGAGGAGACAGGAAATGGGAAGAAACGGGATGAATGGGATCAGAACAAGACACCAATTTGAACCTGTCTCCTGTGCGAGAACAGGAAAAACATCTGTTTAATATCTATTTTGAAAATTAAATCAAATACACACACATTTATAATATTATGATTGAATATAATAATTTATCGATATATTTATAATATATAAAAAAATATATATCGCTCGCCGACATACTGTGCATATTGTGGGTGATCTGAACGTATTGTGACTGTGATATAAAAACAACACAACAACCTACGGGTTCCCTTTCATACATGAGTCACTCTGATTCACTCGCTGTGCCACACGCACGCACACATACAAACATATTTACATAGCACCTCCTATGTCAGGGTCACACGGTGTCTTTCTCAGAGACAGGGCGACATGTGTGAGGAGAGACAGCAGCTAAAGCAGGGGGTGGGGCGAGCAGGATAAGGACGCACTGAATGGCAAGCGTACACGAATACCGCCACATCAACTGCCAATATGTTTGGAGGCCTTGGTAACAGCATGTGGTCTCTGGGGAGAGCTGCAGCAGTTCAGGAGAATATCAGATGGAGGGGAAAACAATTTCTGGTGCCAATAATGCAGCACAGATGAAAAATGTTTTAATATTTGCCGCTGCTTTATGGCAGCCACTGTGACAGTGATGGAGTCAATGTCAGCTTTTTCCTTTTAAATGTCATGCTTTGTCTCTGTTCACTCCGTGTGTGTGTGTGTGTGTGTGTATGAAAGAATGTTTGTGTGGCACATGTGGATGTGTGTTATTTTTACATTGTGTGTGTGTGTGTAAGATAACCTGGCAGCTGGCAGAGTTCACTCTTCTTCTCTCCATTGATCACAGAAGGCTTTTTTTCCTCATCATTCAGTAATAGCACACATGCCCATTGCCCAAATCCACAAATGACTTTTCATCCGTAATGAACGATTTACCCCCCAAATGCCCTCATCACCTCCCATCTCTCACACACATACATACACTCAAAAAAATGAAATCTGTGTGTTGTTTGATTAAAATAAATAGAGTATATTGTAACAAATAAAATGAATCAGTTTAAGGGATATACACAGTTATTTCAAATCAATCTAAACTAAATCCAGGGGAAATTAAATGAGCTCAACTAATTTTTGCTGAAACTACAAAAAGGAATTGAGTCGAGTCAACTACTTCTTCTGCGCATGCTCAGAAGACAGGAACTTCCGGTGACCGCTTCAGCCGACGCCATTAATGTGGTGGAGTTGTTTGAAATCGGTAAGTCCAAAAATCTTTTACCATCCTTGTCTATATTGTGCTAATAGTTATTAAAAACTGTTCAAAACAGTCCTAGTATTGTATTCAAGCAGATATTTGACTCTTTATTTTTTATATTTAAAACAGACTCGGATCACCCTGTATACGCAATGAAAAAATAGCAAATTCGTTTAAATGCCTGTATTCATGTGCATATTTAGACATTAACGTGGTATTTGCTTAGATCTGACACTAGTTGTAAGGGGTATTTCACTAGATCGTTTGAGTTATATTACAAACATTAACCAATTAACCATTGAATTTTGTTGAGCTTGCTGTTAGCAAGGTGATATTTCCGTACGGGTAGAGACGAGAACACAGCAAATTCAAGTAAAAACGATTTACAGTTATTTCACTTAAAATACAAGTTTATGTTTGATGTAACATGTTGTACCCAAAGCGTGATTTTTGTATTCGGAAATACATGGAAAACGAAAAACGCGTTCTATGGAGTCACTAAAGGGACATGGTTTGCTAGCGGTATTCTGTTACAGTACATTATAGTTAGGGTCGCATCATTGTATGATGTATAACGCGCATCTCGTCAGTAAAGCCGGTTCTGTAATCAGCGGTAAATTCAATCAGGTGCGCAGCTCGTCATTGAACAACGGCTCTGCGTTATAAATGCGGCTCAGTGTGACATATGCACGATGATTATCCTGCAGCCCTAATTTACAGTACATAATATTTCACTTTACAATCAGAGTATGGAGAGAAGAGTGATAGAACGTATGATCACAAATTTTTAAAGTGAAAGTTTCATTTATAATTTACAGTGACATGAAAAGTGGTTTCAGTAGCAGAACTAAACCATCCGAATCTATTTAAAAATGCATTTCATTCTGATACATAAAAAAAAAAAAAAACTATCAAGTAAATATCATGCTAATTCATTTTTGTTTTCATTTCACAGGTTTTACAAGAGAAACATAAATCATGCTTGGCTTTGTTTTTTTTCCCCCATTGGGTAAGTAGTATTAGGCTAATTAATGTTATTTAATTTTAATTGATTCATGGATATTTTTAAAACACCTTTTATTACTGTCATGGAATAGAGGAACGTGTTTTATTAATCGGTGCTTGGACATACATGTTTTGGAATCCAGTATGTAAATGTATAATAGTAAAATCTAAATCAGATTTTACATACTGATACATTTTGATACCTGTGATTTTACAATTTCCTAATTGATTTTTGTGCTTGACCAATATTCAGACAGCTTGATGAAGATTTTTCACACTAAAGGTGGAGTCAATGGCCGAACAATAAAAAACATCATGCAACCCATTTCACAGGTTGGTACACAAAGTTATACACACCTCTTGGTTATCAATATTCAATTTATTTATTTTTTTAACGGTGTTTTGTATTTGTTTTTTTTAAGAATAACAGCATAGATGTGCGAAGAGAATGCATCCTCAAAGCATTGTGTGCATACTTGAATGAAGACCATGTACAGCTGTTCAAGGAGTATGCTGTAAGCAAATGCTTCTCTTCCGTCTATTTCACTTTCATATATTACCTGCACTGTGTTCTTAAAGATTAGTTGTCATACAAATGCTGCATATTTTGTTTATTTTGCACAGGATTGCGATTGGTTGAATGCCAAAGAAGCGATGAAGCAGACAGTAATGGGGATCTATATTGTTCGACATGAAGGACATGACCCAGTGGATCAGCCTGTAGATGTTGGTGTCGTGATTGAAGGGACTGAGGTTCTCAGCTCCTTGAGGAATGCAGCTGTAGCAGTGGCCATGTTATTCGGACTCATTTACGCCTTGAACCTTAGCTACCCACAAGAACTCAAATCTACATTTGAGGTAATCCAGAAAGTGTTCTTCAACCTGGATGGACACAGACTTTCCCCAAAAGTGCAAACCCTGAAGAACAAGATGTTGGAGTAAGTTGACCTTGTTCTATTTTGTTTTAGCTCAACACTGAGCAGAAATTGTCTTAATTTTTTTTTAATTATTATTGTATAGTCATTTTATTTGGTTACATGCAATATGTCAGTATTGTTAATCCTCTTTTTATTTTTTCGGACGGTGGTTGGTTTCTAAGTTTTATTTCTTGACTTGGCTGAAACTTTACAACTACTGCTGTAGTTGCTTTAATGTGATTCTTGAAATATGTAGTTGTAAGATACTAGTTTTGAGATTGTATCTCTACACTAAGCACAAGTTGGTGTTTTTTCCCTTGAGTGCAGTAATTGCCAAATCTGCATTAAAAGTGGTTGATTTTCATTTTATTTAATTGCATGCAATAGCAATATTGTTTCTCTATTTCTATTGTGTAGTTTTTCTTTATTTGACAAAAAATATTTGTCAACCTGCCTGAAACCTTAAAACTACCTCTGTAGTTGCTTTAAACTGACTCTGGAAATACTGTATTTTTGATCTGTCTTGTTCTAAGACGGAGTAGTTTTGAAATTGTAGGTCAGCACTGATCGGTAATTGCTGTTTTTTGTTTCACTTTGGACACTGAATAAAGAAAGATTTGAGACATTCACATTGAGTATTTGATTTGTAAGTAAATTTTGGCAGAAATATCAGTAATTAAATTAAATTAAGCTGGTTTAAAAGACAATTACGTCGTTCAGTTAACATATTTCTGGTTGTTTAAATTTAAGTGGTTTCAATTAATTGGCTCAACAAGACAAAATTGTGTAAAGTTAAATTCACAAGACAATTAAAACAAAAATAATTTGACCTCATTGGCTGAAGATGATTTTTGCTTATGGGTTCTATTTGCTTAGATTAAGCAGAGATAACATAATTCAAATGCGTGGAAATGTGTGTCATAATTATATTAAGTTACACCAACGATTTATTTTTTTGAGTGTACGTTTCTCAGTCATAACAAATCTGCTCTTTGCTATCAAAGAAGATGCTCTTCTCAGCAGCGTGGCTTCGGTTTATTATTTATTTTTAATTAGTTTTATGTGCAACGATGATGGAAGGAATTAATTAGGAAACACAGCACGGTTAATTATGTATACTATAAACTGTGCACATATATAATAACTACAGTATCTAAGTAACCATATCATGTTTCAATCATTGCATCACACACAAAAGGCCGCCTGCATATAACCTCGTGACCTAATTCACATTTAAATGACGCATTAAAAAAGCTTTGACCCCATCCTGAACTGTGACTCCACCCAGTCCCGTATGACCCAGACATGCACCCAGTCAGCGGGAGAAGGAGTGAATTAGTTTTCTATCGTCATTCAGCCCACAGTGCAGCACACTAAAGAGAAGCAGTCATCTCCTAATGACAGGCGGCCCGGGGAGCGGTCAGCGGCGCTACACTAAAACCACAAGGTCAGGCAGAGATCAGAGACAAACTGATTTGAGTTCACTTTCAGCATTTACATGACCCTTATCACCAGGGGTGCAAATTTCTCAAAGAGCAATGCTTCTCTAACATTCAGCAGTAAAGAAAATGGTATATAGAAATGAATCAAGCTAAGCATATAATATTTCAGTTTTTGCACAAGTGTAAAAGCTAATCTTCAAGAAGACAGATTAATGAGGTGACATTTTATAGTGTGAACAATGCCAATTAGGACAGTTTTTTATCAAACAATATTTTACAATATTTTATTTACATACTTCTGAACACAGTTAGCACTTTTTAAGCACTAAAAAAAGATACATTGTCTTCTATGCTGGGGGAAAAAACAGGTCATAACAGTACAAGATGTGCAAACAGATTCTGTGAACATTTTGTTTGGTTTGTTACTGGTTCAAGTTGTTCTACCACCTCTAACTTGACAAAGATGGTCTACCAGCTTGTCTTCAGCCCCATCATCTGGCAGTGCAACTGATTAGTCATCTAGAACAGCTTGGACCAGCTAATTACCACAAATGACCTGTTTGGTTCAGCTGGTAATCATTATATCATCAGAAGAACATTTAACTGGATTTTCCTGTAAGATGCAACAGGATTGCCTACAATAGCTTAATAATTTTAAAATGTATCAAATTAATAATATACACCTGCATGATTTCTTAGTGCTGCTGCTTCACACAGGGATGGGACACATACATTATCATTCTGTGTGTAAACTCATGTTTGTGTTTTAGTACAGCTATGGGCTATTAGCACATGTTCAGACTTTAAATGTTGTATGATTGAGTGAGTGAGTGAGTGAGTGAAGTGACATTCAGCCAAGTATGGTGACCCATACTCGGAATTCGTGCTCTGCATTTAACCCATCCAACGTGCACACACACAGCAGTGAACACACACACACACCGTGAACACACACCCGGAGCAGTGAGCAGCCAATGCTGCAGCGCCCGGGGAGCAGTTGGGGGTTCGGTGCCTTGCTCAAGGGCACCTCAGTCGTGGTATTGAGGGTGGAGAGAGCGCTGGACATTCACTCCCCCCACCTACAATTCCTGCCGACCGGAGACTCGAACCCGCAACTTTTGGATCACGAGTCCAACTCTCTAACCATTAGGCCACGACTATATGATATAGTGTATGCTGTTAACACAGCCTAATCGTATGACGATTAATGAATACAATTCATGACGACAGTTTTAAAGACAAATATTTTCCTCAAATTTTACATGTGCTCCATAAAAAGTCAATGTACAAAGATTTCTTTACAGCTGTTGGAACTGTATATATTGATTAATCACTGTACTAGTATGTGTTATAAACTAGTCATCATACTATTATGCAACATGCCATACAATACTGTACAAACTGTATTTATTAACATATACACAGAGAGAGACTGAGATACATGTCACATTTCTGAAAAGTAAATGTCCACTTCTCTATTTTACATTACAGAGGAACAAATTAAGATATATACATATGCATCATTGGAATCTCTGAAACCCCAATCAATCAATAAATAAACAAACCCATGAGGATTTTATGTTTATGAAAGCATTGTTGCTGAATTGTCCATGTTCTTGCTGAGGCTGATTAGATGATGAAGCTTGATCACATATACTTCAATAATGTCAGGCAAATTAAAACATTTCCATAATGACAAAGACCCTTGTGATAATTACTAATGACTGTTACATTTGATTGTCTCCTGATATTTAAAGGGCAATCAATCATGAGACATATTTGTCACACTTTACCTGATTTCCCACTTTTGCTGAACTCACTCTAATAACTTTCATTAACAAGTCGTTAGCAAACATTATGTTATTCCTATGAGATTAGTAGGTCACGTACATTCAAATATGAATGTGTATTTAATGAAAATATATGCATAAAGTTTCATTACATTCATAACTATTTTTTATACATTTTTATAACACATGATAAGTGTTCCCTAAGCATTATATAAAGTAATAATGTTTGTTTTTGATATTAAAGAAAGTTATTATAAAGTGTTACCATTACTGAAATTATATACAGTCTATAAAAATCTTTTTTTTATTATTTTATGTTTTCATCACTATTTTATTGTGGTCTATCTAAAAAAGGTGGACCCTCAAAAATGACTAAAAGAAAACTGTTGTTGTTCTAAACTTCAGCCCTGTCTTCACCCTTTTCTTCTGAGCCCAATTAAGAGCCTTAATCAGCTAACGACTTTGGCGTGGCCCATTAGAGGGGAATTAAGCAGGTAGAAATGATAGGGTGAGGAGGAAGGCAAAATGCTGAGGAGACTGTTTGTGCATCTCTGGTGTAAAATTAAAAAAGAAAGAATAAGCGATTAAAAGAGAACAAGCTGGAGCAGAATGAGGGCTAGCACTCTTTGGAGGCACTGAATTAGCCAATCACATACACGCACTGTCGAAAATTAATATGGTGAGCCTTCTCAAAGTGGCAATATTAAAACTGGCCTGATTATCAGAGCAAGAAAACTTCTAGAAAGAATAAATAAATAAATGCATACATGCATGCATGAACAAAGAATATAAGTTGAAATAAGGAAACAAATTTTCTATTGGGAAGTTGTTCTGTTTTTGATGCTTGTTTGCTTTTGAGACTGTTTAAATTTTGATGATGCATTACTTCCCCCTCCCAAACATATGATCTCAATTTTAATTTATATTTTTTCTTGAGCTCAACTGAACCTCTTTAACTTAACAGGAACAATTTTCTTTTATCTTGAATGCAGATTTCATGAGCAGATAAAGTAATGTCATAATCACTCTTGTATAAACAACACAAAAAGACTGACATTAACACACATAAATAAATACACTAAAATACAAGAAAAAGCAAATATAATACATTCTAGTCTAATCTCCACACACACACACACACACACACACACATAAATGAGAAAGTGGTCAACATACACTGAATGAATTCACAGAATGAATGAATCATCTGTCAGTCAACTGACAAATTACAGAGCAATTCTGTAACTTCTGTTGTATCAAAACGCCAATTACAGACAAAAAGACTTTTGTAAACTAAGCACAATGTTAAAAACTGACACCCGTTTTTAATGCAATATCACCTTATATTTGAAACAAAGACGAATTTACAGCCAGGTTAAGGGGCTACACAAAAACAATGCTCTATACTCT
Source organism: Barbus barbus (assembly GCF_936440315.1). Classification (NCBI taxonomy): domain Eukaryota; kingdom Metazoa; phylum Chordata; class Actinopteri; order Cypriniformes; family Cyprinidae; genus Barbus; species Barbus barbus. The sequence goes on along the minus strand of NC_136730.1, from coordinate 28,449,763 downwards.
AAGAGTATATTTAACAATTGTACTGTATTTTGTTGATAACATTATTACATATTTACAATAATATCATGACATTATGTCTGCAATTATCATTTATGTGCATGTACGCTGCTTCAGTGCAGCATTAAATGGTCTATGTAAATGCACCTCAAGATATCCAAAGGCATTTGACGAAATAAAGCATATCTTATTTTGAACACTGATATTTCATGGGAATTTTGTTAGTTGTCATCTTTCTGGGTGTGCAGTTTTATATTCTGTTGAATTCTGTTATGCTCACGAGTCACAACCCTGTTATGAAGACTTTAATGCATTGACGACGAGTGTAACTAACCCGTTTTCTTCCCTCTCAGGCTCGTCTTTCTTGCATGTTTGCAAGCGGGAGGAGGCAGGGAGCTGCTGGAGTTTGCTGAGAGTAGCTTTAACTTTTGTCAGAGGCTTTAGCAGCCATAAAAACGGGCCCCGGTTAGAGCAGCGGCTGGCTAATCTCTTCATATCTGATGAGGCCCATTCTGCCCGACGCCGTGGGGTGCCGCGCTCTGTATTTCACTTCACCTTTTTTTGTTTTTCACTTCTTAATTTCTTAGCCTCTCTCTCTCTTTTCCGACTATTGGACGGCTCCCAAAACAAATCAGGCTCATCTTCTGGTGACTGCATGGGCGAGGAAGAGAGAAGAGGGTGTGATGCTAGTGCTCAGCGCCTACCCCTCTCCTCTGCCTTTCTCTCTCTAGGCCTCAAGCAGTCAGCATCTGGTAGCCACCAAAAGGGGCGAGAGTGTGTGTGGCGCCGCAAGCTCAGGACACACACTGGCAGCGTTTGAACGACAATAAAGACGCACAGCCTCACACACGCACACACACTAGCTAGCTAGCGGTGTAGCGCTGTCTGAGTGATGGCTAAAGAGACAGCTGGTGTGTACTCAGCCAAAGTTCCTCAGCCAAACATAAGCTTGTCCGACCTTCAGAGGTCTGGCAGAGGAGGCTGCGTTTTGGGCATTCTTTACTGACAACTCGCAAAGACAGGTTCTAGCACTCACCTATGCTATAATAACTCAAACCATTACTCTCCCTGGATCTATCATGTCCTGATGAGGTTTATGGCAACTTTGTTTATTTCTCTGGATGTGTTTGTATGTTTGTCATCTCATTCTCTGTCTCAGTTCATCAAGTTTCGACAGCACGGAGGAGACGGGTAGGCTATGAGTGTAAATCAGCGAGTGTGTGTGGGTGTGTGTTTGTTTGTGAATATGTGTGTTCTTTCATGTCAAAGCAGATATGAGGTTGTGAATGTGTATGTGTATGTGCGCTCGTGTCCAGGTGTGTGTGTGTGTGTGTGTGTGTGTGTGTGTGTGTGTGTGTGAGACATCGCGAACGCTGAGAAGTGTTTTCTGACGCCTGTCGGACTGGGCCTGTCACAGTGGAACAGGAAGGTGTCATCAGCCCAGGCCTCAGAGCCGGAGCCCGTCAGCCAGCCGGACCTGAACACCCTGATGAGCTGACAGCCGGCACAGCACAGGCCTGTCTCAGGCCTCCCAGAGAGAGAAAGCACCTGCAACCAGCCATCTACCTGTCTGTCTGACTGACTATGGGATACACTTGATACAATGTACATCCGCAACTAACCGCGGCCCTCTTTGAGTTTTCCGGGTGTCTCTGTGTGTGTGTGTGTGTGTGTGTGTCTCGGCTTCTACCTTTTCTGAGTCTTAACTTCTGAGTTCCAAGGTGCACCTAAACCTCAAAATGGCAGTTTTACAAATATGTCAAAATAAATATTAATGATATGCAAAAACAACAAAGTATTTGGATGTACAAACTGTATGAACGCCATTGGATTAGGCAACAAAATATCAATCCAAGTGCCATATGCAAAACAAATAATGAGCTTTTTCCAGAACTGACTTCAGTATCTTCACTTAAACAGTTTTGTAAAAACAGCTAGTTCCAAAGTCATTTTAATGGATAAAATATATTTTAAAAAATACCTGTCCAGGATCGTGAGGGTCTGGAGCATATATATTATAATATAATATAATATAATATAATATAATATAATATAATATAATATAATATAATATAATATAAATGTATAGAAATAAAAATCTGAATGTATAGAACCTTTTTTATTTTATTTATTTATTTAGTTACTTGCTTACTGGCTCCAGGCAATTTTAGTGGATGTAATGTATGTAATCGTATGTTATTTAAACACAATGCACTTGTTTTTGAGAAATGTTCTGGGATTTTATCCTTTTTAAAATAAATTATATGATTTGAGATCACTGTAAAGCAAAATATATCAAACACAATCTGACCATTTCACATGTTGCAGGAAAACTCAGGGTGTTTTTCGCTTTGATGACTGAAATTACAGATGTCACATTACAGATGTTCAAGCCATTGAGATCACACATGCACGACAATTTGTGTACCACAAGCCAGCAAAGTCAAAATTTAGGAATCAAAAATGCTTTATGGCACCGCCGCGTTAAATTATCAAACAAGACGCTTTCTCTCACCGCAGCCGCGTTCCCTTGGGTCTTTGTTAAAACTGACATTACCCACGACGCTCAGTGTTGCTGCATTTGCCTTTGCTTGCCTGTATTATGCTCATTTTCTGGGTGGCAATAAATATTAGAATAAACTGCGCCAAAGCGAGGCTGGTCAGGGCCTCTGTTCCCTGTCTGCTCTGGTTGCCACGGCAGCTGAGTGACAGACAAGCCTAGGGGGGCTGGATTAGATGAGGTGACAGAGGCTAAGAAACCAAAGGCCTCTTTTTTTCCCCCCTTCACCCTTTTTTCCCTCTTTTTTTCCTCGTCAAGTAAATTTAGCCTGAGGAAGGATGAACATCATAAAGCTGAGAGAGGAGGAGAGAGGCCCTCTGTGATTGTTGACGCCTGCCAATAAATCAGATTTTTAATTATCGGACACACGACAAGGAGCAGTGACAACGTGTTTTGCCCCACCTGAGAGACTCCTTCCAGCCGGTTCACCGGAGAGCGCTCTGTCAGCCGCAGTCAGAGGGAAGAGAACTGACACCATAGAAGAATACCGCTATATTATCACACCCTCTTTCACCTCCTCGGCCACACAATCATGCCGAAGACAAGTGCTAAACAAACACTTACAAGTGAAATCACGTGTTGCGGTATGGCTGGTGTACAATAACTGAAAGCGAGAGACCTTTTGAACTAAGTGCATGCTTGGAGGGGCACTGTAGGACACGAGCATGCTGGGTACGACTATGCTTCATGACCAGTGAGGGAACATGCATTTGACATTTATTCCCATATGTCTATTGATTATGTGACAGCAGCAATTTGTTTTCCCTGAGGAATTTCATTACTAACCATGATATTGGCTAAATCTAAGGAAATGTGGTTTTAGACTGTAAGCTAGCAGCAAATATGATCTCAGCTGCACAAGCTTTACATCAGAATTTGTTGCTCGCACAAGCGGGGGTTCACCGTCTACACCCCTCAGAATGTGAATTTTATGTAAGTTGTTCTGTGTAGATTCAATAACTCTTGTAAAAGCCCATTGGCTTGCCATTTCATCTATTACACTGTGGAAAATAAGGTACATTTGCCGCAAGTTGAAAACCACAACACGGAGAAACATTCGGCTGTTGAATAGCATCCAGGTATCGAGCCACATGTGTTTGTGTTTTTGCTCAGTTTTACATTACGTCTTAAAGAAAAGCTTATCATGTGGTCCGCGTGCAGTTATGTCATGTCAAAGTAATGTCTTCTCAAATGCAGACATGTCCTCATGTATACGTCTTTGTAGAGAACAACATCTATCACTAATCGGGGAGCAGATTTCAAACAGAACTTGATGAAATATTCCATTAATCTAAGTGTGCTGTAAGTGTCTACTCCTCACCACAACAATCTAATATCTTCTGCGATGGAGCCACTAAAACTTAATGAATCAAGCAACGTTCGAACCACAGACATCATTACATATTTTCTGATATACATTTATCATTGTGGTTTATTCTGTTTCACACTGAAATCCATATAAATAACTGTGTTTGAGCCCCTTTGGACTGATGAGCTGCCACTGTCAATAAACGCTCCCTCAAAGCTCTCTTTGACAACAAGTTTTTGCTGCACTTACATAATGTACAAAACAGGGTTGCACATTTTTTATCATTCTATTTTTAATTATTATGAATAATTTATTATTATTATTATTAGTCTGTGATTAAACCCCATAATTTAATGTTGAATCAACATAAATAAATACGTTTTAAGACAGTATTATTTATTTTAATACTGATACCTCTACTGTTTTTTTCTCAATTTCTGGGGATAAAATGAGTAAATATAGACTTAACATTGAAACATGATTGCTATAATTTAGGCCTAAACTGCAAATGATCAGACTATTTTTGTTAAACATTTGACAACAATTACAGAATAAGATCAATTTTAAAACAACTTTAAATTTAAATACTAATTACAATCATTGTGTTTATTGTAATACTTGAAATGTCACATTTAGCTTAGCTTTTAAAGCATTTTAAAGCTAAAATGCCTAAAGATGATAAAATACACAGCATCCATATCATCACAGCATTTCATATTATTCTCACTCCGCTGTTGACGGAGTGTAGGCTCAATGTTCTCACACTAGATCACCTTTCTGGATTTCCCCCAGATGCTGATGGCATATTACTTCAGCCCTGCACCCCTAGACCTATAGACACTCCTCCTCTTTTATCCTACCCTATAACCATGGTATTTCTTTTGTGCTCAGAGCTAGAAGAAGAGAGAGCTGCAGGCGCTGTGATTTACGAGTGCTTAGCTCACTAATTCTTGCCGGCCCGAGCAGGAGACATGCATGTTTTGTTGGTGAAGGTGGTGCTAGTGCTGTACGCCCCGACACTCTGGACATGACACTTTTCTTACAGTGCCTCTTCCCTCCCAGAGCTAATTTATGGACAAATTCAGCCATCCTGAGATGATCACAAACACTATACACTATGATATACAATAAGAAGCATTTACACAACAGGAAGAGTAGAGGTTTGTGCATGAATGTTTCCTTACTGTCACCTGGATAAGGTTGCTTCGGGTAAGTAGCACATGTTTGACACATCTAAAAGTTTAAAGGTCCTAAATTCTGAGACCATACAGATGTTCTCTTTTTCGCTTTATTTTATTTTTAATTGATATTACTAATTAGTTTAATTCCATTGTGTACTTAAATGTGTAGTTTTATGTTTTCAGTTTTAGATAAATTAAAATAATACTAATTATTAGTAATAAATGTAATATTAAAAAATATATTATAAATTATAAATCATTTTAAATATTATGTCTACTGTAGGTAAGTTTTTAATATTATAATAAAAAAAAAGTTATAACCAAAAACATAACAAATACTGCTGTAGGACATTCAGATAGTGTGCCAATAGTGTGCTCTTAACATAGACTGTGATGACAACTCTTGTAGTAAATTAGAAACAAATGCAAAATTAAAAAAAAAAAAAGAATTAAAAAATAAGTGGTCTCAGACTTTTGGACTCCAGATATCTTCTCCTCTATCTCACTCTCTCTTAAACATTTTGTCAGCTGTCATGACTACTTGCACACATCTACGTTTTAGCAGTTTAATACACAAATGTAAATTGTGTGCCATCACTTCACTTAATTTGTCCTGTAGGGGGCGACAAGCTTTTTTGGTGAGTCACATTTATTTAATCCAAAACTTAAAAAAAAAAACAAATACACCCTTACATACCATATATTAAACAAAAGTCAAATAAAAACAGTTTTATATACCTATGGAGTCAAGCATTATTGACTTACAAGTCTGTTAGGATAGAAGCCCACGTCAGTGCAACAAATTGTGAGTGTTTTTGATCAGCACTCGAGAAGCTTAAGTAGATAAGACATGCTTTAGCAGACTTGGAGGGAGTCCAGCAGCCTTAGATGAGACAAAGAACTAGTTAGACAGAGATGGAGACGACAGAGAGAGACGGAATAAGACATAATGTGAGTCATAATTTTCCAAAACAGAACTTAAAAACATTTCTAACATATGTCCTGAGAGATAGGCGAAAGAGAGTGTGTTAAAAATGTGCTTTTGTCCGTGATTGCCATTGCAGAATTTAAAAGGCCACGAGAGAGGCAGCTAATTTTACACAATGGACTTAGGATCAGCGGATTACGGCCTGATTAATCAGCCATGATTAGTGTTCATCAAGATCTGTGGAATCAGCCCTGTCATGACTTTTTTTTAGAAATGCCATTTATTTATTTAGTCCTATTTTGAGAAAACATTATGCCAGGTTGTCATGCTGACAGGAGCGCTATCACTATTCATTAAAGCTTTAAAAAAGAATCAGTCTCTCAGCCTGTCACGGTTCCTTTAATGGACTGTGTTGATGTTCTGGATGTGCGGAGCAATAGCTGAGCTGTTATGGTGGAGTGCGGCCCGCGGTGACGGTACAGGTCCCTCTCAGAAGTTGAGCGGCTCTGGAATTATGGACGTCGAGAGAGAATGTGGCAGATGGCTGACAAGGCATTTTTACCCATAACGCCCCAGTAAAACTTTAACTCCCGAGATTTAGTGCTAGCACTCTGCACTTAGCAAGCTGCAGCCAGGGTCATATTTTTTCAAAAGTCCCAAACTGATGGTTCTGCAAGGTTTGCATAAACATGCTTTATTGATTGCGTTGTTAAAAGATTCAAAGGGTCAGTATCATTTAGCCGAAGACAGTTTTAGAGGACAAATAAAAGCTAAAAATTGCTAAACGTTTGGGTGGGGAATATTGATTTTATTTTGCAAGTTGAGGAAGAAGTAATTCAATTATTCATTCTGTTATAATTATGATTGATGCAGGCATTAAGGAGTCATTTCAGAAAAGAAAGAAAAAGTTTTAAAATAAAATATTTGGTGCAAGCAAGTTTATACCTTAAAGACCCCTAGTAGACTCCAAAACAGAGAATGCTTAAAAAGAAACGTCAAGGGTAAAAATAAAGAAGCCCAAATCGCTTGAACTGAAATATCGTTTGACGTGTTCATTCTCCTCATGACAGCCTCGGCAGAAACTAACAGCCGGCTTTGTCTTCATTGTAGCAAGTTTATGAAAACATTTCACTTCCACAGTCATTTGTATTCGACTATGCAAAACAAGCTCCCTGATAGGATGTGTCATCCTAATTGGGCCCATGATGCCAGTAGGCCGGGAATTATGGGAAGGGGCTGATGTGGAGACAGGCTGAGCGGAGGAAGGGATGTGCCGAGAGAGTCATCCCTCTTACCACGCCAGACGCCAGCCGAGACTGAGGGGCACACAAGGGGGGCTGATGAGAGCGTGCCGGGGGGGTATGTGGGGGCATTATGAGGCACAGGTGACAGAGTCTCACATCTGCAGCTGCCAGCATTTGGGTTGGCTTGTTTGCTATAGTTTGAATGGATAGGGGGTGGGGTTGCTGAGGCCGTGGAGAGTTGGTGAGAGGGTAAAAGGGAATTTTGTTTATAGTGCACAGCTGCTTGTGTCACTTCTAGGGACCCGTAAAAGCAAAAAGGAAGAACAGTTGAAAATCAGCGAAGAAAACACGAAGCTCACTTTGTCTTCCTCATTCTCCCTAATGATTTAAATTCAGTCACAAGAAGTCTACAAGTGCATTTATATAAATATTTAAAAGTATGCAACAGTTCGTTCCGGGCCTGGAATGTGATCTAAACTGTGTACCAATATAAAATGTGTGTCTGTGTATTAGTGTTTAGAGATTTTTCAGTGACTCTTTTTACTAGTTAAATCGTTATGCCAGTAGGTGGTGACAAGTGACTGTCTTTGAGGTGAGTCATTGAAGCATTCACAGCATTCAGGTTATTCATTCAGAAACAAGACAAGTGAGTGGCTGACCCCAAAATTGCTTACTTCCTTACTATATAGTATGAAAAACAGTAAAGAATAGTGAAAGGAGTAGTGTGTCTGACTTCACAGTATTCATTAAACAATAGGCAAAAAGTACCCGGATGACTTCCAGCAAGATTCTGAAGTGCACATCTGATTGACACTTCACTATCCCATGAGGCCACAGGAGAGGAGTTGTGAATGACAGTAAAGTGATGCAACTGACGCTGGTAAGTCACATGACAATGATAAAATGGTTCTTATAGTACAGTTATAGGATTATACTCACTCTACACACATTCATAGTATATAGACCATTTCAAGGACGTAAACAATAACAAAGGCGTTGGAACGCTACTGCGCATGTCTGGTCCTGAAGCATTTCCGGTAGCACCATTTTTAAATCTCAGATCTATCAAAACCTACAGCGCATCCTTTTTAAGTCTAGCGAAAACGCAAGTTAGGTATTTAAAAAAAATTGAATTACCCTTTAAATATGACTGAGGTGCAAAGAACATTAAAAGTAGTCTTCTGGACGGCTCTGATTGATGCTGCGTGCGTGTACACGAGAAATGGCGGTAAAGGCCATTAATGCAGTCTGGATGCTTACAATTAACTCCTTAGCGGAAAAGTTGAGATAATTTGTTTGTACAATGGATGACATCAGTCTTATGTTCGGTTAAACTGAAGCAAGACAAACAGTGTTACTTACGATCTTACCATGGTTTGTGCTAAGATGTCCGGGGAGGTTTTTGGTGGACATTTCACTTGCATTGCTGGGTCAGTCTGTATGTCTACGCATTCATTTTTATTTGTACAGCGCTTTTCACAATACATATCATTTCACTGCAGCTTTACAGAACATGCATGTTTATTACAATGCTAATTGTATGCTAGTAAAACATTATATTAAATTGTAATATTTGACAATATTACTGATTTTGTCTGTATTTTTAATCAAATAAATGGAGGCTTGATGAGCATAAGAGACTTCATTCAAAAACATAAAAAATAGTAATGCGTCCAGACATTTGACCAGTACTGCATATAAACAAAAGACAGAGACTGTTTCCAGCATATTTATGAACATGTGATCAATATCAAAAGCAGCAGGCTGACCACGAGCAGCTTTGAGTACTACATTGCATTTCATTCTCAAGTTCTCAAACACATCTGGGTGTTCATGTGGTTTGGCACTGTCCTGTCTCCCTGTAGCACTCACTGTTTTAGGTGTCTTACATTACAGATGAAGGCTTTCCTAAAGACAAAAGTAGAAAAACTATTATTTTATTTCATGCACAATATTTACAAATAATACTATTATTGTTTAATACATCAGTACATATTGGAATTAACATTAGACAAGCATAAGTGATGAAAAATGTTACCGTTAGCTTTTGTAAATTACTGCAGTTAACTGTTTCACTATTCAACAGTCATGCATTTATCTGACAAGATAGCTAGACAACTAATGAGAACTCATATTTAATTATAGCCCACATAATACTTGCAATAAAACGGAGGGCTGGGACAATACGCTTATCTGCCGGTTCAATACTATCCCGATACTTGTGTGCCGATTCAATATATATTGCGATAATTGAGTATTGCGATTCTGTAACAATTGCGATTCAATATTACAATTTAATATGATTTTTGTTTGCTTATTAAAGACTAAACAATGGAAATACTTGTCATTTTTTTTGTCATGTTTAGTCATGTTTTCCTGGCGGTGTGTAAAATCCAAAGTGTTTCCACACTTGAGATTCAAAACATGAAGGTGCAGAAAGAATTCTGGAAGAGGTTTGATCTTCTGCCTCCGTCATGATTTTGCTTTCTCGCGCCGACTTGAAACGTATACGAAGTCATCATCATCTAATACAGCCGCGCATGCCTTCGCAGACCAATCGTTGTATGACAAAGCATTGCGAGAGCTACGGAGAGCAGATGCTCTGCATGCTTTTAATCGCTCTCGCGGTACTTTGATGTCATATGCCAATCGTCTGCGCGGTACTGCTCCAAGTCCAACACACCTATACATTCTGCCCTCTGTTCGAATAAAAGTGGTAACTTCTCCCCACTACCTCTTAGGAAAAGTAAAATAATTAAATATGAATCGATTCTGAGATAAACCAATCGATTTTTAAATCGTTTTAAAAAGAATAGCGATAGTTAGGTGAATCGATTGTAATCTCCCACCCCATTTTTAGGGGTCACAAAGTAATTACTTATTACTTATTTCAGTATTTGATTGAGTTATCGAATCATTCACACAAGTGATTCGTTCAAAGCACTAAATCATTCAGGAATTAAGTGATTATTTAGTCATTGAATCATTTACTTAACTGATTCATTCAAAACACTGATTTATTAAGCAATGAAACAATTGACTGTATTTATGAGTGAGTTGTCAAGTCATTCACTGATTCATTCAACTGATTCATTCAAAACACTGATTTACACGTTACTGTATTTACGAGTGAGTCACTCCACTGATTCGTTCAAAATACTGATTCAGAAACAAAACACCACTATTGTTGGTTGAGGCGTGCAACAGTACAGACAATTTTATCAACACATCTCCAATGTTAGCACATTAGGTGACAATAAAAAATCAATCGTTTATTCGCTGACCTACACAATCTCAGCAACAACTGTCACAGATGTAAGGATGACGTTATCAAATAAAATGTCATATTTAATGTAAAAATATGTCAAATAAGTTTGTTCGAGAACTACAATGGGTCAGCAGGAATTGTTTTTGTTGTCCCTAACATCTAAGTTGACGACAACTCGTTTTATGTTGACAAAATGACATTTAATGTGCTAGTGAAATTGACAATTTCTGTAATTTTACTGTTTGTACATTTGTTATTGTATATTACTTTTTTATTCAGAAATATGAAAATACCAAACCATAGTAAATCCCTGCTTACATATAAAACATTTTTAACAATAGTTGTTAATAATAATGTACAAATTCCTGATCGGTTTTGATGAATTTTCTTTCATTAGTAAACTCACCACTGGTATTCACTATCACCCAGTTTGGCTTTCGCCCAACATTTCTTGCTCGTAGTTCTATTATCATCATCTCAATAGGACCTTGGTCCAGTGTAGGCACGTACCTGACTTCTACACCCAGGAGCAGCGCCATCCGTTAAGCATGACGACATAGAAAAATAGGGCAACTGCGCACGGACCTGAGAGAACCACTGAGGTGGACACTGGCGAGACTAGCTCGGTTTATCTTCCAGCATTAACATGATGGAAAATATGAATACTTGAATCTTATCGCAGGTGTGCTTTATAACAACATTCATCATAAGACGTATTATGTTTTTATCAAGTCGGGGGGAGAGATGGGAAGCCACTGATTCCATTTCTACTCTGGTCAGCACAGGATCCTGCTTGCCTCTATTATCCTGATTTCAAGAGAGAGAAAGGAAAAAAGAAAGAAAAAAGTGTAGGGAAAAGATTATAAATCCTGCTGAGGCTTTTTTTTCCCCACTCTTTGTTGCCAGCTCTGTCTTGAAATTAACTCAGGATCTGCGGGCCCAGGGCTTTAATAGCAGAAAATAATAAAACAGACATCGGCAGGATCCGTTACATTTATATATTAAAGGCTAGAGAGGGTGTGATGTAGCGGCCGATAAATGTAAGGAAATCCTTCAAGTCTTTCTCTTTTAATAATTCTGTCAGCCTGCAAACCATCTGACCATTGTGCTATTAAAGTCATTTTTTAGGTAAAAAAGAAGAAATATCATCAGTCATTATTATCATTTAATACATCTTTTTGTGCTCTTTTAGTTTCCTGCTTTTACTCAGAACCCAGAACCAAACGCATATCTAACCGTGTTGCAGAAATCCATTAAAAGGGAGAGCAGGAGAATGGGAAGTTTGCCACCGAACAGTAGGAAAGAGATTCGATGATGGCTGCCTGTTTTACTGAGTCTGTGGGGAATTTACAGATGGTGGATTTGTATCATTAATTCACTGTGGCTGGAACTCAGCTGAACTGATTCATTGTCTGTGGCACAAGTGAGAGTTAATGATAGTTTATTCATAGTTTTAAAATGTCTTTATTCAGAATATGGCTGTCCACTTAAATCTGTATTCATACATTAGATTGCTATGTAACATATCCAAGCATGTTTATGTCTTTTTGAATCAGGGTACAAAATAGCGGCTTGTCCTTTTCACTGTCAATCAGGCCATGGCAGTTTGGATACCATCAAAGTCATAGCTCTTGTCAGAAATCATTTGCTAAACATTTCTGCGTCTTAATGCCTTCTGAAAACCTACTACAATTAAAATGTAAAGCTTAACAGAGATTTGTGATGGAGGAGGCTCTGGATGCTTGACATCAGGTGAACACCCTCTTTTAGCCAGTTTACATGGTTAATTTGATACACACTCATTTAAAAAGATTAGGGTCAGTATTGTTTGTTTGTTTTTTGCAAGAAGCCAATATTTTATTCAGCAAGGATGCATTCAATTAATCAAAAGTGACCTATATATCTCAGCATATTCTTTTCACAATTTTAATCAAATTGTTAGCTCATGTATTGTCTGCTTGTTCAATGACTGTTTCCTTTTTTTTAAGAAACATTAAAACAAAGTTTTACAACCATTTCTAGTCTTTCCTTTGTTATCATGACTTGTACTGCGACATGATACTGTACCATCAAAATACTGTGCCACAAAAATGTATCAACGTTAATTTTCTGACCCAATATTTTATATGTACTTTTACAATTCATACTACAAACAGGAACAAAGTGAGGTAAGTCATTCCCACAAAAGAAATGATTTAGCTTACTTGGCTAAACCTGCATTTCAAACAAAAGTGAATCAAACACACCAAGTTAAGCTCATATTGTATCCCCCCTCGGTTTAATTGTGCTAGCTAAATACATGGGACTTAATCAAGCTTAAAAATAACAAACAAACAAATAAAAGAGGTCCTCGGAGAACTCATTAGAGGACTTGTCAAACTCCAAGAGACTACATAATTACTAACCAAAATAAAAATGCAAAGCTATTTTGTTTGTATTCCCTTCTTCTTTATGATTACTGCTGAACGAAGGTCAATGAAAGCCAAAGTTTCACTTATTTGAAAAATTGGATTGAGTAATGGAAACTGTGGAATGTATGATCCTCCCGCTTGAAAGAGAATCTCTTTTCTTTTCGAAAAGATTCAAACATATGTACGTCTCAAATAGAATATGAACAACCACTTATGCTGATGCTCTAGTTCTCACTGTGAGGAAAAAGAAAGGAAAATTACATTTGCTGACTTCTCTCATTAAAGCAGAAACCTATGCCAGCTGACAGCGAATGGAAAAGAGTTAAACATAATTTCTATAAATAAATCTTTTTTTGTCATTTTAATTACTGGATCAACGGTGCCTCAGATGAACGGTCATCCCATCAATCTTTAATTAAAGTCACGCATTGCCGATTTAGCACGATGTTGTGGCTGATTGAAAAATAAGGGAATGATATTTCTATTAGAGACTGTTTTATTAATAACATGTCAGGGCTCTAAAACACCAATCCAACAGAGAGTCAATCAAAAGGAAATGATAGACAGCCTATAAGTCAGGGACTGCACATTGCATATGGCTTTTTCTCCTTTTTTTCTCCTTAGATGGCTTCCTATTTTTGCTTTTCACTTTTTTTGTGCAGATGTCAAGTCTTTCTTTAACTGTCAGGTCTGGAGAGGTTGTCATTACGCATTAAACTCAACAAACAAACAGCAACCGTAAACACTTACAGCTCACAAACTTTTAAAAATGTGAATTTTAAGATAATACTATGGCTTTAAAAACTATTTGGATGTCAATAAACATACTTTTGTACAATTTAAGGAGAGTTGCCATCTCGCTCTCTTTTGTTTCTCTCTTTCTTTGGCAACTACAAATTCATATAAATAAATAAAGTATAAAAATGTATAATTATTATTTTTTAAAAGTGTAATCATTTATAATAAATTAATTAATAGATATTTCATAAAATGAATAAAAGTTTAGACATCATTAAAATCTACATTTTTAAACTCCCATAAATCCATGCACGCTTAAGCCAAGAACAATGAGGTATTTTGTGGATGCGATTGCATCAGCCCGAGGAAAGTTTTTATAACTTTTCCCACTTTCCAAAGTGTTATTTCTCTGTCCCTGTTTTAATCTTTAATGCTTCCTCTTCTGAAGAGAGAAAGAGTCAGGGAGCTCATGCTACGCTCTTGACCCCAATGCTACATGTTAGTTGTGTTGGGTAATTCTTCTTCCTTCCCTCCCAAGATGAGCCCTCCGGTTTATTTTTAAGTCATCGATTACTCAAACTTCAGCCCAACTATCTCTCCCCTCCCATCTGGGATCCATACCATGGTCTTAAATGCAGCCCGGATAATGACAACCTTCTCCCGACTGTTAATTTACGAGGCCGGGGAGTCGTTTCATGTGTTATCATGCCTCTCCATTTGATCTCGCGTATCTTTTTCCCCCTGCATCTGTGCGCCCGTGTGCATAAATCTCTTCGTCTCACACCTTGTCACCAGGCCAAAAGATGCTCAAGGCACAAGGAACCCTGTATTAGCTCTTTTAAACTAAGAAAGAACAAAGAACAAGGAAGCACAGAACGGCAAAGTGTGACAAAACTTGACAGGCGATCTGATGAATAAGTTTCTACCTCTGCTAATCACAAAAAAAATAAAATAAAATTAACAACACTTTGGGGTGTTTTTCAAAACATGTATTGACTGGATCTGCGCATTTAACAATCCTTTAATGTAGTTCAAATCTACCTTGCTTATGAGTTTTATATTTCACACAGTTTATGTCATTTCTCCGAGGCTTAGTTTTATTGTTATGCTCACAACTAAACGTAAAACACAATGTTCTGCTCCAGTTTGGGAGATTTGTTTATCTCAACTGTCTTTCCTAAGTCTTTCTTTCGTACTACACTTTCCATAGTCTATTTTCATCTTCATTGTAGTGTTATTTTCACCCCTAATGAAATCACACACAAATCGCCCAAAGTGCTGACGGAGGCTGCGGGCGTTAAAAGCCAATCCTCTGCGGGTCTCGTTTAGAAAGCAACCATTTTATTTATTGTGCGTCTCATCTCCTCCTCCTCCTTCTCTTCTCTTCTGGACTCCTTAGAGAGATCTCCAAAATGTCCCTGCACTTCTTAAAGCTCACTGGCCACAACAAACTAAGAGGGCTTACCCTAAGCCAGGCAGAAAATAATAATAATAGCATAGTGAAAATATTAAACACACACATGCGTACGTACATATGCTCGCACAGTCTCGTAAAGTTCTTTGTATCTTTCTTTGAATGACGAGCCCCATATTTCTTCCCTGAAATGACACTTTAATTAAGCAAATTACTCTAGTGAGGGTAGAGGAACCGTCAAGAGCTTGATAAGGCTGTGGAGATAAACCCTTATTGAGAGTGTTTATCAAAGACCCTGGGATCTAAACCTTTAATAGGTAATACCGAGATAAGTAAGCCTTTGTGATGTTACTAGCGCTGGGATATTTTCAGAGGGGCTTATGGAAGTGGGTAAAAGAAACGGATGAAATGTTGCAAGAACAAGTCAGTGTTTAAGAAAAAGAGCGGACGATCACATCATCACCCCATTCGGAGCTCTTTTGTGTGAGGGACTTAGATTTTGGGGCGCAAGAGTGAAAAATACTACACATGCTGCTATGACTTCCTCAATGGCAGAGCTTGTTTTCTAAGACTATTAGCAGTTTTCATGGATTAGCTTTTGGGGAAACATTTAGAGGTGTGTATTGTAGTAGTATTACCTGTCAGAGGCTAAATCTTTTCACTTTGATTTTTAATATTGCGTTGTTATTTTGAATCACTGACACTAAAGTAAATATTTGGTTTTCAAGATTTCAATCTGTCATCAAGCTCCTATACTTCATAATAAATAGGCAAAACCTTTTCATCTCCCTCATTATTTTATAAAAGTTACAGGACAACATCTGCTGGATGGATGATATAGTTAAGGACATCCACATAAATGACTCCAAGACAAGCAAAGATGCAGTGATGTAATGTTTATATGGCATTTCTATAAACAAATACGCTAGAGATGAAAACCCTAAGATCCTCATCCTGCCGTCTACCTTGTAATTGCCTCCTTACTTGTTCTCTTTTCTTTTCTCTCCCTCACTATCTCTCATACTCTTTCTGTGATCTACATGTGGTTTAGGTTATGCAAGCGTTTTATACTGCGGTGTGGAGACACTGCCGTTAGTGTAGGGTCAGTAAAGGAGTGAATGAATGATAGACAGAGAGAAAGAGACTGTTCGGTGGTGAGGAGGAGGTGTAGTGTTGTGCTACAGCAGCACCCAGGCCTCTCTCTGCAGAAAGTCATAAAAACCTTACAGGCACCCAGCTGGGCGACCATGTAGGAGAGCCACAGATCACTTCCTTTTACATACTTCAGCACTCATGTTTCTCTGCAGGAGGAGGCCTCTGCTTTCCCAGAATTCCTGTGCAGGGTTCAGGGACCACCGTGGTGTGTGTGCGGTCTGTGCATAGTTACGGCTAATAATGTGTTTCTGAGAGAGAGAGAGAGAGAGAGAGAGAGAGAGCAGGGTGTATGTTGTGCAGTGCGTCCTCTAACTGTCTCTCATGGTAATGCTCAACAGCTGTAGACTTTGTGTTTTATTTAAAAGACATGAGAAACACAAATCCTATCTTTTTTTGTATAAACTATTAGAAATGATCTAACATCAAATGTGCTTAGCATGAAAAGTATTCATTTCTACACAAACCAAATGTCCGTATGCTCTCTTCAAAATGTGATTATGTTCTGACTTCTTGACCAAGCAATCATAATCTATTGAAAATTTTGTTTAAACATAGTAAAAACTGTTCAAATACATAAATAATAGTATGTGTGTCCCATTCACATAAAGCATGATTTCCCCATTACATAAAAAGTCTTATTTTTCTAATTCATAGGACATATAGTTGTTTAAATAAGAACAAAACAAGATTTGGTCCCAGAGTCGTTGACCATGAGTAGCTACAGTTAGCCCTACTTTAATAAAAATTTAATATAAATTTGTCTGTTTGATTTTGATGTTCATTTAATGTTTATTGGAAATTGCCTACTCACACAAATCAGGGTTTTCACAAAATATTAGTATTTTTAAGTACAAAAAATAAGTATTTAAAAAAATATATCATATATAAATATTTTGATCAACATTTTAAATTTAAAAATCTTTTTTAATATTCAAATTTAAAAGATGATTTTATTCAGGCTCAATTTTATACCCTACTCATAGAAAGTGATGCTGTTTTTAAGGATTTTAGATTAAATCCTTTCAGATAAAAACATCTGTAAATTGTTTCATTAAAATTACTTTTTAAATAAAACTCTCAGTAACACTTTAGTATAGGGACCAATTCTCACTATTAACTAGTTGCTTATTCGCATGCCTATTATTAACATGCTGTTCATTAATACTTATAAAGCACATATTATGCAGGACCAACTACCTTACCAACTATTCATAAGCAGGAAATAAGGAGTTTACTGAGGCAAAATTCATAGTTAAGGGTTTGATAATTGCAAGAATTGGACCTTAAAATAAAG
Organism: Barbus barbus; assembly: GCF_936440315.1. Classification (NCBI taxonomy): domain Eukaryota; kingdom Metazoa; phylum Chordata; class Actinopteri; order Cypriniformes; family Cyprinidae; genus Barbus; species Barbus barbus. The sequence goes on along the minus strand of NC_136730.1, from coordinate 28,432,264 downwards.
TGTGACCAAATTCTCTTACCGTTTTCTAATCGTTACAGATGTGGCGTATTACAGTCATTACAATGCAGACCTTTACATTCAGCTACGTTTTTTTTTTTTTTTACTGTTTACTGAAATTAAATGAAAGAAATGAGCTTATCATCATTGTGGATGAGCCCAGGATGCTTTAAGAAGTATGGCGTAGGGAGAAGAAAGAGAACTCTCTTCATCAATATCGGTCTAAACCTCTGTTAGATCTCAGCCTGTCACTTACCTGAAGCTGCCACTTCTCCTTAGCATAAGCAAGCGTGAAATGTTTACTTGAACATATTTCGGCGGGAAAGCGTGGAATAGAAGATGGCACAAGCTGCATAGGAGGTATAGGTATGTGACAGATATATAACAGAGAGAGAGGGGGAATGAGGGGTAGAAAAACAGAGAGAGAGAAGGGAGGAAGAAGAGAGAGGGCTGACACTTGTTATTGCGGCAATGCTCAGCTGAGGTGTATCTTTTCTGAGGAGGATAAATTCAACGTGATGTGCCCGTCCTTTTGCCTTCAAAGCACTGACATTGGCATGCAGTTCACGTCATGGGACAGACACACATTAGCTGTCAAACACTTCTTTCATCTTCTGACTTCAAAGGGACCGATTGATTAGTCTAAATGGCCATTACCAAACATCCGCCACAGCAGCATGAAGCAGCAAGCGTGACAAAGAGGAATACAAAATCAACGGCTGCCGAAAACGATAGAGCAAGAGGTAGAGAGAGGGGGATGAAGACGGGAAGAGTGCTGCAACAAAAGAACAAAAACATGCTTTCTGTCTAATTTGCAGAGGGAGATGCTCTTTTCTCCCGTAATCCGCTGAGATTAGCAGCAGATTATGAGTGTTCTTCACTGCATCCATAGCATTCCAGTATAAAGAGCTTTTTGTTGCTGCTGTAATCTCTTCAGAGCTTGAGGTGTGTTTTGCACACTACAAAAGTGACTTGATTGTGTCAATATGCAGGACTGACATTGATGAATGCTTATTAATTATTACTAGTAATATGGGCGGTTAGGGGTTCGCTAGCCGATATTCAGAGGTGGGTAGAGTACCCAAAAACTTTACTCAAGTAAAAGTAAAAGTACTTGAAGAAATATTTACTCTAGTAAAAGTAAAAGTAATAGTTTGAATAGTTACTTGAGTAAGAGTAAAAAAGTATCGGATAAACTATTCAAGTAGTTAGTTACTAGTTAGTTTGGATCATATATACTGAATACAGTCTATTTTTATTTAGATACATATACATTTAGATAACATGTATGTATGTTTATATATATATATATATATATAAACATACATACATGTTATCTATATGTATATGTATTGTGGCGGGAGGAGCAAACGACAGACACAGTGGGCATGGCGTCAAGCCTCGGAGAGGTTTTTATTAAACAAAATATTAAAATAAAGTGTCCAAAGGGGGAAAAGTGTCCAAAATAAACAGGGATCTGGTGTCCTCGTCGTGCTGCGGGGCTAGTGAAGGAGGGCAGTGTTCAGAAGGGAAGGGTCCAGGGAAGGGGCGGAGTCCGGTGGCCGCACGCGCTCCCCTCCTGGTCCGGGGCGCGAGGGGCGGCGGCTTCCGCTCGCGGCTTCGTCCTCAGCTGACCGCGGCACTTCTGGGGGACTCTACGGCCCGGCATCCTGGCCCGTCGGCCGTATCACGAGTGCGGCGTCATCTGGACTGCGGGTCCGGCGGCTCGCGTCTCTGGCGGCGGCAGGAGATCCCTCAACGCTCCCTTCCTGGACCCACGAGGACACCAGCGTGCATGCACGGGGAAAGAGACCGGTCTCCTGAGGAGAGGCGCGCTCGGCATTTAAACAGCGGCGGTGATGAGGCTCTAGTCACATCAGGTGCGCCTCATCACACGCCGCCAGCCCCGGCTGTTTCAGCGCCCCTCCTTTCTCACACACCCACTCCCGTCGGGAGCCTGGTGAAGGGCGGCGAATACGGGACGGGGTGGTGATGATAGAAAGGGGGGAGGCAGCCGACTCGTCACAGTATCTAAATATATATATATATATATATATATATATATATATATACACACACACACACACACACACTAAAAATATTAAGCAGCAAAACTGTTCCCTTTTGAAAAAAGCAGCATATGCTGGTAAGGTATGTTCTGAAGCATTGGATGCTGCTTTGAGCTGGTTTATGCTGGTCCTTAGCTGGTTTAAGCTGATCATGTACTGGTCTGACCACCACATGGCCAGCTAAACCAGCATCCCAGCTTAAACCAGCAAATGACCAGCATAAACCAGCATCCCAGCTTCAAAACATACCTAACCAGCATATGATGGTTTTGTCAACAATACTGGTAATCATTTTCTCTGTTTCTGATGTTAATCCCGTGCTAACTAGGAATTACAGAAGCTTCAGTCTGGATCCAACCCTTAAATGATCTGAGATGACCGAACACCTGAGAAAAGATAATGCCAACCCCTCAGAGGACCTCAGAGGATGCCAATGCTCAGACAACATACAGAATTACCAGATTTTGCCATAAGTTAAATATATTAAGGTTCTGCAATATATAAATATATTGTGGAAACTTAATTTCCTCTAGAGCTGCTTTGCAACGATTTGTATCGTAAAAAGCACTATACAAATAAACTTGAACTTAATAAATCAATATATTTGAATGGTTTCTGAAGGATCAAATGACTCTGAAAAATGGAGTAACAGCTGTTACAAATCTGATTTGCATCACTGAATTAAATAAAATTATATTTGAAAGTTTAATTATGTATTATAAATGTATATATGTACATAACCTCTGACACGGAGAAGAGTGAAATCTCCTCACAAGAGCGCTACAGAACATCTGAACATAACGAAACAAAAGCACATTGATGGATCTTCTTCCGTCTGTTCCGCAAAATGTAAACAAATATAGCCTTTATTTCTGCAAGCGTAAATATTGTGAAAATATCAATATTAATTGTGTCTAGGCAAAGGCATTCCTCCTGGAACTAACGCGGGTTTGGCGGTTGTTCATTTCATACTCTGTGACAGCTTATTTAATGAATACATTATACATTGTATTTAATGTGTAAGTACATGTACAACAAACTGGTAATGTTATAGTGGTTCGTGTACTGTAATCGAATCTATACCTGTGGAGCCGACAGCACACGCGGTGTTCATCTAATAAAGATCTTCAAAGCTAGCAAACCATAGCCTTTGCAGATTTGCTTTCAATTGACTGTAGATCCAAAGCCATGTCTTCAACGCTCTTGATGTTCTTAAACTTTCTGTTACAACTTGAGAACCGCTTCAGACAACTCAGCACGTGCGGCAGTGAACTGAACGAATCATTCAAACTGATTGGCGAACCGATTCACTGCTTTGCCAACTGGTTTGATCTTCGAACAGAATCGACTCAAAAGAATGAATCATTCGCGAATGGGCATCGCTCATTGCCCAGAGAAAAGTAGACGGCGCGTTTGGAATAAATTGAAGGATTTTTAACTTGTATTGCATTAAGATAAAGTAACGAGAGGAGCGTCGCCCACAGTAACTGTACTTGAGTAAGAGTAAAAGTACCCATTTTTAAATATACTCTAAAAGTATTAGTTACCCAAACAATTTACTCAAGTAAATGTAACGAAGTAAATATAACTCGATACTGCCCACCTCTGCCGATATTGCATTATTTTTTTACTTCAAACTAGCACTTATAGCGGTGTGGGTGTATTTGTCTGGTCATGCGATCTACATGTCAGACTTCAGCTCCATGCTTCAAGTACTTTAGATTGCATAAGAATTTATTAGGTTATTGGAAATTATTTTTATTACCATTTTTATCCAATTTTTACCTTATATTTAAAACATTTTATTGATGCTGAGAATTACTGAATGTACCTTAAAGGTTATGATACATATTCATTTGAATGTATATAAAGCATGGCAGGAAGTCAAGTAAAAAATTCCAGTCAATTTCTAAAAAAATTTGAATACATAAATAAATAAATACATTTATAGAGTTTAAATATTGAACCCTGTTATTTGAGTTTCAATACATATATTTTTTTTTTGCCAAATATAAATTTAATTCATATTTATATGAATATGTAGAATTCCTACATCATGGCAGGAATATTGCAGCAAATAATTTCAGTCAAATTCTACAAATATTGAATACAATATCAATATCAAGTTCAAACACTGAACCTTTTTATTTGAGTTACCTTTTTGGCAAATATTAATATAAATTGAATTCATAAAAATGTATATGAATATGCAGCATTACCATTTCTACATTTTATACATATTTCAGTTTGATTTCGTCTGGTTTACTTGTTACTCCCCGGTGTTCCTGTCTGTGTCAGCCTTGCCTTGTCTTGCCCTGCCTTGATGACATCAGTAAAGCCTATTATTTGAAGTTATATCCTCGTCTGCGTGTTCCTTGTTCCTCCCTCGTGTGTGCACCGTGACACTAAGAATGAGCAATACTTCTACAGCATTTAAAAATCTTAGTTAATGTTAATTTCAGCATTTACTAATGTATTATTAAAATCACAAGCTGTGTTTGTTAACATTAGTTAATGCACTGTGAACTAACATGAACAATCACTGAATGACTGTATTTTTAACTAACTTTAACAAAGATTAATAAATGGTGTAATAAATATATTTCTCAGTGTTTGTTCATGTTAACAAATGACACCTTATTGTAAAGTGTTACCCTTTCATTTATTGATTATTGCTGGAAAATAGTAATAATTCACACAAATCATGGTTATAATTTTACAGTTTAATTGTAATTGAATTACTTGTAAACAAGTTTTATATTATTAGTTTTTAATTAGTTATAAATTGCTTATATTTTGCTTTGTTCATGCAACTGGACAAGTAGTGAGAGAGAGCAAACAAAACAAACAAGCAAAAAAAGGTTGAATTAAATAGTCTCATGATTCCTCAAAAAGTCCCCCAAGCCTCAAAAGCTGTTGATGGGCGCTGTTGATCTTTGTTTTGTGTCTCTGATGTCTGTTTCATAAAGAGCAACAGCGGAAGATATTAATTAATTTGCCATTATTTTGTTTCACTGCCTAGTCAAAACATTTCCCAAGCTTATCCCTGCTCAACATATGGCTACACGCACGCTCCCACTTACTCACACACAAACACACACAAAATCACAGCAATGAAAAATGAAATCAAAAGCTATGCCCTCGTAAAAGTGGAATAAAGCCCCCGTTTCCTTGAAGACGGCATGTGCATCTTGCTGGAGACAGATGGTGGTGTTGCTGGTTATATTTTACCTCTCTTCTCCCCTCACACTGAGGCCGGGGACACTAAAAAGCCCATAAAACTCAAAGATGAGCGGATAGAGCTAATAATATAATCATTGGAAACACCTGCAAAAGGCGCAGATGGGCCATCTCGGCCCGCCTGTCCATCAGCGGTGCGAGGGTCCGCCTCCCCATATGGAACGGAGGGGTCCACGCATACACGGCCTCTCACTCAGTTGCGTCTGTATCTCTCTAACTCATTCACTCTCTCTTTGGCTTTTTTTTTCTCCACCCAAGAGAAGAGCATATGCAGGCTTTTTATAGCGCAGGGCTGGGCTGCCGGGTGTCACAGTCAATCCTGTCCCTCCGCAGAATTGGTATGCCGTTCTGTGAGGAGGTTGTGAGCTGCGCGATGCCAAGGATGTGTCACCCGTACACTTCTTTAGATGCGCGCGCACACACACACACACTTCCCAGACGCACTCTTCCTCACGCTTTGTCTCTCTAACTGTATTTCGAATGCCCTGCGAGTAGCAAATTCTCTTTATATTGAAGGCATCATTCTAATGGGCAGGTCACGAAGATGCGTCTTGTTGACATCTAGGACATTGGAGGGTGCTGATAGGAGCCAAGCATCGATGAGTATGTCACTGTAATGGCTTTACAGCCGATAAAGGCTAAAGACACTCTTTCTGAGGGGGGGAAATCTGCTCCCAGATCAGGGGCTCAGGGTAACTCCTCTTTCCTCTGATCTCCGCCTGAATTTCATTAATCTTGACAAATAAGAGATACTGCTCTCTGACAGCCTTTAGTCTACAAGCCCTTTACAATCGGACTGACTCGCGCAGGTTCTTCTGCTTCAGTGTGTCTGATTTATATCTTTAGTTGATCATCTTTTAGAAAGCAACCATTGGTATGTTTTTCCTCCAGTGTACGTATACATTCACACACACACACACACACACACGCAAACACAGAGTCAAAATCTCTTTCCCCTTCCGCGCTGTGAAGCAGCGTTCCTTTGAAGATATTAGAAGAAAGTGAACACAACTCAACGGCGTCATCAATTTTACTGCACAGCGATATTTTGTTTAAAGAGTCGAAATAGAGGAGACACTCCTGGCTGTTGCTGTCATGATGTGATAACTTTGCAGAGCTCTCTTAAAGCGTCTGACACTGAGGCGCTCTTTAAAGGAAGGATTGGGCTATTTACTCTTCTCGCTGCTACTGTTTCTTGGCTCTGTTTAAAGAGGAGTGCTGGTCCCTCACAAATTATTCGATCATGTAGGTCAATGACGTGATAATCGGATGTTTTTATTCAAAAATGCATTACAAATGCAAGACATGAATGTAACAATTTGAATACACCTCTTCTGAAGTGAGCATGTTTTTGACTTCTGAATTCAAATTTATTTTGTCTGTCCAATCAAAACTCGTCCAATCAAAACCATCGTGCAGAAACATGCAGAGGACATGCCTCCAGATCCTCATGACTTTGTGTCTAGGTCCAGAAGTGTCTTAAAATATCAGATAGGCTACTCAGAAAAACATTTCACTCTCGGAAATTGATAGTAAATTTCACAAACTATTGCAAAGAAATGGCAAGTAACACAATGAATTAAACATGGAATTTTGAAGTAGAAAAACTGAAATAGTATTTTCTTGTAAAATGTACTCTAATAACCTTTATTTTATTTACAACTACGTTTTTTTAGTCTAATCTGACCTTTTTATTGCCAAAATTAGTTCACGTTGTAAAATGCTATGCAACTCCCCAAAAACTCAATCATATAGGCCTATATGAATTAATAATATTTGTTCAAGTGTTTCAAAAGTATATTTAAAAACCTTTTTTAAATGACTTGCCACATTACATTTCTCTTGAAAAGCCATCATGCACAATCATTCAAAGAAAAAGAAGACGACAAAAAGGAAATTGTGTTGTAAAAAGGACACCTGCAGACCTTTAAGTCTCTTAAACTATCAAATGATTTGACTTTTATTTATTGACATGGCAAGATTAGTTTACACTGTAAAAGGTTATGCATCACCCCAAAATCTAATGATATTTATGATTTAATAATGATACTTGCAAAAGTATTTTAAAAGTACATTCAAAATTTGGTCACACTTTATTTTAAAGTCCAATTCTCACTATATTTACAAACCATTAACTACTACTTTTGCCTAAATAAATTCCTAATTTGCTGCTTATTAATAGCTAATCAAATTGTTAGGTTTAGGTATTGGGTAGGAATATGGATGTAGAACGTGGTCGTGCAGAATATGTGCTTTATAAGTACTAACAAACAGCCAATATGTTCATGCTAATATGCAATTAGTTAGTGAGAATGGGTCCCTATACTGTTACCTAAAATCAAAAATTCGCTTTTCTATGTATTTATTTATTATTTTTTTAAATCCCAATATAAAAATGGTCAATACCATATGAAATGACCATAAATAAATTAATAAACACATATGTGCACATACTAAAATTGCTATTTGTTAAGCATTAGTATCGTAGATGTTTGTAGAAAGATCCATCATGTTATGATCAGCCCCTCCCCCTGCATAGATGGGTGAGATACAATGGAGCATCAGTCCTTTATAACGCAGTGGGCAGCACACACCCACACATTCTCACTTCTTCTTCATATAAACTCACGTGCTGTTGTCTCTGTGTGAGGCATGCAGGAGTTGATTAGTACCTGCTTGTAGGTTTGATTTCGATGTTATTTTTTCTGTTTTGACAAGGGGAATTTGAGGATACGATGTGACTTGGCCCTGTCATTCATGGCTGGCTGACAGGTGTACTTGTCAAGGACGGGCCTGTCTCTGCCCATTAAGTGACACGTAAATCCTGGGAGGGTGGAGAACAGCTATTTCGGAGGGCTTGGGCTTGACATAAATCCAGTGTGGAAAAGCTTCCATCTCCTGCCTTCCTACCCGTCAAACATACAGATCCACTCTGATGCCTGTTTCAGAAAAAAATGCCCAACCTGCACAGACACAGACACAGACACAGACACAGACGCAGACACAGACGCAGACGCAGACGCAGACGCAGACGCAGACGCAGACGCAGACACAGACACAGACACAGACACACTAACTTTACAGCAGACTCACAATCTTGCAATTAGACAAGGGAAAAGGCCAATAACTACTAATCCTTCTTTACTAGTATACAAATGATATACATTAGTATGCACATATATTATTGTGTTTATTAAATGCATATACATCATATGTATACTAATGTATATCATTTGTATACTAGTAAACAATCATTTTTTTAGGTAAGGTTTGTGAAATGAGTCTCTTATGCTCACTGCAGCCATAACTATTTGATCAATAAAACACTGTATAAATATAATTATGAAATATAATTGTAATTTAAAAATGAACATATTTTTAAATGTAATCTATTCCTATGACAGCAAAGCTAAATTTTCATATAATAATTTTCATATAAATATGATAAATTTTGCTGATTAAAATTTTAGTTTCTCATTAATAGAAAGTTAAAAAGAACACCATTTATTTGAAATAGAAACATTTAGTAATATTGTAAATGTCTTTACTTTCACTTTTGGACAATTGAATTTGTCCTTAAAAATAAATAAATAAACCAACTAATTGATTAATTAATAATAAGCAAAAATAAATAAATAAAAATACCATACTTACTGACCACAAACTTAAATGGTAATATGCGTTCATACCCACCAAACATTTGCAAGTATGAAGGATTTATGTACTCTAATTGAAATAAGCTTTATTCCTTTTTGTATTATTTTGTCAGTTTTTAAAAATTCAAAGCTGATACAACAAATACAGTAAATATTTTTATTTTAAAAATACAACAAATAAATATTTAACATAAACACATCTTTAAAGCATTTGTGTGTCAGATTCAACAGGTCAGGACTTCTGCTTTCTTTATAATTTCCTGTCAGAGCTGGAATACCCAGTGCCCTGTTAATAAAGCAGGGTTATTGTGTAGGGTTCACAAATAAATAAATAAATAAATAAAGGTGTGAAATAATTGTGACTTTCCCAGTCACTTTGGGAAACTGTGTCACCAGCTGATGATGAGATGCCATGCATCTTGCCATCTGTGATGTCACTTGTGATATGCAGTGATATTCTGGTGTTATCAAGCATCACTTCAACACAGCTGGCTGAAACATTACTTTCGGTCTCATCTAGCAAAGGAGGAAACAGTCGATTTGACTTTGCAGATTCATTAACTTATAGAGACACAACAGCTAACATAGACAAAAATATGCATCAAAGATAAAATTGACAAAATATGAGATTTCGTGCAGGGGCGGAGTTACAGCAAAGATTGGTTTAGGTACAAGCTCCATAAATTAAAGCCTGAATCAAGTGGAAAAATAGCATGCAATTATTCATGATATATTAATTTAATTAGATATTAATACGACATTTTTCCCCTAAAAATATATTTCATGAAGTTATAAGACTATACACTCTTGCCTGCACCACACCTTCTGAAATCATAGATAAATTATACATTATACTTATACTAAGGTTTCACTCATGGTGTGTTCATCTAAAAATAGTGTTTCTATGGTTTTATGTGGTGTTCGAAAAAAAATGTATCTACTGTAAAACAACAGTAATGCACGACTTCTTGTTCTTTATATGCTGCCAATACTACTCCTACCACAGATTCCATAGACATAAATGTTAAAATATTTGTTAAATCAATAAGATACATATAACGAAATCATGAATGTTACACAAAATTAAAATTCAATTACCTTATACAAATCAAAGCTCTAGCCTTTGCTTATAGTTAATATGCAGATGTTAATCAAGCTGTTGTGACTGAAAACATTGTTGCAAAATAATTAAGTCTGAGACGGAATTATACAATATGCGTCCTCAAATTATAGCTCACAGGAAAGAAAATAACACAAGAAAAAAAAAAACGTAAATGACTAGACTTTCTGAGAAACAATGAATTAAACCTGACTTCTATTTAAAGTTTAATTTCAAAAGTTTGTAAATATTGTTACCCGCTTAGCTCTAATATGGGAAAAATTACCTCTTGTGACAATTTAAACATTTCATTGTAATCAGACAGAAAGGCAGCCATCATAATGTTTAAAATTAGACTTTAATATTTCATCGCATCAGAAGATTGGTTCTTATTAAAGATGTGGGCTCTTTCTCAAAGCCTAAATGTCATGAGGAGGAATGTGTGAAGATGCTTCTGTTTGCTCAACTATTCCGCCTCTGTGCAGACGGCGTCCAGCGATCATAAATTTGTTACATCGACTGGATGATTTAGATATTAAAATACATATGTATTTATTTAAATGAAGCCATTTTAAAGGAAGCATAACGTATTATTGTTACATAACCAATATTTTTACCCTACCTTTAATTTTTTTTACCTAAACCTAAATTTTATTACCTAAACCAATATTTTAAGCACCTACCCACTCCACAACCTTAAACAAGACATGCTCTGAGCTTGATTCCTAATCTAGCAGATTATACATTGTATACTAGGAATATTGTCAGCTCTATGACAAATTCCTGTATTGTATGTCTTGTTCAGTAAGTTTCTGCAAAATGCATACATGAATAGAATAGAATAGAATAGAATAGAATAGAATAGAATAGAATAGAATAGAATAGAATCATTATTTGTGCAGTTTTTTTTGGTGCCACTAGGGGTGTAAAAATGATTACACACATTTAAATGTTTAAATCGCATAGTATTACTCTCTGTAGTTTCAGTTTCACCAAATGTGCTTTCAAACAATAAATAAATAATTAAATATTACCACTGCTTTCAGTGCTTCGCCTACAAAGTATCCATCTCTCTGACGTTACCTGAACCCCACTTCGTAAAGTTCGGGAACAAAGAATCACTGTGTTTCATCTTTTCATCACGACATGTCACTCACACCACTACTCCTGGAGTTAAATAAATAAATAATAAAAAGTCAAAATAAGCTGCTAGAGGTTATTCATTGATAAAGTCACAAGATTAATGGTAAGTGCCTTTCAAAATACAATTTAGAGTTGTTAAACAGAAAGACCGCATATAAAATAAACCTATTCACTGAATATGCTCTCTTGGGATTTTCATATATTTCAGCACCACTCATTGTATTCTAATGCACATTTTAATGCTCAATGCATTTATACACACACACACACACACACACTCTTCTAGAGACCACAGCCCCTGCCCACTCTCCCCAGGGACTACTCTATTGCTTTTGGTTTATCACGGTCCAACGTGCAGTTGGCCACAGTAATTAGAAAACCTCAGACATGCATTTGAAGTGTCCTGCTTAGGCCCAGATCACCAATAACAGCATTTATTGTTTTCTAATCAGGGGCCCTTCGGCTGCCCCAATCACTCAGTAAATAATGGAGATGTCAATACTCTCAGGCCCGTGACTCACCCAAACCTCTGCTCCCACTCACCATAAAAAGCCCTCATTAATCACTCTGTACCCTTGAAAAGAGTTAAAACTGTCAGTTGGTGAAAACCTGTCTTCCTTCACTACTTCTCCACCATCCACGTCACCCCAACCACCAATCTTTCTAACCCCTTTTCCTCATCAGCGGTCAAGCGGCTCAAATCTTCCTGCGTAACAAGGGCACCTGAATTGATTAGTGCACTCATAGGCAGGTCCCACTGCAGGAATTACTCCACTAATTCTCAGTGAGGTTTTTTTTTTTTCTTTTTTTTTTCTCACACAAGCCCAATCAACAATGTATATGCGAGCCCACTGTGGGTCTGCTTTAAGCCTTCTGAACTAAACATACATCCTGTGCTAGTTTCTACAAGACAGACAGATTTTGAGTGTTCACTCACTAAAAAAAGCAGGAAAACATGACGCACTTTGATTCGCATCCTATACTACATATCACCAGCATATCATCATTCTCCTGAGTGATATTGATTCCATTTTACTTCCCATCATTTTTCAATTGTAAACAGGTATTAGTGAATTAGTGCTTATAACTGCCAGAATATACTGAGTTAATAAGGAATTCTGGACTTTACATCACCATGTGGTTATAATATGAAATTGCAAATTATTGCTGAGGATTTTTTTTTTTACATCAGTTGAGAATCTGAAGTAGACCCAGTCATCTATGATCACTATATCAGAACAGATTTTGCTAGATACACCAAAGTCATCACTAGCAAGAAAATAACTAAAAAAAAGAAGTAAATATCATAGCCAGAACTCCTTTTCTTTGTTTACAAACATGACATAAATACATAAAGATAACTGATGGAAGTCTGAGTTTTCTCTGCAAATCAAACCCAAAAGTTCTGATCTAAATTCTGAATACTGTAAGCTTATCATAGTTTTTAAATGCACTGGTATTTTATTCATTTCAGCAAAGAAATACACTTTTTTTGTGTGGTGCTTTTAAATTTAAGGGAACATGTGCCAATAAAAATCTTGAATGCAATATATGCCGCTTTGCATGAAGCATCTGCCAAATGCATAAATAGAAATATGCACAAGGTTAGTTAGAGACAAGTCTCTATGGTGGAATGCCCCAACATTACATGACAGCTGGAAGATCTGCTTTCAGTCTGGCCTTGATTTCCCCTGATGAGGTCATGCCTTGCTAGTATTTAGACAAGATATTGCGCAATTTTAATGCCCTTTTTATCTAAACAAAAATGAAATGGAGCGGTGACCGCAGTCGTATTGCAATACATTATTAGCGTGCCCTTACATTTTATTTAACTTCAAACAACAGAGTGAGTTGTTTGACTGTGACAGAACAGATATTTGAAAACTCACTCGACATGAGGCTTGATTGGAGGAGGCTCAAAGGCTGCCACCACCGAACAAGTGCCCTAAATCTCCTTGATGGGGTACATATTCTTTGCCCATATTTCTGTCATGTAGAAGGTAGAATGATGTTGGCTGCGTTCTGCCTGTGACCCAGCATTAGGTGGACTGTTCCGACGGCTTCAGGTTCAGTCTCGTGACTTACGATTTGACTCGGTAGTGTAATGCCAGTCTGAGCCCTTCCAAAACGTTCTCCTTAATTAGGCTGTGCACCACATAAAAGTTACTGTGTTACTGTACAGGAAGTGATTCAACATTTTCCCCTGTCAAACATTTCCCCCCTCCTTCTGCATGTCTCTAATGAGATTTAGGGTTTTACATAAAATGTTGTTTAGATTGGTTTCTTTCCATTTGGCAAGGCCTTTGAAAGAAAAAAAAAAAAATGACTGACTCTGTCGGCAACCTCCCCTCTGTATGTCTAATCTAAGCCTGTAATTAGTTATTGCTCCACATCATGAACTCATTAGATATCTGCCTACGGGACATCAACAGAACTCTGCGTCGCTGCTTTACTTTACTGTTGTTTCAGACCAAGAAAGGCCCTTAAATCATAATTGTCACTTTTACGAAATAACATAAATTACTAACCAAAATCATCTTGTTTTTCCAACCGCATGCAGACGTACGGGTCATTACTTGAGAATGGCTCCTGAAATCTGTTTCTTTATCATGTGAACTGGCATTCACGTTAGCTGTCATACAGTTTCTAAACAGTTTATGACAGATAAATTATGGCAGGCTCATGTATTTGCGGTTCAGCATTGATGTATAACACGGCCTCTCAGATCGTGGCTCAGACTGATAATGGAGTGCATCCTCAGTGGGACTGTCCTCTCTCGGGCTCGATTTGAACTGAATTTGAATCAGGGCTGGGTTTGTCTTAAAGCAGACCTTAAAGCAGACACCCCCTCCCCATCTCCCTGTTGCCTATTTATATATTTTTCTTCTCCACAGATAAAGAACTCAGCTATCTCAACTACCACCTCCCCCTCCCCCAGCGTGTTTCTGCAGTTGTAACATGCTTTGCAACACTCTACACTACACGCATACCAAGAAGACGCATGCGCCTGCTGCGCACCAAAGTCTAATGGCATCAGGAAGCTGAAAAAAAAGCCATTTCCTCTCCCTCCCGTCCTCCACCCCACCAGCCCGCCCTGATGATGAAAACACAGACAGCTGAAGCAGAAAGCCATTTCTCAAGTTAAATGCCATGTGGTTATGTAGTGTGGTATTCACTCTGAAATTAAACGCCTCGCACCCTGGAAGCTGTCACACAACAAAGGGACCATAAGAGGCTGGGGTTCACCCAGTGTAGCCACAACATTGCTTAGACGCTGGACGTTCGTTTTATGACTCATTCCATTGCGCACAGTGTGTAGCTGGGTGCATGCCTGTGGCATTATGGTCGCTGCAGGATCAACATGTTCAGATGGTTTCATGTCTAATTTAATATTCTTTCGCTGCTAAGAAATCTCAGTTATTTCATTTACATCCTGAGTTTCTTTAGAGCAGCAGACTTTGTAATTCAGTGCCGTCCAAAAGTTTGAAAGCACCCTAGGCGTCATCATGTAGCCCAAGGCTACATCAGCATAAATCCTTATTATATTGAGATGACTTCACATTGAGAAGGGACAACATAAAAGCTGGATAAACACATTGATTAACTATGAACTTAATATGAATTTGGGATTACAAAATCTCAAGATAATTTTTACACTTATGTCAGTGTTTCCTGAACTAATTTTCAGTGGTATAGTTTAAAGTGGCACTTTATAGTATGAACAAATTCTTTTAACAGTTTGAATCAGTCAAAACATAATGCATAAATAATATGATTATATGTTTTATATGTAGTATGTGTCATTATAGAACAGTTTTATACAATTTATTCCAAATTAAAGTTTACTTTAGTCACCCAAAGATTAGTTTTTAGCTGTGTTGAATAATTTGTAGCAACTAAACTGCTGGGCCTTGTTGTTAATTCTTCACATCAATATTACATTTTGTAATTTTGTATGATTTGCAGCATTTGCAGCTGTGATTTTGTGTAAGCATAATGGTCATTAAAATTGAAAAATGTCCAAATTAATCACAATTGAATCAAAATGAACTAAAATCGTATGTGAACTGAGAGCTTGTGGTTTAGAACAGAATAGAGTAAGGGAATCTATATCAATACCCAGCCCTAACAAACTGTAAATTATTAAATAATAATGAATGAATTCAGAACAATTGACCCTTTGCAAAAACCCGACCTACTTAATTACTGTTGCTATGTCCGACAAGCCATGGCGCTCTTACGCCACACATCATGTGCTCACGCTGTAACAAATACATTGTGGAGTAAAGAGGAAACTGACAACACGCCAACAGACAAGACAGAGCAGGTTACTTCTGGTATGAAACAAGGTCTCAGCTTTCAAATTTTGTGATTGTTTAAGAAATTCAAATAATCAATACCGTTTTGTGGCTCTTTAATGTGTCATGACAGATCACTGTATATATTGTTCAAGCGGCACGTGAACTGATCGTCTTCATATTTATTTAAGCATGAAATAAACATGAATGAACATCAGAACATATTTTATTTAAATCGCGTAAAGACATCAATACAGAACATTTTTCAAGTTTAAGTCCACCGAAGTTAATCTACTCTCCTGTCTGATTTGCTTGTCGCCACAGCCATATCACCCTGCAGCCCAAGACTGGTTGCCCACTGAAGCTAAGCAGGGTTGAGCCTGGTCAGTACCTGGATGGGAGACCTCCTGGGAAAACTAGGTTGCTATTGGAAGATGTGTTAGTGTGGCCAGCAGGGGGTACTCACCCTGTGGTGTGTGTGGGTCCTAACGCCCCAGTATAGTGACAGGGACACTATAGTCTAAAAAGCACTGTCTTTTTCGGATGAGACATTAAACCGAGGTCCTGACTCTCTGTGGTCATTAAAAATCCCATGGCACTTCTCGTAAAGTGTAGGGGTATAACTGGTGTGTGGTGAGGGCACTGGCGCTGATGTCCTGTGGCTGCCGTCGCCTCATCCAAGTGGATGCTGCACACTGGTGGTGGTTGAGGAGAGATCCCCCCCCTACATGATTGTAAAGCACTTTGGGTGTACAGCAATACACAATAAAGCGCTATATAAATGCATCATTCATTCATTCAAGATGGCGGAGTCAGCATTTTGACTTGTCTGATCGCCTGTCAACCAAGCTCTTTGAGAATGGTCAATTGGCTATCATTAATGACAATAATGTCTCTTTTTTTTGTCTAGGGCATTTCCAAACCTTTGAAGGGCACAATATTTTTGTTTATCTTCTATTAAAAAAAAAGAGTTCAACACATATTTTACCATACACTGTCTGAAAAAAAAAATCTTCTCAAATTCAACCTTTAGGGGTACAATAGCTTGTCACTGGGGCAGTACCCTTGAAAGGATACATTACCTTATACTTTATCTACTACTAAAATGTGCATATTATTACCTTAGTGTAATATGTACACTTAAGGTAATACTATGAATCTAGGGGAAATAATGTACTGTACAAAGATGTCTGCCCCAAAGATATTGCCCCAGTTAGAGTATATTGCACTTCTGTTGAATGACAATAGTTTGTGATGGTGATTAACAGAATCCATCTTGTAACTTTGTGTTTAATGGAGCTATTCAATGAAATGAAAGCTTACCTCAGAGAAGGTCCAGACCTCTTCAGCCTTCACAAGGGACCTTTCACCTTAGTCGGGATACTCTGGTGACCCCGTCCCATCTCAGGCGACTGCTGTCCCTGTTCATAGCTTCGATTGATGGAGACTTTCAGTGGGCCCTGCAATCCATTCCCTCTCGTTAATGACAGCCATAATTCACAGAACTGGAAAATATATATATAAATATTTCACCCCCGAGCTGTGACCTTTCTGTCTCCCAGCTGACAGCTCAGGGGGGAAAAGGTGTCAATTAATGACATTTAGAAATTTCATATCACTCTCAATAACCCTGAGATTTTTACAGGGACCAGCGGGTGGAGGGGCCACAGGATGGGGTGGGCGCTCACACGGAGCAACTTTCATGAGGTAAGATAGGATCCGTGGGAAGCTATTAATGTCACTCGCTCCACCTGCAATCATTGCAAACCTGGGTCAGCATTAAATCTAATTGATCACCATGATTGTCTTTTGGGATGATATAGTCCTCATCACATCAATGCCCAGCCCTTTCTGTTAAGGGGCTGTAGGCAAGAAAAATGTCTTTGAAAGGTGATAAAGTTGGACAAAAGCTGTATAAAAAGGTCTGGTTTGAGAGTATCGGCTCCCCAAATGGCTTTTTAGTTATGTTTTTATTAGGTCCTTACTCCCTAATGAGGCAGGTCTTGTCATTGATATTGAGAGGTTGATGCATTTGATGATACAGGGAATCGTGTAAGACCATCCCTGCAAAGTTTGTCGGGGGACACTTTTTTTCATTGTTTGGCTAAAAAAAGAAGTATCCCCCAAAATTAAAATTATATCAATACTTACTAAATGTCAGGTTGCTCCAAACCTACATGACTTTCTTAATGAAAGCGATCATAATTTGAAGACTGTTTCAATTGTATTTTAACTATCTATATAATGAAAGTTAATGGGTCCAAAACTTTTAAGCACTGAAAAGTACATAAAGGTGTAGCATAAAATCAATCCACATGACCCAACTGGCATATTCCAAGTCTTCTAAAACAACACAATCAGTCTGTATGATGAACAGATTGAAATTTCCGCCATTATTAAGATCAAAACATTGATTAACACACATACAGAGGCTACATTAAACAACAAGATGTCTAGTCATGTTCGTTTAAGAACCAATGGGAGTTTGGCGTTAGTTGATGTTTGAGGTTTGTGTAGTCATATTGAATGTAGTTGTGATGCGTGTACGTGAGTTGAGCAATATTTTGTCTTTTGGAGCTTTTGATCCCACTGACTTACATGTTATGGACAACAACACTTTTTACAAAACATTCTTTCCACAGAATACAGAAAGTCATACAGATCTGGTGCAACAAGAGGGCAATAAAAAAAAGGCAAAATTTCAATTTTTGGGTGAACTATCCCAATAAGTAAACACAAAACATGAGCATCCACTTACAGCTGGCACACAAGGTTGTTCTTACCTTTTCTTGACTGTAAAGTTTGTAAAATATTCTGAGCTACAAAAGCTATCAGTGAGCTTGATCGTAATATCTAATGGCACATTATGCCATTGTTCCTTAAATGACAAGCCTCTCAGGCTACACTGTCACGCCAGCATCCCTGAGGATCTGAAACATGGAGCAATCTTGCACGGATCAGCCACACATTACTAGGCAATCATCTTGTTCACATACGAGTACAATGACATGGAGTCTGGCAATACTTCCCCCTTTCCCTCCAAGCCTCCCTGTCAATCTCTACCACAATCTCCATTCCACTCAAATGCTAGATCAGTTCCATATCAGTGGCGCTGGGCCTGCGGTTGAATATCAACCCCATTCAAATCGGGGGGTAAATAGCTAAGGGGTGACATAACCTTTCGTGTAGAGCCCAGCCGCACCGTATACAAATAATTGAAACCCTTGACCCTGTCTCACCGCATACGGCTGTAAGTACAAACCTGACATTTTGATTCAGCTCCTGGGCCCTTTTCTCACTTGTTATTTTTCTATTTCAATAATCCATGACGGGCAGTGGAAAAAGATGAGGGAGATGGAGGGGAAAGCATGAATGATTAAGACTGTCAAGATCAAATAATGTCCTTCGAAAGCAGCCTATAAATCTTCTTTTGTGACATTTGCAAACCTGACACACCACCAACAGTTTGCTACCCTCAAATGTTTCACATGTTTTATTTATTTGTTTATTTATCACTATTTGTTCATCTGGTTTGGCCCATCTTGCAAGCATAGAGAAGAATGTGACCTTCCCGTTAGTCACAACGGCTAAAAATCAGACCGTATTATGATAATGCCAGACGTTTAGGTGATGAGGAAGATTCTGAGATTGAAAAGTCAATGCGCTCCAGTTGCCCAATGTGCTGTGGTGAGCACATATTAACAGTGTGAGTCATTTTAGACTGACAGCTATCGATAAGGTTGGCTTGTCTGGGGTACTGTGCCACACCGTAACTGTGTCCTAAGGAAGGATGTACTCATTTTCCCATTGACTGGGTTCGGTTCAGTTGATGGTCATCGCCTTCTATAGTCGCTCATTATAATATCAGTTTAACCACCTTCGTTCCTTTTCCTTTTCAACCCCCTCTCCATCTTTAACAGCCCCGTTTTAATCATTGCCCCATGCGGGCTTACTGTCTTGTCCTGGAATTTATACCCCATCAACTTCATTTGCATATTGCCTAATATGGACATTTCCAATTGAGAGTGTCACTGATAACCTGCATGTTTCATGGCTATTATCCGGCACAATACACAGATAAGAAGGATGAGGTTAATTCCTGACCTTAAGATTCACTCGTTTCATCTCCAAATCGTTTTTCATTTGCCTCTGATCTGTATTATGATTCTGATATTCTTGTTGGTGCTCACATACATGCATAATTTACAGTATAATGAAAATCGCATTCATTGGAAAGTGGAGGTAGGTGCGCTTGGTTAAATGTTTGATGACATGGAGACTACGGCTTTTTGAATAAGACAGAATAAACAGGTTTAAGTCTCAAGATGTAATAGGGGTTTCACCGCTAAAATCCAAGTGTGAGCAAAACTTTGATCAGAGTTTTAGTGGTGAAAATTTGGTTGTTTGCGGAGCATTTTAAATGAAGTCTTGAGGCCATGCCACATGCTGGCTCTTCCTTCTTCCTTCCCCTCCCCCTTCCTTCCCCTCCCTCTCGCTTGCATCTTCACCTCTTTAATGCCGCTGTGTTGTGATAAACAGCTGCCATCAGTGTGAAATATTAATAAAGGGGCTGATTTGGGGTGTTGAGCAGTGTCATTCATTTGCCTTTTTAATCTACAGGCAAACAAAAAAAGGAAAAGAACTTCCATCGCAGTCTTTCACAGTGTCAAAGTCCTCCCAAAGTCAGCCATTTCCACACTGACAGCTGTATTTTGAATGTCGGGAGAGAGTGAGCATTTGCGTGCCTACCCTGTTCACGACATACAGTAGAGGTGCCACACATGAAAGTTTAAACATGTCATAAGGCATCATTGGCATCCCTCCAAACACTGTTGTTGAGAAGGAGAAAACTCACCGTGACACATTTTAAATATTTCACGATCTACAGAGGCCTGCTCGTCACGCCGACAGAAAAAACAATGGCCGCCGAGTTGCAAAAAGTTTGTTCCTTCTTGCATTTTGAACACCACACAATTGTCAAAGAGATGACTTTACATATGAATCTATCTCTAATGCACATGATTACAGCGATCTCTGCTTCAGCTTTGTTTGGAGGATTTCTTTTGCTTTTCTTTGTCTCTAAATTCCGTCTTAACTCCTAATGTGAACGCAGTCAGGAAGATCTTTGATTAATGTGACTGCATTTATAATTCTGCTTAATATCATTATCATAATAATTGCATTAATCATCTCAACCCATCAACAGCATTAATGTTTCTCCAAATGTGATCATACACCAAGCACATATTAAACGTGATGATATTTTATTCAGAGCCAACGATAAAAATGTCTCTCCGTGACGACACCTGTCTCAGCAGAGAGAGAAAGATTTATAACTCTGTATAAACTCAAAGAAAATACTCCGTTGTATCTCTCCCTGCCCCTTTGTCTTGATTTTAATAAGGGTATCCAATTAATATTTATGGAATAATTGTCTTTTTCCTTTTTTCGGCAGAAAAGGAATAACAAGGCCAAAATACTGTTGTTGGTAATTAAGACAAATGCATCAATTATTAAAGATGCAAACATGTCAAGCAAGCATAACTAATTATTTGAGCGTGTTAACAGTTGTTTAATGTTAGCAGCTGATGAATTATTTAGTGTGTGCATGCCATTTTTGGATTGTTTGAAATGTGTAATGATAAGTAGGGTGAAGAAAGTCACGGTCTCTTTTGAAAAGAAAGAAAACAAGTCAGCCAAGTTTTACAGATGGCGCCCACCTATAAATACATATCTCAGGTTTCTAGGGGTTTCACGGTAAGTGTTTGTGCACATGCAAATGTGTGTGTGCAAATGCGTACATGTTCGCATGTGTGTTTGCATGTGTGTACAAAGCATTTCCGGTACCTTGGGGGTACATCAGGGAGGCAGATTTGACACCACTGCTTTCTTGTGGGGCACTGGGAGGATGGCGAGACGGCGGGAGTAAGTGAAAGTGACAGCAAACAATTTATTTTGTTACATCTTAATTGTCACCTGATGCGCTTACAATCTGGAGCCCTGTCAAAAAAACTGTTCATATCCCACTCATCTGTGCAAGGGAGGGGGGCGGAGAGCTGCGGTAGATGAAATAGCAAAGTCTTACTAGGACTTACAATAAAATCAAACCAAAAATGCAACCTTGGACCCAAAACATTCACTCAGTCTTGTCTATTACTCAACATAGTTCTGTCGTAAAAAAAAAAAAAAAAAAAAAAAGTTGTTTTATTTTAAATAAGTAATAGGCTCCAAATATAGTGACATTCATTGACTAAATATTTTTGCATATCTATTATTTCTTTGGGTATACATATACAGTATCATGGACAGTTGTTCAATATTAAGAGATACCAAAAACGCTGCTGTAAAAATAGCGAGAATATTGTTCTCCTCCTAGTATACCTTTCTCAGCTCTTTTCACATTTAATTTCCTTGCCAAACAGATTAAGCATGCCAAGATCCTTTAATGTGGAACGCTTGATAAAAATCACCATACTGATGTCCTGCGTAACAAATAAGCATTGCTATGATGGTAAAATTGACAATTATGTTTCATTTTGAGAGGCATACGCAATTCATTTATCACTGTCAGTCCTAATTTTGTCCGTGCAAATATTAAACAGAAAATCATAAAGAGATATTTTATGAGGTAAATATCCTGAAAGCGGTACAAAAATCACACACTGGTTAGCATTCTGACTTTTACAGTTAACTAATGTGAAGATTTCCAAATCAGTTATAAGACATCAAGATTGTAGGGTACTAGTTTCCATACATAAAAAATAGTCTTGCAAACCTTTCAACCACACCAAATGGATAGAAATGATACTTTCCCTTCAAAATACACTATACGTCTACTACAACCCTTAGACTCATCTGAAACGCTAATGCAGTAGCTAGCAATGCAAATAGACTGGACACAACAGCTAAGACTTCAAATTATAAATCTCCAACTCTGAGGAGGGTTGAACAGGAATGTGATGCAAGATGAAGCAACGCAGTCCATATACAACTTCGAGTACATCTGTTGGCTGGAATCAATCCCCTCAATGATCCATTGATTAAGCAGGACACGGTTGCATCAGATCTCACCCTGCGTGTTTACTGCACAGCCCTCAGTCCTGTCGCTCTCAATCAACGGGGCAGTGGGTTAAAGATCCCTCTTGCACACACAAGGAAAGCATTCAAGCTCACTTTTACCCTTTCAACTACCCAAACAAACACACAAAATGTATTTTGCATCCTAACCGTTGTGCATGAGCACCCTATGAGTACTCTAGCAGATCCGCAAAACCCCTTCCGCTGGTTCCCCATCCCACCCATCTCCACCCCACTCCTCATCTTTCTAGCTATGATTTATGGGCTGATCCTGGCCAGTGGGGAGTTGACAGTTGCTTTCATTTTCTTCTATATATTTGTCCCACTCCGCCAAGGTCATAGGGGAGTAGGGCCTCTCCAAGTTTTCCCCCTCCGCTCGTCCTCCATCACCCCTCCCCTTCCTCTCCTCCTCTGATGGTCCCATGAATCATCTCGTCTTCCCATCGAACCTTCTGACGCCTCCCTCCCGATGGGCCCGCCCTGACTTCCGCCATCCCTCTTCATTCCCACTAACAATTTGGTAATGAAATATTGATTTTTAGTTAGATTCAAATGGATGTTATTGCATTGATAAATGGCTCCCTCGTCCAGCCTTGGAAGCATCTCAGTCAAAAGTGGGGTCCGGATACACCTGGTGGCATGTTGACTGGGACGGCTAGTTTATGTCCCAATAAACTACATGTAGTTTTGCCAATCCTGATATCCCATTGCAGACTAAACCCATCACCTATCACACATATCAGTATACCACCAAAAGATACATGACACAGAACACACCTTACAAATGCTAAAAAGGGATGGAAATCTTAAGAATTCCAGTTCGTACTAATGATTCTGGTTCATTAGCGGTTTTATTAACAATTGGTTTAGTTTTTGAAGGAAGACTTTAGAAAAAGAAATGTAATTAAATTTCTAAATCATGAAATAATGTTAGTAATGATGATGACAATGATTAAAAAAATGATAATGATAATGGTTGAAAAATAAAAAAGAAATAAAACACAACAAACACAATCCAATAATTAGCCTTAACTATATAATAACTACTTTAAAAAAAGTAATAATTCAGTCAGTACTTTATTTTTATAAAATACATATGAGGTTCATATGAGTTCTTTTTTTGTGTGCTATTTGTGCTTTTTGATTCTTTAAAATTCTAATAATATTATTATTATTATTATATTAATTTTGAATCTGTTCATAAGAATCATTAATTCCAGAATGTTTTGCTCTGTAAGTGTTTGAGACACTAAAAACAATTTGTTCATAAGAGCCATTCATTCATGCATCAGGTTAAACTGGTCACACTGTATGTGTCTAATTAAATTAAAATATCTGGTTATTAAGTTATTTGTTCAGAAATCATTCTATACTGGTTGATACATGTATCTATTCTGTAGATTCAGTAGGGTATTTCTTACTATCAGAGGTTTTTAGGGTGTTCCGTCCACATGTGCAAGAACTGTCAATGGAATGAAATGTCTTTCAGGTATGAAAAAAAAGAGATTTTCAGTTAACCTAACCCATATGACCTAAATCACTGTTCTTACATTTCAAATGCTTGTAGATATGTCAGTAATCTCAGAGTGGCCAAATGAAGGTGAAGTTGATGCAGGATGATACTGTGCACAGGTGTTTATTTTCTCTTTCACTGTATTTCTCAGAGGTGTAAGGATACATTTAAAGCTTCAAGAGCAAGCTTCAGGGCACTTGGAGGAAATTCCATGATAGGGGGAGTTTTCTCTTTTCAGGACAGCTGTTTATTTTAGCTTCACCTGTGCATTTAAATGCATCTGACAGAGAGGTGTGCTTTAAGAAAGTGACATTTCCTCCGCAAGGCCTGCTTTTACAGGCAGCTCCCGTTTTCATTGTTTTACATGGTAATTGCTCTGTGTATTTACTCTCCGGGGGATTTAAACACATGCCTTCATACTCTCAGCCTTTCAGTCACAGCTCCATCTCTCTCTCTCTCAGTTTCTCTCTCGACGCTTTTTCTTTTTTTATTTTGCTATGCCTTTCCAAACCACATAGGGCAACAGTAGATTCTTTCAGCTAACCGAAAAGGATGCCTGCTGGTGGTGGAGAAAAAAAAGAAGACAATATAAGTGTGGTATTAAAAAGGCAGCTTTGACACAAGATGGACACCCTGAGGTGGGGGGCTATGGATGGGACCCAGGGTGCATATGAGGTGTCCTTTCCGGGGTAGGGTATTTACATTTTTCTCCAGTGTCCCAGTGACAGGGACACAATTTCTTGTCCTGCCTGGCATGGTTTGACGTGAGCCTGGACTGAAATGTAATCTTGTGCTGAGACGTGGTTCTTCCCAAGAGTATTGCAGAAACCTTGGACTTCGGTTCAGTAATCCCCCTCTTTTGAACTCACTTCCATTTTGCCTGTAAAGAGCAACAAACTGAGGATGTGATGCTTAATTCTGATGTCCTGTCATTCATAATTTTTTTCCCCCCTGCGCATTAGGAAACACCCAAACGGAAAAACAGATTGAGGTAACAGAATAGCTTTTCATGCTTAATAAAGAAATCTTTTTTGTTAGGGGACAAGAGTCCATGTCGAAGTACGAGGGTGTGTGTTCTAGAGGTCACAGACATGTCTCGGGAGACCACAGCCCGGTAGAGGACGTGGGTTGTTCTGTCACTGTGATTAATGTATGTACACACACACACACACACACACACATACACACACAGTCTACCGGCAAGTCTCACAAACTGGCACATATGGGTTTGACATGTTCATGACCATGTTCAGCCCAAGTGAGCATGCATGACCTGTGAGTAACACTCCACATAAACATGCTAACATACATGCACCAGAACTGGCGCTGAGTTGTGCTACTACATCCCAATTGCTTGATTTACAGATAATAAATGAAACATATCTTGAGATAAGGCGCCAACAAAACTGAATTTTGGTCAAAACACCATGCTTACCTTAATTTCTGCATTTAGAACACAATATTGTGCTAAGCATTGTCAACTGAAACTTAATTTTCACAGAGAGAAAAAGAAGAGCCAGATGCACTGCAACCTTCTTCTTTTTGCCAAGGTGGACGGAGGACCATATCAAATCCTCATCCAGCTGCTTCAGAGGGAGCAGTACTTGTCTCTTTCCGCATGTAGATAACCCATGTTATTAGCTACCCAATAGCCAATCAATAAAGCACCATGGAGATGAACTAAGTCTGCGAGCTGATAAACATCTCTCTCATGCTGTCGCTGTAATTGGTAGCCTCTCAATCCTGGCTTGTTTGACAAGGACTTTGCATATTGAAATACAGCCAGCAAGGTTCCTTCGCTATCAGAATTACTGCTGAGCACAAAGACATCTTGGTTTAAGTGCTGATGCAAAGCGCTCTTGGATGGTGCTGTGAAAGAAGGATACATCTCAACACTTGTTTCAGTCACACCCAGAAACATAACTGTCTGACTGTAAAAAAAAGAAAGCGACTAGAAGAAAAAAAAAGTGCTGAAAAGAATTTAGCTGCTACTATATTACATCTAGATTCATACATATTTGAAGGTCATGATTGTTCATGCACATGAACTTAAAGGTTTAACGGTGGACAAGTACAAGGTTAATCATCTCTTTAATTTCATTTACTTTTCTAAAAAGTTTCAAAAATAAGGCATGTCTCACAATGTTTGTGTGTGTGTGTGTGTACACATTTTCCTCATACGGCAATGTAATATATATGACATATTGTCATATATGTTACATAATAAGGCAGTGGCGGCTCGTCAGGGGAGGCACAGCCTCCCTAAAATTTTGTGGTGAACATGGGAGGAGGAGGAGGACGACTTAATGTTAATAAAATTCACAATTCATTTCAGTTCATGTCTCAAAATGTGTATTTTTTGTTTGTAATTTCACAGCTGTAATATCATAATATGCTACTGAAGTTGGAAAGCGCCGCTTTTCTATGATAGAGAAGGGGAGGGGGAGGCCGGGGGAGCGCTGAGCTCTTGTGCCTCCGTTGGTAAAAAAAATAAATAAATAAATAAATAAAAATTAAAAAAAATTAAAAAAAATAAATAAATAAAATAAATAAATAAATAAATAAAAATAGCCAATCCGCATTGAGTGTTCACTTTCAGCGCTGAGGAGTGTTAAGAAAAGAAACCTTGCTAGGGAGGCTAGCCTCCCTTCTGGTATATCAACCAATCATTATAGAGACGTAAATTGCGTGATATTAGTTTGAACGTCTACCGCTGAGCTGATAATGTACAAAGTACGTTACTTATTATGAGTAGCGATATTGAATATTTGATCGCCAACAGATTTACCAAGCTGTCATTCAAACATTGTATATACAAATTAAAAATAAAGGGAGAACACTGGTGTAGGCTACAGCCGTCGGTTGAATTAAATGGCACAACAGGCAGCTCTCTTTTAACACAGACTTTTAAGAAGGGATGGATGTTTGTTTCAAGTGATAGGCCAGGTAAGTGAAATTATATTATCTTGCTGCCATTTTAAGCCATTTTAAAATGGTTAAGCAAATACGTTAATAATATTAATAGGCAAGTATCCACAGACCAAGTGTACCTCCTCTATTTCAAAACCCACGAGCCGCCACTGATATAATAAATCATTTTCACATACATGCATTCTCTGGATAGATGAAGATATACTAAAATGTTACCTATATTTTATTCACATGTTTTCATAGTACATTTTTCACATAAAATGTCCAAGTGAATCCTTGTGCTTATTGGCTGGCATCTAGTGCAGAGTTGTTTGGTGATAATTAGGCAATGGACTATATAGATACTCCATATCATGCTTTACCAGTGGTGACAATGGGAGAATCAGTAACTTTACAGCCAAAGAAACAAAAATATTTGAAGACAGAAAAAAAAGACCAAAAAAGGAGCCTATGAGGGTTGTGTATACCACTCTCTAAAACAGCATAATTTACATAAGACAACAAAATGCTGAATCACATCAAAAATGTCTAACATTATTGTTGTCACTTTCCTGTAATAAATCATCTTCAGTAATAAGTTTCAGTTTGTTCAGTTATTTGTTCAAAGGACCTTGAACTTTGCATGTTTGGTGCGTGGATTCCCTTTTGCTTTTTGTATTTTTTTCCAATGGTTGAATCTATGCACCCAATTATATCTTCTATTTTATTAAATTGGCAAAGATTTTTATTTTTTTTTTCACATTGTTTAACAATATTGTGGTACCACTACTGGAATCCACCATTAAAAATCACTAATGACTTCTGTTATAAAGCTTACCTGAGTAAACAATATCAATGAAATCAATAACTGGTCAATAGCATTAAAAAAAATGTACTTGCACAGTACGTACTATACCTAAACATAACATAAAATGATCTAAGATCTCAGTGTATAACTACACAGAATACTAATTAAAGTGTATTCATATTCACACTATGAGATCAGTGACAACAATCAAACTTTCTTCTCAGAGAAGCACATGAATCTCCAGTGACCTCAGTCATTTTATCAGGCGAAGGCTTGCAATACAGACTGGTAATTATATGAAGGAAGACATAATGAGAGCTGGATCCAGAGCGTGATCCAGATGCATGCTAAATGGAGACGTGTACGAGCGGCAGATTGGTCCGCTGATGCGGGGAGGAGAGTCCCAGTCGTCCAGTTCTCTGTGGAGCAGCGCGGTGAGACCAGTCCCCTGTGGAGAGGGACAGAAATGGGGCTCAAATGTTGTTGAAACCAAAACACTCATCCATCTGTCTAACTCTTCTTTCTCTGTATTTTCCTCCACTCCACCCTTTTCCCTTTGTTTGGCTTTTGTCTGCAGTACGCAAGCGGCTTACATTCAAAATAGCTTCTCGTGACATCTTTATAGATAGACTGTGACAGGTCTCTTTGAGGATTTTTTTGTGATTGTGTTTTCTGATATCTCAGTCTGTTTGTTTTGTGGCAGAGGTGGGGACGTTCTCTCCTGAGAGGAATAGGAGATGGAGAGTGTTGACAGCGGTGCAGGCCGGAGGGTGGAAGGGTTGACAGTCGCGTGCGTGCCTGGCCAGACTGCTGGTCGTTGGCTCTCTTCTAGACCAGACTCTAGGGGAGAAGAGTGAGAACCAGGCCGGGAGGAGGAAGGCTGTCAGAGCTGGATCAGTAGGCTGGTCGGCCACGTCGAAGCTGGTTTACCCCTTAAACCTCCACTGGGGGAGAGACATCAGTCCCTTGGTGCTGTAGAGAATCTCACCATTGAACTCCAGAGCATTTAGATGCAGACATAAACACACACTGTAAAATCACGCACACAAACCGCAGACAAACGCAAACAATCTGTGCATCCAGCTCCTCTTTTGGCAGATGTAAATGTATACAAATCTTGATTGTCTCACACAAACACACTCAAAGTCACACAAAGACAAACTGTGATTCATATATTCTGGAAACATAGGGCCAGTTTTAAAATATGTTGTTGTTGTTTTTTCCCCAAATACTGTGGTTTCCTTTTTTTATTGGTTAATTAAATTTTAATAAATAAAAAAAATCAAAAAGAATGTCCAATCAATTCAATTCATAAACCCTAACAATCCTGTGTTTTCTGTTGTAAATTTTCTGGATTGTTTTTTTTTAATTATTATTATTATTATCATTAAATATAAACGTATTAATTTTTATTAAATGTGACAAATCAAATGACTGCATAGATTAACAATTTAATTATTCTTTTAAAATGTAATCAAATTAAATAAGGGTTATTGTGTTATAATTCTTTAAAAACAATGCTATAAATTGTAGTATTATATTTATGTCATGCAGTATTTTCTAAAGTCAAATCAGACTTTTATCTTGGTGGGTTGTTGTAAAGACCTTTGAGTTTCTGTGTGCATCTGACAACAGTTTTATTAGATGAAATGGTAAAATGCTCATGAAGCAAACAGAACAGCTCTAAAGATGAAGATCTTGTGGAGTGTCATCTAAATTTTGCCAAATTCTGTGACAATCTACATGATGTTATACGGTAAATTCAATGTGATTGCCTCCATGTTTTCCGCATTGCAAAAATCATAGGGCCCTACATATTGTATGCAGCTATTCTACAGTTTGTCATATGGCAGTCACATTTGCATAACATACTACATTCAAGCACACAGTTCTCTGTTAAATGAACCATAGAGCATTGTGCTCTGGTATGTACAGTAACTAAAGTGAATCCCAATTACTAAGAGATAAGAATTATGCCCCACTTTCCCAACAGTAAGTTACCACGTTTTTGTTCTGTCAAAATAAATTACGTTCTTTTAAGAATATGGGGTTGTTTCGAGGGGAATGTTTCTGTTAAATCATGTATTAACACGTGGCAGACATATTCTTCATCGCACTTGAAGGAAACAGCATTGAGTTCTTTGCAAAAAAGAGCAATTACAGCTATTAAGAAAGCAAAGCATGCCAATGTGCCATAATTCAACTTCCACTTCTACATTTTTCAAGAACATAAATCTCAAGCTCAAATGAAAAACATCTAATTTTAGCTCTGTGCCAAAGACTCTTGAGAGACAACTCCTTAATCAAAATATTGCTCTTCCTTTCTTCTTTCATTTTTTACCCCTCTCCTCCTCTGGGCATCTCTTAATGTTAACGCGGTTGGTCTTCACCTCTCTTTCAACCTGTGATCACTTTTCATGCTTATTAATATTACGGAAAGTGAGGACTCGTATCAATCTAGCATTTTGTTTTTCACTGAATAACGTGAATGTAAATGTAAAAAGACACCACTTGTAGACTTGAACCCACTACTAGTGGATGAAAGATGGGTTCAAATGTAACTAAATATATATAGGCCTATGTTTTTACAGAGAAAGTATGTTCAAATCTCATTTTAGTTCATATTAATGGTGTCCCAAAATAGCATAGTTGAGTACAATTAGGTGTTTTAAGATGATGTTAAGAAGTAATAAAAAAATATTTTTTAGTTTATTAAGTAGAAAATCGTTGCGTGAAAATAGAGCACTTTAAGTACATTATAGAAGCACACTTTTATATGACCCTCAATGTCATTTTCATATTCCATACTTTTTTGGGCCTAGATTTTGCCTCTGACACCAGCACTATGTCTGAATATGCATATCATCCTAGTAATTGACAATGTATGTCTGAATTCACTGCATTCATAAAACAGTAGGCAAAAAGCTCCTAAAATTGACTGCCAGATTCTGGAAGATAAATTCTTCAAACAGTGGCACAAGAGGATGTGATGCTGGTCCTTCAAGAGTCACTCTCAACTTATCTGTCCATAAAGTCTATGAAAAAAAAAAAATCAGTCTTCATGTATTTCACAACACTTCAGCATGTTATTCTTATTATGTGAGGGCCATCTTAAAGATGTTTTTGCCCAAGCAAAGTCTCTGAGAACCTGACACATTCCACTTCTGGAAATTCCAGGAAGGTTGCAGTTCTGGAAAATAATGGCGCTGGAGACTAAATGGTCCCTGATGGTTTCTCACCTAATTCTTCATATTAATTCTTAATTCTTTTGCAGTTAACATCTCTTTTCTTCTCCACCTGTCTTTTGTCTCCACCGTGCTGACCCGATGAGCATTTCGCTGCCCAATGGTCATGCCTTAACCTTGCTAATTCTATTATTGCATTAGTATTACATCCTTCTCATGGGCATTTCATATTTTTTTTACTTTTATTCTTGAGTTCAATCTCTTTTTTGGCACATTTTATCTTTATCAGTTATTTTAAATAGTTCATTAATAGGACACCTGTTTTTAAAGAAAACCATCAATTCCAATACATGTAATTTTGACCCCCCTTTATGCATTTGTTTGTTTGTTTATAAAAAAAGAAGAAAAAAGAATTTAATCAATGAAATTACTCCATTTACTCAATTGATGTCCTTTTACCCAAACTGCTGAACTAGGTTGGTAGGTCGGTTGATAGATCGATAGTCACTGTATCAGAAAAAACAAATGCAAAGTGCCTGTGTATAGGCTATTTAATGAATTTAAACAAAAAGTTGTTTGATTAATATTTTTACATATAAACACACACGAACCAAGGTTCCTTCCTTCCTACCTTCCTACCATAGGAAGGAAGTAATTAATCACTATAATAAAAAAATAGAAAAACTGGATGATTTGAAACCATAAGTGGCATGTCCACTATGATTTTAATGGATATTGTGTAAAGCTGTAACAAAAGCTAAAGCAAAAAAAAAAAAAAAACCCCAAAAAAAAAACAATAGAACGTTCTTCTGAACTTCATCTTTTAAACTCCCTGGTCCTCTGGTTAGAGGTGAACAGGAGGCTACTGGAGCATGCCCAGGGATAGGCCACTACTGATGGGTCTGAGTCCATAAAGTGGCCTCCCATCATGAATCAGCCCCATCTTCCCCCTCCACTCACCCCCTTCGTATTTTTGTGGAGTGTGTGTGTGTGTATGTGGGGGGGGGGGGGGTACTCTACCATTACTGACTAATGAGCCGTGCAGAAGAATACACCTTCAGCTGCCACATGATGAGGGCTCACTGACACCATATCCCGCATCAGGCGCGGGCCACGCTCACACCGGCCGCACATGAGAGTGTGTATTGGACTGTGTGTGCATGTGTGCTCATGTACGCTCTCTTATTTTGTCCATCAATCACATCATTAGTCAAAGCAGACAGAGCTGTCAGAGTGTTCTGGCAGGAGGGCCAACAGACAGGTGTTAGCGTGTTAGTGGCTCACCCACCGCTAGCATCTGCAGCGAAGCAGCCGTCCAGACTACACCCTCACACAATAAAATGCTACAAGAGAATAGAAAGAGAGATGGAGGAGGCCAGTGGACAGAGAGGACAGGTCAGGGGGAAGGATAGGAGGACACTTGAGAGTTAATGTACTACTGTATGTGGCAATAACTCAAAATGTACAAGAAGGTCACCAGATGTTTGACAATTAGGGACATTTCTAGTTCAGTAGTGAATACACTGCTGTTTAAAAGTATTCCAGTTAATTTCTATAAATTCTTCCATATTTCTTTAGGAGGCCTATTTCATCTAGCTTCATTAATAGGCTTAATAAAAAATTGTAGCTTTCACCTTTCTAAGATCCTTTACAACCTTTGTTAATGTGGTAAACAAATCATGTTCCATTTTAGACCTGAGGGCTAACTTAAGAGCATGATTCCTTTGTTTAATAAGTAATCAAATTGTTTCATTTAACCAAGGTAAATATTCTCTTTGTCCTGGTATATATATATATATATATATATATATATATATATATATATATATATATATATATATATATATATATTAAATTCAGTCATAAAAGATACAGTTTTGATCTGCACCCCCATATCTTAAATAATCGTCCCAATCTATTTTTTAATTGTTTTTGTTTGTTTGTTTCAAAATTATCCAGCTGACTTTTAGGTATTTTATATTTTTCTACCTTCTTATGATATATTA
Source organism: Barbus barbus (assembly GCF_936440315.1). NCBI lineage: Eukaryota > Metazoa > Chordata > Actinopteri > Cypriniformes > Cyprinidae > Barbus > Barbus barbus. The sequence continues at coordinate 28,399,263 of NC_136730.1, read as the reverse complement.
CATTAAATCTGGTTTTAGTGAGCTTTATTGCAATCAAGATCATATGATATCATATGATTCACCTGAAGTTTGAGAACAATGGAATAACAGACAGCAGACTCTTTTACTGTACTAGTCCATTCACTGTTTTGCAGATTTATGAAAATTTAGAAAAAAGCTCAACTAAAAAACGTCAAAAAAAATTTGTCAAAAAAAGCGGTTTCTCCCCTTTTCACTGCCCACATTTTGCATTTTTGCTGTCACTAAGGAGGTCAATTTCCAACTAACAGAGTTTTGAAAAACTCTGAAACTAAAAAAAAGGAGGCCTGGCCTCTCCCTTTCAGTTAAGCAGTTCACTTTAATTATGCCTGTAAGAGCCCGACTATAAATCTGGGAAATCTGCTTGTAGCAACATCTGGCATGTATCACTACAGAATCAACTGTCTCTCCAATCAAACATGAGGTAGAAAGGGTGAGACAGAGGAGAAGAAAGAGAGAACAGTTAAGACATAAGGAGACAGAAAGCAGAGCAGAATGGCACTGGAATGCTGGCGTTGATTAGAGAAGTGGATGATTTAGACCTGAATGGTCACATTTCCAGTGTTCCCAGGAAATAGGTTACAAATGATTGAATAGATAATCAGGATATGCTGCTATTGCTCTCAGACTTGCTTTGTTGGCCGCCATTCTTTCCTGTTCTGATGGTTGCCCAAGGCCTTGAGGCATTCACACACACACACACACACACACACACACACACGTATGCCTTAGAACAACTTGAGATGATTTCTATTTCTAGTGGATGGTCAATTTATATGTTGCAAAGGGAATGTAAATTTTCTGTGAATCGAGTGACTGTACTCTAAACACAGCCACCTGTCAACATGAAAGCTAAGCAAGAATGAGAGGTGCTTAGAGACTCCTGGCACAAAGACGCTTTCCGGATTTTTCTGCCAGCTACGTCAGCATTCAGGAAGCATCTGAATGCAGCCACGGTGGTCCTCGTCTGATTTCAGTCGCTCATAACTCTGGCTTACACTGAAAGGAGAGTGGGAGCCAAATTATGTCCATCTTTAGTCCTATTTCCTTCCCTCACTTTCTCACTGTCATATTCCTTGACTTTTTTTGGTGTGTGTGTATGCTTCCTGAAGAAGATTTATTAAGCTAGCGGGTTTATAAATAACATTTAATGTTTAGAGACACTGAAAATAACTAGAAGAACATGAATATGCCACAGCAGCTGCACCTGGACTCTCTGGGAGACCTCACATCGGTTAAGCATTTTCTACTTTATCAACCCGTCTTCAGGGTGCAGACACTGTGTCTCCAGCATCCTGCCCTTCAGGGCCTTGAGATTTACACCAAACCTTTTTTTTTTTTTCTCCTAAAATTCTTGTTTGTTTTATGATCTCCTATAGTCTCAGATTTCCCATTATCTATGTCTGCTTAATATATAATCTTCAGCACTTTCAATTGTAGCACTACAATGTTTAGACCAAAAGTACTTTTATTTGGGTTGAGAGTAGGCAACATGTTTGTTTATGCATTTGATACTGTGAAGGAAGTTATGGAAATGCCATAATAAAGACAATGCGCTTTAAATGGTCCTGTGTAGTAAATGTTATTCAGAAGTGAATATAACGAAACACAACCACAACACAATCTCCACAGTTACATTAAAAGCTAAGGATACACTTGAAACTCCTGCAAGCAATAAGTCTACACAGGCTTACCATACAAAGCCTTTTCAGACACATACACATGCTCACACAGAGAACGGACACCAGAGGTTTAAAAAAGCAAAACTAATGATAGGTTTCAGAGGCTGGATGAGCAGAGCGTCACAGGTGAACAGCAGCTCTGCTCCATACGGCCAAGGCTGCCATTTTTCATTTCCTCCCAAAGGCCTGGATATACTTGTAAACATTATTGAAAATAATAACTTAATGCTTCTTGAGGCTCAGTTGCATCACAGAGACCATGCTAGTTATCTCTCTGTTCTTTACTGTTTATTATATCAGATGGATAAATTGAATCTATTTTGTCCCCCTCGTTTTAAATGTTTATTTATATGTGCAAATCACAATGTTCAAATATCAAACCACACATGATATGCAGATTACAATTATTACACTATTCAAATGATCATAATGTGATTCACCCAGAAATTGCTAGTAAATTTCACAATTACAAAGAAATGGCAAGTAACACACAGAATGTTGAAATAGTAAATAATTTCTGCTATATACAGTGTAAACAATTAAATTGTGCTTTGTGTGTGTGTGTGTGTGTGTGCTTTTAAAACTGGGCTACTATTATGCATTTTAAGAATATAGGAGAGTTCCCTTCCAGGAACTTCGAGCTGCGTCGAAAACGCATATGGGAACGCCTTCAGCGTGACCAGGCTCTGAATATGATGTGTAATCAGTCAAACAAGGGCGAGGCGTCACGGGCGGGGTGACGTCACGACCAGGAAGCATATAAGCACGTGCGGCGGAGCCGGCTTCAGCTTTTTGTCATTCAGCGAAGCGCTCTGTGTGTGTCAGTCTTATTTACTGTTGTTTGTCCTAGTTTTAAGTGGAAAGCATTCAGTATCATGCCAAAGCCAAGGGCAAGCTCAGGGGTGAAGCTTTCAGACCATGTTTTGAGTCGTGTGTGCATCCTTGCCCTCGCTATATCATGAGCGAGGACACACACGATTTGCGCGTGGTCTGCCTGGGTGCGGAGCACGCAAAATCGGTCTCCGCACCCGGAGGGCTCTCTTCGAGAAGGGAGCCTTCGCGAGCTCCCCACGCGGTGCCGGTCCCGCTGCTGCTGAGGCAGAGCGGCGGCTGCACTCGTGGGGCTCGCAGGCTGATCTGGCTGGCGAGTGTGAGACGGGCATGTCCCTATCTCCTCCCGTATCAGCCAGATCTGGCGCCCCGTCTCTCGGTGTGGAAGCTGTCTCTTCCCCGAGACGAGGGCTCAATGCTTCGTCTCTCTTCCTCTGAGGAGGTTGATGTGACAAGCGTTCACGAGGTTTCGCCGCCTCTGTCACCCCAATATGATATAACTATGAAAGCTTTGTAAGCTGCAGTGTTTGCACAAGCATAAAATGAATAAAGCCGGTCCCGCTTCTGCCTTTAAATCAGAAAAAAAAGGCAGAGCGGCGGCTGCGCTCGCGGGGCTTGCGGAGAGAAAAAAAAAAAAAAAAAGAGAAAAAGGCTGATCTGGCTGGCGAGAGTCAGACGGGCATGTCCCTATCTCCTCCCGCGCCTGATCTGGCGCCCCGTCTGGAAGCGGTCTCTTCCCCCGAGACGAGGGCTTGACGCTGCGTCCTCCGAGGAGGTTGATGTGACGAGCGTTGACGAGGTTTCGCCGCCTCTCTCGCCCCAGAGAGCTACTTCTACACAGGAGCCTTCCGTTTAACCCGATCTCCTCACCGAGGTGTCGAGATCGCGGGTGAAATTTTTTCGTCCCGGCCAGTCGTTCCCGCGGGAACTGAATGAGCGCGGGTATGCGGCGATGATGCCGCGGGTTGAACAGACGATTGCGAGCTATCTGTCTCCCTCCACGGCATCGCCTTTGAAGGCTCCTGCTCTGCTTACAACATCTTTGGTGGGCAGAGGGTATGCACGCTCTCTAAACTCAGGTGGCTGCTGGGCGGGCGCAGCCTCCTCCGCATACCAGCTCCTCGCGCAAAAGGTCCTGACGGGCGAGCCCCAGGACCGCGGAGGGCGACCCCTACTGGGGTGGAGTGGCTTGCACCGCCGCACTCGGTGACCACTTCACCTCGGTGCCCTCCAGGGACTTGTCTGCTGACCCTGCCGCTGTTCCAGGGCACGGCCGGTCCCAGCGAGTATATTTCTCAGGTTTGTCCGCCCGGCAGCGCGGAGCCGAGAAACTCGCCTCAGCCGCCAGATTACGCGTCTCATTCCGGTGCGCCGCATCGAGACAGCGGTCTGGCCGCTTCTCTGAACCCAGAGGTCAGTCTCGAGAGACTGATTCCCTTAGAAGATCATTGGGCAGCGAGCTGCCGAATGTGTCTCTTTGGGTCCTGCCTTGCAGGGTCTGGTTCGTTCAGAGGTCCTGACGGGTGAGCCCCAGGACTACGGAGGACGACCCCTACCGGGGTGGAGCGGCTTACACCGCGGCACACGGTGACCGTCTCCCCTCGGTGCCCTCCAGGGACTTGTCTGCTGACCCTGCCGCTGTTCCAGGGCACAGCCGGTCCCAGCGAGTATATTTCTCAGGTTTGTCCGCCCGGCAGCGCGGAGCCGAGAAACTCGCCTCAGCCGCCAGATTACGTGTCTCCTGCCGGTGCACCGCTTCAAGACAGCGGTCTGGCTGCACCAGAGGTAAGTCTCGAGAGACTGATTCCCTTAGTAGAGCATTTGACAGCCTGGCAGCGGCTGCCGAATGTGTCTCCTTGGGTCCTGCAGACCGTAGCGAAAGGCTATCGTATTCAGTTCGGCGGGCCACCCCCGCCGTTCTGCGGGGTTGTTATGACTGCGGTCCGCCCCGGGCAGGCTCTGGTTGTGGAACAGGAAGTTGGTACTCTGCTGAGGAAGGAAGCCATCGAGTTGGTTCCTCCTCACGAGACCCAGTCCGGTTTCTACAGCCGGTACTTCATTGTTCCGAAGAAGGATGGAGGGCTGAGGCCCATACTGGATCTGCGTCTACTGAACCGCTCAGTCAGAAAGCTGAAGTTCAGGATGCTTACTATCAAGCAGGTCGTGACTCAAATCAGGTCCGAGGACTGGTTTGTCACGATAGATCTCAAAGACGCATATTTCCATGTTTCCATCCTTCCTTCTCACAGGAAGTTCCTGAGGTTCGCCTTTGGGGGGAAAGCGTACCAATATCGGGTTCTTCCCTTCGGCCTAGCACTTTCACCCCGCACTTTCACCAAGTGTGTGGATGCGGCACTGGCCCCGTTGCGGCTTCAGGGCATCCGCATACTCAATTATATCGACGATTGGTTGATCCTCGCTCAATCAGAGCGGTTGGCGGTTCGGCATCGAGATGTCGTTCTCGCCCACATGAAAGAACTGGGGTTGAGACTGAACGCCAAGAAAAGTGTGCTTTCTCCGGTTCTGAGATTCACTTATCTAGGCGTGGTGTGGGATTCGACCACGATGCAGGCACGGTTGTCCCCTGCTCGGATCGAGTCGATCCTTACTACAGTCAGGAGAGTGCGAGAAGGCCAGTCACTCACTGTCAAGCAGTTTCAGAGACTGCTGGGGCTCATGGCAGCTGCGTCCAGCGTGATACCTTCTGGCCTGCTGTACATGAGACCCCTACAGTGGTGGCTCAAGACCAAGGGGGTCTCCCTGAGGGGAAACTCACTCCGCGCTGTCAAAGTGTCACGCCGTTGTGTCCGTGCCTTCGACATGTGGAGGAATCCTTGGTTCTTGTCCCAGGGCCCGGTGTTGGGAGCTCCTTGTCGCCGCGTCTCGCTAGCGACGGACGCTTCCCTCACCGGTTGGGGTGCGGTCATGAGTGGCCACCCTGCCCCGCGGTCTGTGGAGAGGTTGCCACCTGACGTGGCATATCAATCGGCTAGAGATGTTAGCGGTGTTCCGTGCACTCAAGCACTTCCTCCCAGACCTGAGAGATCACCACGTGCTGGTGCGCACCGACAGCACGGCAGTGGTCTCTTACATCAACCACCAAGGAGGTCTGCGGTCGCGCCCCTTGTACAAGCTGGCACACCAGATCCTTGTGTGGTCCCAGGGCAAGCTCTTATCTCTGAGAGCTATGCACATACCTGGGCATCTCAATGTGGGAGCAGACATCCTGTCGAGGCAGGGGCTGAGGCCCGGGGAATGGAGGCTTCACCCCGAGGTGGTGAAGCAGATTTGGGGTATTTTCGGCCAGGCCCAGGTGGACCTCTTTGCGACTCAAGAGTCAGCACAATGTCCTCTCTGGTTCTCGCTGACCCCTCCAGCTCCTCTGGGACTGGACGCTATGGTACAGACGTGGCCGAGGCTCCATCTGTACGCCTTCCCCCCGATCGCTCTGCTCCCTGGAGTTCTGGCGAGAGTGCGCCGGGACGAGGTCAGTCTACTGTTAGTAGCACCGTTCTGGCCGGGCCGAGTATGGTTCTCGGACCTGATATCTCTCCTCGACGGCACTCCGTGGGAAGTGCCCGTCAGGAGGGACCTCCTCTCACAGGCCGGGGGCACCGAGGTGCACCCTCGCCCGGAGTGATGGAAGCTGTTGGTGTGACGCCCTGAGGGGGCACAGCTCATAGCTTCCGGTCTGTCAACCGAGGTTGTCGAGACCATCCTCCAATCCAGAGCTCCCTCTACGAGGAAACTGTACGCCTTGAAGTGGAGGCTCTTCACTTCTTGGTGCGGGGACCGCCAGCTCGACCCAGTCAACTGCCCCGTTGGTGCAGTACTGGAGTTCCTGCAGGCCCGTTTCTCCGCAGGGGTAACCCATTACACTGTTAAGGTGTACGTGGCAGCTATTTCGTCATACCACGCCCTTACCGGTGGCCAGTCAGTGGGTAGACACCCCCTGGTTACACGTTTCCTCCGGTACGATCTCGTTCCTACGTGGGATCTGGCTGTGGTTCTGGAGGCTCTGTGCAATGCACCTTTCGAGCCCATTCAGGAGATAACTGAGAGACTCCTCACTATCAAGACCGTTTTCTTATTGGCTATCACCTCTCTGAGGAGGGTGAGTGACCTTCAGGCCCCTGACTACGGCCTCTATTCACTTTGCGCCCGGTTCGGCGAAAGTATTCCTCTACCCCCGCGTGGGGTATGTTCCGAAGGTCCCATCGGTCGTTCCACAGCCGGTCGTACTGCAGGCCTTCTGTCCTCCTCCCTTCGGGGAGCCAGACCAGGAGAAGCACAACCGTATGTGTCCAGTGCGAGCACTAGACGCATACATCCACAGGTCCTCCCTGTGGAGAAAGTCGGACCAGCTGCCTGTGTGCTATGGTCCGCCTAGGAGGGGTCTTCCTGCTACGAAGCCCTCCACTTAATAGGTGGATTGTGGGTGCCATGGCTTTGGCATACGAGGCCTCTGAGCTCCCCCCGCCGGTGGGAGTCAGAGCGCACTCAACCCGAGGTGTGGCGGCCTCCGAGGCCTTCTGGGCAGGTGTTCCATGCAGGACATCTGCAACGCAGCTGGGTGGTCCACGCCCCTGACTTTCGTTAGGTTCTATGACCTCGACATCCGAGCCACTCCCGGCTCCTCTGTCCTTTCGTCCTGACACCAGGCAGGGACTTGTCAGTCTGGTGGCGTTGGTATCTCGTTCCCATATGCGTTTTCGACGCAGCTCGAAGTTCCTGGAAGGGAACGTCTCAGGTTACGTATGTAACCATGGTTCCCTGAAGGGAACGAGACGCTGCGTCGCGTTGCCACACTTCCGGCATCCCTGCCAGAGCTTGCTTCATGACTTGAAGCTGAAGCCGGCTCCGCCGCACGTGCTTATATGCTTCCTGGTCGTGACGTCACCCCGCCCGTGACGCCTCGCCCTTGTTTGACTGATTACACATCATATTCAGAGCCTGGTCACGCTGAAGGCGTTCCCATATGCGTTTTCGACGCAGCGTCTCGTTCCCTTCAGGGAACCATGGTTACATACGTAACCTGAGACGTTATGTTTTATGTATTTATTTATTTTTTTCTCTCTGAACAAAGCACTATGTATTTGTTCCTTGGCCCCACTGCAGTAATGGGCATCCCAATAATCAATAAAAGCAGATTAAATTAACTTCTACTTAATTAACTGTAATGGTCATTCAACCTGGATGACTACTTTTTTTTTTCTTCTGCAGTTGTTGTTTTGGATCACATTGATCATTTTATCAACACACGCACACACAATCAACATAAATAAATGAATTAATCATTCATTCCAACAACAAAGTCCTGCAGCATTTCCCACAAGGCCAGACAGCCATAGAGACAGACATATCATAAAAGAATAAACAAGAAGAGACCCGTACTGAGTGATGCAGTCAAACGCTTTGAGGATAGAAAAAAGGTAGAGAGAGGGAGAGATAAACCCACCACAGTGAAAAGGGCAGCATATGAACAAATATGAGTGAGTACGCTGAAGTAATTCTCTGGCTAAAAACACGATATCACTTTTCGGCTGGCATGCATTGACAGGTTGGAATGCAGGCAGGGTCAAGTCCTGCATCCTGATTATGCGGCTGATATTCCCTGGGGTTCCGCTCATTGATTTGCACATCTAGTTTACCTTGTTTTCCTATCCATATATGACACTCTACAATGGCTCCTGATCGAGAAATGTGTCATACAAATAAATTATGGCCAACTATATGCTAAATAATTCTATAAATGTACTTGAGGGTGAGGTTGACAAAACAGAAGTAGTTTGCGAGTGCGTGTACGTGTGGTGGCGCGCTCTGATTATTCAGCGTTGTCATGTGTACTGTAGCAAGCGGGCCCACCATTAATCAAAGGGACCAATCAGATAACTAATTCAGGCAATATAACTGAACCACAAGACCAAATGGCCAGTGGGCAGGAGGGAAGGAAAAGAGAGAGAGGAAGAGAGAGAGAGAGAGAAAGAGAGAATAGGGATCAATATTTCTCTTCGGGGCAGATGCAGTTCAAAATCAGTTTCTAATTTGGCATATTAAAGCCATAATGGTGGTTGTGGGGCTAAGTTGCGCGGAGGGACAGGCAAGGTTAATTAGCCCGCTGCACTCACAGTCTGAAGTGGAGTCACACGCGTGCTCCTGCTTTAATTAACACTGAGAGAGAAAGAGAGAAAAGCAAGATAGGGAGAGAGAAAGTAAAAACAAACCGTCAGCAGGGTTTGTTAAGTGGGGAAGTGCTTTGAAGAATGCCCATAGCACACAACAAAGTGAGAGAGGGCCAATAAAGCAAGAGCCGCAAATAATATTCTATTGTATTTATTGTTTCGGCACAGTTCTCTACCCCGAGTGTACCGTCTATTGAATTTGGCTGATCTGTTAACTATCTATTGGTTGCCTCGTGTTTGTGCATTTTACCATGATTCCTTCCCTTCAGATCAGTCCATCCTTTCTCAAATTCAGTATTTATATTTGGGCATGATGATTTAACACAAAAGCATTTTCCATTAAAAAAATAATAATTAGAAATTAGGTTTAAAATTAGAAATTAAGTCATATTTGGAGCGATGTGACTAAGCTTGGGCTTTATATTGGGCTCTGTGTGTGTGTGTGTGTGTGATTTGTTCCTGTGACTGCAAAGTTGAATTTATTAGCAGCCATTACTCCAGTCTTCAATGTCACGTGGTATTTGAAAGAGTAATATTTTGAAACATTGTAAGTGTCTTTACTGTCGCTTTTGGTCAATTTAATGCATTCTTATTGCATACTATAAATAAAATAAATACATTTTACTAACCACATACTGTTAACAGACCAAAAAAAGGAATGTTTACATGGCAAAATGTAGTGCTTATGGTGCTTATATGATTTTTGATATGGCAAGCATACTGTATGTGTAAGAAATCAGTGCCACTTATTATACATATAATACACTTATAATACATAATATTTTGTTGCACTGGCCGAAAATCTGCAAATCTAAAAGACTGGAGCCGGCAAACACAGACTCTGCCTCAGTCATATTGACAACTCGATTGTATAGCAGTGATACACTGATGTTCAGTGTAAATAAAACTGAATATCAGTGTATATTCACTATCATATACAAAAGATCATTACAATATTTAATACACAGTATGGCCAGCCATATTTATATTACAATTGATCAAAGAATATACTAATATTTTGGCCTGGTAGTATTGTGAACTTGAGTCAAATGACTGTACCTTACGATAACCAGTTCATCTCTGAGTGATATGAGACATGTCAGTCCTCTGTTTGACATGCTGCCTGTGCTGCAGGCTGCTGATGTGATCAGAAGGTGTGACCCTGCGCAGCATTTAGCTCACAGGAAGCAGTTGTTAAAAGAGGACGTCCTCAACCGATGTGAGATTCCTCTCTGCTAACACGACCTATTGAAACATTATCACTCTAGAGCAAGAGAAAGAAAGATATAGAGAGAGAAAGCGTGATGAAAACCCTCATTATATCATGGAGTGTTCGGGTCACCTGTCACGTGTCAGATGTCCTGCTGGCGTTGTAAAATCTGCCTGATAGCCCATTAGTTCTGCTGTTATTTGTAGGGGAATTTACATAAATATGTAATTCTTACAGGATAGTGTTTCACATAAAGTCCTCAACAAAGGGTACTGTGCAACTAATTAGGTTTAATTGTTCATTGTTGCTGTTATGGAAACAAAAAAGGGGATGATGAAGAGAGGTGAGTGTGTGTGTGTGTTTCTTGATGAGGTCCAATCATTTCATTTATTCTCATTACAGTCGATGTCAGACTGTTTCCTTAACTGATTCAGGGGTCAGTGATTGAACTAGCCGGGCTTCATACACACACACACACACACACACACACACACACACGCTAATGTGCAAAGCAAAACAATGGGACACATTTAGTGCATACTCAATAGAATAAAAATAAAAGAAAAAGGAAGGATTAGGTAATGGTTTTTGCAGGTGGGCATGATTCAAGTCATATAGTTTATGGTAGAGTGAAGAAGAGGAAGTGAACGCATTTCATGTCTTTCAGCCATTTAACAATTTCAAAGAGAGAATCATTTCAAAGAGACTAGAAACGCTGCATCATATGATCCTAAAAGAAAAACGTTTTATTCATGTTTTCATTTAATCACAATCTAATTACATCATTCTACAAATTATGCACATTTTTATTGACAGTAGAGAAAGGATAGAAAATAATGGGTAGAAGACAGGGGAACAAGATCCGTATATTAGGCAAGCCAGACTCACATTGCCCACATGATCACACAACTCCATATGTGAGCACAACTATGAGCAATAAGTTTGTTTGGCGTAGTTAATAATCTTTGCAGTGGACTTTTATTAATTTTGTCCATTAAATAATATTAACAGAAATTTAGATTTTAATAATGTACTAGCAAATATGGAAATTAACGAACTAAAATTAATAAATGCTTTAGAAGAAGCATATATTACTTCAGTAACTGTAGTTAATGTTAATTAAATGAACCTCATTGTAAAGTGTTACCATTTATTTATGGTTCAATTTCAATTTTTCAGGCATCAATGTCAATTTGTTTTTTCTTTTTTTGTGACATTGACATGCTGGCACTTTTTGTTTTCTGTGACATTTGGTTGTGAATCACCTCCCTTTCTTTCTTTCTTTCTTTCTTTCTTTCTTTCTTTCTTTCTTTCTTTCTTTCTTTCTTTCTTTCTTTCTTTCTTTTTATGTCAGCTGGTTAAATTGTTTAAATGCCATAGATTAAGTTTTTGAAATTGTTAACGTCAGTATGAATGGGCTGAAAACTACAATCCAATTTGTAACGTATTGCCATTATTTTACAATAAAATATTAATGAATTCATGACTGTCTCCAAGTATCCTGTATATTTATAATAATAGTATTAGTTCACAAAGGTCAAATTTGTATACAGGTGCATCTCAAAAAAAATTGAATATCGTGAAAAAGTTGTTTTTCTTGCAACTTATTTCAAAAAGTGAAACTTTCATATATTTTAGGTTCATTACATGTAAAGTAAAACATTTCAAAAGTGTTTTGTTTTAACTTTGATGATTAGAGTTTACAGCTCATGAAAGTCAAAAATCTAGTATCTCAAATATTAGAATATTTCCTAAGATCAGTCAAAAAAAGGATTTGCAAAACGGAAAAGTTAAAGTGCTTTAAAGTATATTCATTTATGCACTCAATACTTGGTCGGGGCTCTTTTAGCACAAACTGCAGTATCAGTGAGGTATGGCATGGAAGTGATCAGCCTGTGGCACTGCTGAGGCACTATTGAGCCTTCAGCTTGTCTGGATTGTTCTCATATTTCTCTTGAAAATATGGGGTTCAGGTCAAGCATGTTGCCAATCAAGCACAGTAATATCATGGTCAGCAATGCACTTGGAAGTGGTTTTGGCAGTGTGGGCAGGTACTAAAGTCCTGCTGGAAAAGGAAATCAGCATCTACATAAAGCTTGTCAGGAGATGGAAGCATAAAGTGCTCTAAAATCTCCTGGTAGATGGCTGCATTGACTTTGGACTTGATACAACACAATGGACCAACACTAGCAGACGTCACGGCACCCCACATCATCACTGACTTCACACTGGACTTCAAGAAGCTTGGATTCTGTGCCTCTCCAGTCTCCCTCTAGACTCCAGACCTTGATTTCCAAATGAAAAGCAAAATTTACTTTTATCTGAAAAGAGGACTTTGGGCCACTGAACAACAATCCAGTTATTTTTCTCTTTATCCCAGGTAAGATGCTTCTGAGGATTATTTCAGAAGTGGCTTGGTAGCCCTTTTCCTGAAGACGTCTGAGCGTGGTGACCGTTGATGCACTGACTCAGCTTCAGTCGACTCCTTGTGAAGCTCTCCCAAGTGTTTGAATCGGCTTTGCTTGACACTATTCTCAAGCTTGCGGTCATCCCTGTTGCATGTGCACATTTTCCTACCCAATTTCTTCCTTCCAGTCAACTTTGCATTTAATATGCTTTGATACAGCACTCCTTGATCAGCCACCTCTTTCAGTAATGACCCTCTGTGACTTACCCTCTTTGTCAATGATTTTACCCTCTTTGGGTGTCAATGTTCGTCTTCTGGACCATTGACAAGTCAGCAGTGTTCCCCATTATTGTGGATTCAAAGAACAAGAGATACCCTGAATTTATACTGTAGGGATGGTCATTTATTGAAACTCATATACTAATATTTTGAGATACTGATTTTTGACTTTCATTAGCTGTAAGCTCTAATCATCAAAATTAAAACAAAAAAGTTTTGAAGTGTTTTACTTTACATGTAATGAATCTAAAATATATGAGTTTCACTTTTTGAGATAAGTTACAAGAAAAAAATTACTTTTTCACCATATTCTAATTTTGTGAGATGCACCTGTATACGGTATACAGTATTTGTGTTGAGGCCAGTGGGGGGGGGGGGGGGGTCATATGTTACACATATGGCTTCCAGTTACAGTGCACAACACTGTAATGAAAATTATAAAGAATACAGTTAAATAAAGCAATAAGCCCCATGGAGCTGTGACTTACAGAGATTTTAAAACAGCTGACGGGAATAGGCATTTCTAAAATCATTGTAAACCACAGCTTCACTGGGCTTGTTAATATAATAAAATATTTCCTAAAAAACCCTGGAAGGCATTAAAAAATAAACATAGTAACAAAACATTAATCATTTAATAATAACAAATTATAATTCTTCCAAAAAGCAATGTAGTTCTTCAGCAATGTTCAGCATAAGGGTTGCCAAGTACACAGATGCATTGGCACAGTAATACTGATGTAATGAGGTCACAGGTGTGTGTTTATAGAGTATTTTACAAGGGTTTGAATGCAGCTCTGCCAATCATAATGTAGGACCGGATCTATAAATTAATTAAAAATACTGCAATGAAATGGTGGGCTGTATGTGACGACCATAGCTCAGTTTTGCTCTTGCATACTGGCTGAAATCTATCTTCTCATCGCTAGTGACATGCGCTAATGGGTGATATATTCTGATGATTTCCCAGTGTGAGTGGGTGAGGGTTATGGTGACATGGGTCAGCTTCCTGTTTAAAACTGTGCCATCTCTCCCTGTCACCGAGCTTCAGCAGGCCATGTGAACACTGTCTACTGTCAGTGTGAGGAGTTGACAGGCCCAGCATTCATCACGATTAAGCCTAATTAATAAAGCCTGCAGCGATCATCAAGAGAGATCCAGGCAGAGAGTTTAATCTATCCTTTACTAAAAGCACAGCCTGACAGCCACATCTGATTTATGCCAGGTATGTGTGTGCATCTGTGTGTATTTGTGCCGTATAACGTAATGATAGTGGATATACGAGAATATGTCACCGTATGGGCCCTTTAGCTTGTGATTGAGTCCTTGAGCAGGTATCCGCATGCATGTGCACATATCTGTGTGTGCGCGCATCTGTATGTATATGTGTGTCGGCCCTGGTCCCCTCTTCGTCTGCTGGATATTGACAGTCTTGACAGCACGTTGATTATCAGACCCACAGGAAGCTGAGGCCTGTCGGCCATCAGGTATCTGCGTGAGAGACGAGTCTCCCTTCAGAGTGATGAGACAATCGAGAGAGGGAGAACATGCACGGGAGAGAGAGAGAGAGAGAGAGAGAGAGAGGGTGGGAGGGAGGTTAAGGGTTGTCATGGCCATCATCATGACAATAAGCTGTCTGGTGTGAAAGAGACAGGCAGGTCTAGGATCAGGATCAGATTAACGATCACACTGACCTCCAGCCGGGCTGCAAGTGAAACAGGACACATTTAAACTCCACACACTGAGAGTTTACATCATTAGATGGTCCTGCACTGCCTCAAATCAGGCTCAAGAAAAACAGACTCTCTTTCACGCTGTGTTGTTTTCATATTAATTACAGCTGCTATTTACAGTACGCTTTCTGTCTATACTTTAATGAACTTTTTATATTGGATAATGGTGAAAGGGATTCATGTTTAAGATGTGATTCTAATACTAGGCCTTAAAAAAGCAAAATAAAACAAATAAAAAAATGGCAGTCATGCTCTGGGGCTTCTGTGTTAAACAAATTATAAAATTGAAATGTTAAAATGTTTTATCTACTTTATTTTCCTCTAACGGTTTATATCATGCATCTTTGGAGTAGGTTTTCTTTGTGTTAATTTAAGACAGGGTTACATGGGATTCACTAAACTCACAATTTCATACTTCATAATTAATAATAAGTGTAATAATAATAATAATAATAAGTTTAATTTGTATAGCGCCTTTCCCAAGCTCAAGGGCACTTCACAATGACAACAATATAAGCAATCAGTACATACATAGAAGGACAGTAGACATTTTCAACGTCCAGGACATGCGGTTGCAGTTGCAAACCATAGTGAAATATAGATAGTCAAGTACAGCAAACAATCAGATACAGCATTACACCATAACAGTTTAAGAAGAAACAGGTAATGACCGATAATATTGGCTAAACAGATACGTTTTGAGTTTGGACTTAAATTCGTGTAGTGTGGTTATTGACCGGAGGGGCAATGAGTTCCAAAATTTAGGAGCCATAACAGAGAAAGATCTCCCTGCCATAGATGAAAGGCAAGATCTAGGAACTCAAAGAAGTTCCCCTCCAGATCATCGAAGTAAACGAGAAGGAGTATATGAAGAAAGTAGGTCAGACAGATAAGTAGGTGCAAGACCATGAAGTGACTTAAAGGTAAGCAGAATAATTTTATAAATGATAGGAGAGGACACGGGTAGCCAGTGGAGGTTAAAAAGAATAGGAGTGATATGAGCAGACCGTTTGGTGTACGTTAACATTCTTGCAGCAGAGTTTTGAATATATTGCAAACAGGAGATGGAGTGTGCTGGTAATCCAGAAAAAAAGAGCGTTACAGTAGTCAAGGCGAGATGTGATAAATGCATGTACTAGTGATTCAGCATCTTTTGGGCTCATGAAGAAACGGAGTTTGGCAATACGTCAAAGTCGAAAGAATGCAGCTTAGGAGAGTTTGCTAATATAAGCGCCTAGATTTAGTGATGAGTCAAGAATGATACCTAAATTTTTAACGGTGGCAATTGGAAAAATTGATGAAGCTTCAAGGTCAATTTTAGGGGGTTTAGTTGTGTTTTTTGTTACAGTTGGGGGACCGACAAGTAAAATTTCTGTTTTTGTAAAGTTCAAACTGAGAGAGTTAGCGTTAAGCCAGGTTTTTAATTCGTTGACACATGTCAGTAGAGTAGCAGTCTGGTGAATAGAGGCAGGTAGGCAAGAAGTATATCTGAATATCGTCGGCATAGCAGTGATACTGAAAACCATAACGGCGAATAATTTGTCCAAGGGGCATAATATAAATGATAAATAATAATGGCCCTAGAACTGAGCCCTGTGGCACACCTGTTAAGGCAAATGCCTTGAAATAACAGTAAAATAGCTTAAAAATTGTTTTAGAAATGAATCAGTTGGTGACTTAACCACCTTGTTTATGATTTCACATACAAGCATGATGTGATTCAGTTCTAACAAGCAGTTCTTGGTTCACTTCACTTCAAACGTCCTGATTCAACTCATCAGCTTGTTAGCAGAGACTGTAAGACCTGAATTGGGTGTGTCTGATAAGGGAGACATACAAAATGTGCAGGGCAGGGGTGCTTGCAGGACAGGTTTGAAAACCACTGGTTTAGACCAAGTTCAGCAGGTTAACAATGTCACTATCTAGAAACTTAAACTCAGGGATTGATCCAGAGTTTATTATCCATTATGACTCTGAAGCGCATGCACCTGAAAGTGTGCATCTGCAGCCAACACAATCACACAAAACATGGCAAGCATCAGTTTGACTCACTTCTCTTCTTCATGTAATACATATATTTCAAACTAAACTCAAAATTACCTGATTAGCCACTAAAACTGCCTTTGTGAAATAGGCTGCAAAATTCACACCAGCAGTTCATGACTCAATCCAGAAATCACAAGAGCAGTTGTAATTCTGAGTGACTTAATTTGTGATACATGCAGTCATGATTCACTTCAGAATTCAAACAACAAATTCTCTTTTCCTGGCATTGAATGATAAGGTCGGAAATACTAAGAAGAATAGTGATGCTATTCCAAATTCGAACAAGCAGCTCATCATTGTTCAAAATTCAAACAAGGAGTTCATGATTCACTTCAGAATTCATGATTCAGTTTGGAGATTCAAAGACTTGTTATGATTCAGCTCAGTTCTTAAAAAAGAAACACTTAACTAATTTAATCAAACATTCAAAAACAATTAAATAAATAGCGAAATACTTGTTTATGCTTTTGTCACTTAGTCTAGTCCTCCCCTGTCCCCGAATCCTTGAATATTTTAGGGCGTGCAGGTTATCAAGTGAGCGTTCATCGCATCGGTGCCTCCTTGAAACACGCATCCCATGTATGGTATCATGTCCTAAACAGGTGAGTCGCGACAAGGCTCCACTCTTCAAGAACCTTCATTTGTCTGTAAAAACAGTAGAATACAGTGTGACGCGAAACAAACAAAACACATCCAATCAAAATAGTACTTTCTGTGTACTCACGCTCACGCACTCGCGACATACTTCGACTCATAAGCGCAAAAACATGCTCACATACCTTTATTGTACTTTAATGACATCCAAGATGCTTCTCCCGATGCTTTTTATTTTTTACTTAATTTTTTACTTAACCTAATTTGTCATGTGCAGTTCAAAAATTCTACAAAAATCTCTTCTTGTCCATGTATGAGGTTATGCTGCAGGCTCACTATTAACTATCAATATACAGGATTGCAACTTTGTACCTACGAATTCAGGGTGTGGGCGTGGCTACGATGCACCGAAATAAAGAAACCCACAAAATGCAGTTTGTCTTTGGTGCATCTGGTAACTCTGATTAATCTCAACTTTATGTATACATATATATATATATATATATATATATATATATATATATATATATATATATCTATATATATATACATATATCAATTAATGTGGTTGCATAAGTGTGCACAGCCTTATAACTAAGAATATGTGTGTGTTCAGAATTAAGCAATCACATTCAAACCCATGTTAAATAGGAGTCAGTACTCACCTGCCATCATTTAAAGTGCCTCTGATTAAACCCAAATAAAGTTTAGCTGTTCTAGTAGGCTTTTCCTGACATTTTCTTAGTCACATCTTACAGCAAAAGCCATGGTCCACAGAGAGCTTCCAGAGCATCAGAGGAATCTCATTGTTAAAAGGTATCAGTCAGGAGAAGTGTACAAAATAATTTCCAAGGCATTAGATATACCATGGAACACAGTGAAGACAGTCCTCATCAAATAGAGAAAATAAGTGGCAACAGTGATATTACCATGAGCTGGACGTCCCTCCAAAATTAATGAAAAGATGAGAAGAAAACTGGTCAAGGAAGCTGCCAAGAGGCTTACAGCAACATTAAAGGAGCTGCAGGAATTTCTGGCAAGTACTGGCTGTGTAGTACATGTGACAACAATCTCCCATATTCTTCATATGTCTCGGCTATGCAATAATAATCAACTGCAGAACCATTACGTCACAGCAGTCTGAGGACAGCAACGCCAGGCCAGCGGTCTGATGCCGGAAGTGGGCGGAGTCAGAGTCTCAGTCGGAAGTAGGCGGAGCTTACGACAGAAATAATAATGGCGGATAAGAACACGGTGAATATCGTATATCGCTCAAATTCCTTTATTTTATGCCTTTAATTGTTTGTTGTTTGATAAGCAATTTATACAGAACATGTCTCTAGTCTATTTTTTGTAAATGTGTACGTTATAACATCTGTTGATATTTAAAAACTTGATTGTCTCACTTTGCTATGGATCGTTAACCCTCTTATCGCCAAAGTCGCAAAATTGCGACAAGACGTCATACTTCATGAAATGGGCTGTAGTTCCTAATATGGTGTAATATCTCATTTGTATTCCCTTCCACTAGATGGCAGACATGTAGTACTTCGATTCTAGACCAAAATTGTTCGAGGAAATAGCAGAGCAAGTGAGCTATCATGTCATTGTTACGGAAGCAGTTCAGTTCATAGCGTCTGAGTAAATTGTGAGATTTGTGAGAGAAAATCGCCAAATGGCTAATAAAAAGTTGCGATGTGAGGATGTGTTGCAAATGTTATTCACTGATTCTGACTCTGAAGGGGAATATTTGCCTTTTGGAAATGACGATCGGTCGTCTAATGATCGCGCTTCTCCCGGCAATGGTGCCACTGCGCAAGGTGCGATCGTTCACAAAGCACAAACAAGTGATAATTTCAACACTTTGCCCAACGGGGATGGGGGTGACAGGGTGGACGTGGTTGTAGTGTCCATAGGAGAGCTGTTGCTCTCTGATAATCGGCCAGATTGCGCCGTTAAAAACAAACATGCAAATAAGTTCAAACATCCATTCAATATCTATTATTTCCTGAATATTACTGATGAACTGATCAAAAAGTAGGCTGTTCACATGCGTTTTACTACTATATAGTACAGTAATAGTATTTAGTGCTTTATCCTGTTTTATTATTGGTTTCCTCTTTTCTGATTATTTGGAATGAGGAGAAAAAGACAAAAAAAATCAAACATCAATTCAATATCTACTATTTCCTGAATATTATGAAATTCAAGAGGGCCCACCCCCTGATGACGTCATAAAATGCAAATTAGATGAGTATATTTACACCCCACATAAACGTTCCGTCATGCCCAACATGTTTCTAATTTACAGTAGATCTCTATCTTTAAGCCCTTTCAAGCCACAAGCTTTTGAAATCTTGATGTCAAAATCCAGCATTTTTTTCCAAAAAAACCCTGGCACTTAACTTGGCACTGTATTTTATTTCAGTGGTTACATTTTCTGATACTGACCACTGTTTTATGCAGATTTTTTATTTTTATTTATACAGGCGTATTACGCTCAGCTTTACTTGGAAAAAGTTGTTGCAACAATTTTAAGTTTCACAAAAAGCATGTGGGAAAATGTGTTATGGTCTGATGAAACCAAGGTTGAACTTTTTAGTCATAATTCTAAAAGGTATGTTTGGCGCAAAAACAACACTGCACATCACAAAAGGAACACCATACCCACAGTGAAGCATGGTGGTGGCAGCATCACGCTTTGGGGCTGTTTTTCTTCAGCTGGAACTGGGGCCTTAGTCAAGGTGGAGGTAATTCTGAACAGTTCCAAATACCAGTCAATATTAGCACAAACCCTTCAGGCCTCTGCTAGAAAGCTGAAGATGAAGAGTAACTTCATCTTTCAGCATGACAACAACCCAAATCATACATCCAAATCAACAAAAGAATGGCTTCACCAGAAGAAGATTGAAGTTTTGGAATGGCCCAGCCAGAGACAGACCTGAATCCGATTGAAAATCTGTGGGGTGATCTGAAGAGGCCTGTGCACAGGAGATGCCCTCGCAATCTGACAGATTTTGAGCGTTTTTGCAAAGAAGAGTGGGCAAATGTTGCTAAGTCAAGATGTGCCATGCTGATAGACTCATACCCCAAAAGACTGAGTGGTGTAATCAAATCAAAAGGTGCTTCAACAAAGTATTCGTTTAAG
Source organism: Barbus barbus (assembly GCF_936440315.1). NCBI lineage: Eukaryota > Metazoa > Chordata > Actinopteri > Cypriniformes > Cyprinidae > Barbus > Barbus barbus. Next base: position 28,379,133 of record NC_136730.1, on the reverse strand, counting down.
GGTGTGCACACTTATGCAACCACATTATTTTTTTTTTTACTCCCCTTTTCCTAAAATATTTCAGTTTGTTTTGTAATCGAGTTGTACAGGTTATAGTTTACATTTAAAGGTGGAAAAAGTTCTGAAATTATTTATTTTGGTCTCTTTTTTTACACCACAGAAACCTGGCATTTTAACAGGGGTGTATAGACTTTTTATATCCTGTGTGTGTGTGTGTGTGTGTATGACTTGTACATAAGGGTACTGTCCTTTTAGACACATTCAAAACTGTTGCAACAGAGATGGAAATACAATTTTTAAATACATTATGTTTCCATCTTTGTTGCCATAGTTTTGTTAGTGCCTTTTTCTGTTCTAAAGAAGGGGGTGACCCAACACTTTTGTCCATATAGTGTCTATACAAGTCATTGGTGTTTGGTGATGAGTTTTTGGCTGAAGGTCTCCATAAAGTCACACCAGAGGTGTTCAGCTGGGATCAGGACTTGGCTTTCTGCAGACCAGTCAAGTTCTTCCACACTGACTGAATCAATCATGTCTTTTTGAACCGTGCCTTATACACAGAGGCACTGTCATGTTAGAATAGAAAAGGGTCCTGTCCAAACTGTTGCTATAAAATTAGAAGAATACAATTCCGTAGAATACCATTATATGCTTTAACATTAAGATCTGTACTCATAGAAATTACTAAAGCAGTCAAACATGTTCATTAGAAGGGGGTGACCCAATACTTTTGGCAATATAGTGTGTGTATATATATATGCACACACACATATTGTCTTTTATTCCTAATTTATTAACATTCGTGTTAGATCCAAACATGAACTTTGTTAAGCAGAAAAAGACAGCGCTCTGAGTGTTACACTTTCCAGAAGATGCCATATACATAATTTCCGGCACACTCAGTGGACTCATTCAATGGATTGTATTAGTGGAATAATGTAGGGAATAGTGAATGAGAGTATTCAGGGGATGATTTCAGATTCCAGTGCTGTATGGCCACGCCATTAGTTTCAAGATGGTGATTCCAGTTTTATTATTCTGTCTCTCACACCCTTAACCTTTCACTTTCTCTCACTCTTTATCTTTCATCTTTTTACTGTCTCTCACATTGGCTAATCACCAGTGCTACCATGATAATGCCATAACTCAGTTGCTGTCCAATCATGTGCAGAGTGCTGTGATGAGCAGGAGTTGAACTGATGATCAGAGGGGGGTAGAGGATGGTCTGAGTGGTGTTAATCAGCAAAGTGCTGAAACCAAGAGTTAAAGATTTTGTGTCAAATGGTCTTGTGCTCACAACCCATCCAAGGATCATGTATCAACCCTATCAGAGGCCTTCTTTGGCATCAGATTTTTTCCTTGATTTTTTCCATGTTTCTAAGCATACTACAATCAGAAAATAAGGTGCAAAAGCTGTCACTCAGGAGGTATCCTTTAAAAGGTTCATTAAGGTATTATAATATGTTCTCTTTAGGTACTAATACGTCCCTTTAAGATACTAATATACCCTTTTAGGGGTAAATAATGTACAGAGGTGTACTGCCAAATTGCAAAGATTCATTGTCTCCAAAACAACAAAATCTGCGGGATTTGTATTTTTATTTTTTTTTCCAACATTTATTCACAGTGCACGTAAACACTTGGCACAAAGATGTGTGGTTTGATGGTTTAATCAAAGCGAAACAATGAGCTGACATTTGATTGGCTGCTGTTACAGAGGGCTCTAATTATGATTGGCTGCTGATATCAGTTTAACAGAGAATTGCAGGCATTCTGTAATCATGCTCGCAGCTGGTCAGCACTTCTTTATCTCCATGTGTCTGTTAGTCTCTGTCCCTCACTGTCTCACTCTTCTCTTCTCTCTGTACCGCTGAAGGGTATCAGTCGATATTCCCCTGTTCCTCTCTCTCTCTCTCCATGTCTCTTGGAGCAGGACCCCAGATGAATGATTGCCCGGGCTGAAAGTACATGTTTCTCAAGGACCTCTGATGGGCAGCGGATAATAAAAATGATGTCGCGGCAAGAGGAAGTGTTCTCTTGGCCCCTCCCCTCTCATAATCACGGTCCTCCCGGGCCATTATACCACCCACCAGCACCGCCAAGCAGCCTGTCAGGGTGAACAGTACTCCAACCATGGGTAGCATTAATGCTTTGAGGAGTGCTTTTGCAACAGGTCAAGGTGGAGTTTGAATTCACTTTATGATGGAGAGTGTGTTTGTGTGTTTTTACAGATACATATTCTGTATTATATTGCACTTATAAGCACACACCTCACTTCACTCGATGTCTGATCTCGTTTATATTTCGTGGACTCTCGATGCTATCCTGCCGATGCATTGAGAAGCCTACCTTGTTTACTTACCTGTTGTGTCCTCTGCAGAGTTACCTTCTGCTCATTCTGTTTAGAACATTTGTCCGCGCTGCGTTTATTCTAACAATTCAATTCCAATAATGCTAACAAATCTGTGGTTTTATAACAGTAAAAGTATTTTTAGTGTAGTCACACTGTCATCTTGAGTCATGTTTATCAAAAAGCATATATATATATATACCCCCACTTTATTAGTATTTAGTAGCCTATATGTTTATGTTGAACTTTATTCTTGAACAGATGGTGCTGTATTAAGCAGTATATAAAAAGTGTTTCTGCAGTGCTTCTCCAGAACGTTACAGTTTTGACTGGAATGTCTCTTTGACTATTGCATCTTTGAGCCTATATAAGTAAAATACTTAAGTACTGTTAAAATCAGATACTCTAATACTTTTACTCAAGTTGCTTTGGAAATGGTGACTTGTAACTTGTAGTGGAGTAACTTTCACTGTAATGTATCTGTACTTTTACTCAAGTGTGGTTTTCAGGTACTCTTTGCACCTCTGCCAACCAATGAGAACAAGACGCATGCAACCAAGGAACCAATCAGAACATAACACAGTTAAATTTGTGGCTACTTGAATGTAACTATAACAATACAGTTTTAAATGTCGGGAGAGTAAATTATCATGTCCTTTACATGTTATAAGAATACCATTGAAAGTGTTTCTAGTCATACTGAGCTTTAATAAAAATATTTAATAATCTCTGTTCATTTATTATCATCACGTGGTCTCTGCATCTACCTCTTAGTTAGAGGTAATATCAAACAATTCAACACTTTTAATATAAGACAGTAATGACATTCTGATAGAAAGAGATCTGGTATCTACAGTAAATTAACTGGATCTAATAAATAAATGTCTGCCAGTATCCCTGTGGAGATAAGCAGATCCAGTTCTCCAGTTCTTTCCTTTGGAAGCAGGAACAGGTCAGCGTGTGGGTGGAGAAAAGGAGACTAAAGGAGGGGAGGGATGAGGGAAGTTCCGGGACCACAAAGGATTGGGTTGGCAGACATGGGGCTCTCCGTATGTCGGTGTGGGATTAAACATAAAATGCTCTTCAAATCCACTCCTCTGAGGCCGTTTTTAAGAGGGCAAAGTTATACTTAAATACTGTCACAGCCAGAGCGCTGGTGGTCTTCTCACTTTCAAACTTTCCACAACTTAATATTCTAGTTTGTTTTATAGGTTTTATTGTTGTTTTATTTAGGCCTTGACAAATTTGATGACTTCATTTCTCCTTTAAGAGGATGCATATATATTTCAGTGACATAACGTGATATATATATATATATATATATATATTCATTCATTAATTTTTCCATACATTTTCTGTGCATCGAAACCCCAGCTTATTTATATAATGTACCACACCATTGTGTACCAGCAAACAAGATTCACAGCACAACTTCACAAAAAAAAAAAAAACAGGGCCAGGGAAACAAACATTTTAGTTATTAGCATTTTTTTCAATTATGCATAAGACAGATATATATGCATTAAAAAGATGAAACTCAAATGCTCATTAAATTTACATAGAATGGCATCTAAACAACATGGCACCAGTGCACAAGCTCTTTTAAAGGACTCTAATAAAACCGCATTAAAAATAAGGAGCTGGAGTATCTGCACTCATAGAATCACTCTTTATCTTGCAGGATCACACTTCAAAAGCCAAATTAATATAATTGACTTTTAATTAATCCCCTTGATATTTGCATCAGCACATCTGAGCAACAGGTGTTCTGTTTTGAGCCTGTGCATTATTTAAAGCATATTAAAGCAGCAGGTGATTAAGGTGCTCACATCTACGTGCTAATGTCAAATAAAGGTGATAAAAGTGACAGCCTGTTGTGTTTTTCTTTCTTATTTATTGTTTCTTTCATTTTGTCTCTGTGCTGTTCAAGAGACTAGGAAAGACATGGTGTGCTGCTTTGAAATCTTGATTCTGTTAGTAAGAACCTAATGTTGAATGAATTACTATTTGTGTCAATAATTTAGACATTAGACAAAGATGCACCCTAGAAATTCCCAGAATTCACCATAAAACCAGTAAGCATTAGCTGCTTTCTACACACACTGAAAGACTTTAAATGTATGTACATTATCTGTTTTATCAGCAACGTACTTAATACCAGCTATATGCTTTATTGCACAAACCTGTAATTGAGTCATCAGTGTCCCATTGTTTACTCGATCAAGGCTTCGCAAGTGGGCAAATTTGTGTTTACGGTATACCAATGCACAAGAAACTAGCGAGTGCAATGAAACAGCTTTTGTTTCAGTGTCTTAAACTCTATTGCTACGGATGTGTTACCATGCCAACAAGGTCATCAGTGTTAAAAGCATCCGCAAGCAGCATTTTCGCTGTGATTGACAAGTCCGGGTCAAAAAGTCAATGTTATTATGTTATCAGGGGGGTTAATATAAATACCTCAAGTCGGCAGTGGAAGCAGACAGAACGGTAATCCTAATATCGTGCTCATGAGTGGCAAGAGCTCTGGTGAACAGAGCGCTATATAAGTTGTCCAAGTGCATTTGTATCTTCACTGTTGGTCTGTGGAAGTGATGCCACAGATGGAAGAATGAGAGAGGAGAAAGCGAGAGAGAAAGGTAGAGTCGGTGCTTTGATAGGCACGTCTCATTTCTGTGCCGACAGCTTTGTCAATAGCCCTAGGACGCCTACCTCTCCCCCTCCCCTCCCTGTGATTGACAGCCAGCAGGTGGCGGCTGAATGGAGTTGTCAGGAATGCTGCTGATCAGCAGCACGTTGTTGTTAACGATGGAGGAGCGGCCCGGCGCAGCTGCCCAAGGTGATCTCTTCTTTTACGAGCTACAGACGCCCGCTGTGTATCCCACCTCACCACGGGGTTCCAGTCTAACACTGCCATTCATATCTAAGAAAGAGAGAGTCTATCTCTCCTTCATAGGACAGAAGGACTCTCGTTGTCTCGTAACAATGTCACATGATGAGAAATGAAGGAGACATTATCAGTTTATTCTGCTTAGACACAGGGAGGAAAATGTTAAAGGTGAAGCGTGAATTCAAGTCTCAAGTCTCAAGTCTCAAGACCTGTGAAGGCGTGTGAATTCAGCTCTGCTAGTGGCAGAAAACCGAACTGCAATCATAATAATTAGAATCGAACAGGTTTCCCAAATACTCTGCTGGACAAACGGATTAATGTTTTTTTTTTTTTTTTTTCTATTTTTATTATTTTGGTTGATTCTGAGATATGTGAATGACCTTTAACTTTGTGAAGACCTGAAAAGAGCCAAACACTAAAATAAAAAATTATTGAAACTTCATATTTAAGAAGAACATTTTTTATTTTTGCAATACTATACCTACTTTGATCAATACAATGCTTTACCTACAGCAAAATATAGGCTAATACAGCTATGTGTGCTAAAGCTGCAAAATACAAATGTACTGTATATTTGATTCTAAACCGTGAAGTGCCACACTTTTGACCTTTGACCTTTGTCAGGGACCTGAAAAGAACAAAATAACCATGAAGATATACAAGACAAATTACTCAAGCGAAAGCAATCAAGCATCTGTATCTTTCAGCATTAGACACAATCTTTGTTTTTATCTCTCAATTGAACAGCTTTTTTTTTTTTGATAACGGCAATGAGTGGAGCTGGAGATGTCTGCCTCTGTTAAATGTGTTAACTTGTGTCTAAATGAGTGCATAATTACATATTAATTAGCGGTACTTAAGCACGTGTTTAAGTTACATCTGTTTTAATTACCTTGGTTAATCATATGATAGCAGATTTTTCTTGCACTGTATGCAAATGGGAGTCTCTTCTTGTCTACTGAGAGTTTTCTCCTGATTAGCAAGACACCTAGAATCCCACTGCAAATTAATTTACTTAAAGAAGCAGATTCTTTTATAACTCTGCAACTTACTATCTACTACCATATTGCGATAATAAGAACCATGTAAGTGTTCAATGCTGGAGTGTGTCTTGGGCCAACAAAGGACTTTGCAGTAATTATGCAAGTTTCTCCCTTATCTCATGCCCGTCAACAGACTTCCTGCTTCTCCATGAAATGGTCATTATCACAGACAGAAATAGGTATATAAATTCAGTGTTAATGAAAATGTCAATTAGCAGGCTGTGCTGTCAGGTGATGCTACTTTGGCCTTAGACACAGTTCCCAAAATCCACAGCTCTGAAGAATGACACCAACCCCTTCAAACACACACACACAGTCACACTTGCCTTGAATTCAGACAGCTGCTTAGAGGTGACACATTCTCCATCTCTTGTCTGCCTACAGACTCTTTGTTTATATTAGAATGAGAGAGAATATTACATGTCAAGCACTTGCACACATTCACAGGGGACTAACGCAAAATGATGGTATCTTAAATTAAATTTAAATAAAGAAAGAAATAAAGAAATACACAAATAATTGATTGAAAATGATTTGATTTATATTATCTACCAATCAACCCTAACATATGTTTCTCATTAATAGTGTGTGGGTTTTTTTTTTTTTTTTTTTTGTTAAACATACAGATGTTATTATTCACTTTCTTACACTTCGCTATTCACATGTTTAGGTAATTAATCATAATGAGACGGGCAGGCGAGGATGGGACAGAACATGATATCTAACATATCTTACCCAGGGCTCAGATCAGTCTAACCCTCCTCAATGCACTGACATTAGACCCAAATCACCAAAATTAGAAAAAAGAAAATGATTACCATTACCGCTCCCACTTGCTGCCTTCTCGACACCCGATAGAGAAAATAAATGCTCGAAGCCTCCAAACACGCACACGTACACACACGCTGACACCCTCAAACAAACATCTGTGCGAGCGAAATGGCAGAAATAAAATGAACAGATTTGCACCAAAACGCCAATAAAAGGAGGATGTATTAAAAGCACATTTTAAATTCTTAGCAGCGTCGGGCCTCATTTGGAGAAGTCTGGGTCCTGCACTTTTAAAAGCACGGGATATAAATCAATTTTGGTGGCTGCTCATACTGAGACCTCAATAAAAAAAAAATGAATAGATGAATGTAGCTCACCCTGGACACATTTTTCAAGTCTCTGAGCCATTCTGTAGCCATAATTATGATCTTGATTGTTCCTGACCACTTAGCACACAAGGACTGGAGGAATGAGCTCGAGTTTGTATGAAATCACAACTACCTTTTTATGTCCACAAATCTCAGTCACGTCACAATGGGTGTTTGTGTGACAAATGAGTATTTAACATGCAATAAACACTAAATGAAAAACAAAACTGTGACAAGAGAGGGCATGATTGATCTTTACACCTATTCTTGCTCTCTCTCTCCTCTTCTCTTCCTCTTTTTGGTCAATAACCCATCAGACAGATGACAGGTGGAATTGTCTGTTGACTCTTTAAGTGATTGGAGCCCTTCAGCACCGTCCGCACACCCCGAACAGAGCCTTAATGATGGACACCTGCGCAATTTCACACAAGCTGGCCGATGTGGAAAAAGGAACAGAGTAAACACATCTATACATCCACAACTCGACTGCCACTTTAAAGACACTCGTAACACTCCACTAACGCTGATGCATTTCATTTGCCACTCGCCTGTGTTACAGACTCTCCTGAAATCACGCAGTGTTCGACGGATCTGTTTATTAAGCTTTGTTTTTTACCACTAGCGTGGAATGCTAGCATATTAATGGGGTATAATTATAAATCTCAGACTGCTGTTCCCCTGTGCAGTATACAGACTGCATGCCAGTGAAGCCACAAACTGCAGCATTCTACCCCATTACATCTGCAATGATTAGAAATGGAGGAGAACATCTGGCGTCTGTGCTGTGATAGAAAAGAGCATTCTGTCCTTTAATGGATATCTGCAGGCCAAACAGATCTTATATTTTATCTCGCAGAGTTAACTCTTCACACACCAGCTGCTCGGCTAAGTACAAAAGGCTGGAGAAAGGGAGAGAGTGGCGTTTTCTTTAACTATGTTGTTGTAGAGTCCAGAGCACATGCTCCACGGGGGTGACATTTTGGGGTTCTGAAAAGCAAGAAGTGCAGATAATTATTTAACATTATACATGGAGCGTTATACAATAAACGTCTGGATTTGGTTTAGCTTAACCTTACTGTGCCTGCGCATGCATATTAATAAAATATTCTGAAAAACCCATTACGCATGCAAAATACAATTAAACATTTTCACCTTAGAACCATATGGAGAATTTCTGTGTTTTAAATGCTCAGAAAATAAGTACAAGGGTATTATTTGGGCGTAACCTTTCAAAAGGTTTGAATATGTACACTTTAGGTACTAAATTGTATTTTTAAAGCACCGATGTGTACCATGCATGAGTAAATATGGTACAAAGATGTACCTTTTAGCTTTTGTACCTTTTTTTCCTGTGAGTGTTGTATCAATTGTAACTCCAATTGTCTCCTCATGCCCATTAGTTCAGTCGGGGTGAGTGAGCATGTTTTCAGAGCATGCTCAGACCATGCTTACCAAAGCAAATGCTGCGAGACTGTGTGAGAATATTTTCACTGCCGAAAAAGCAAAGATCTTCACAGAGCTAAAAAAGATGTGCAAATATCAACAGAGACACACATGTGCACTGAATTTAGACTCAAAGCCATCTGTACAAAGACACACAGAAACACGAATTGTAAGCAATTATGGGAATTGTAATGCAAGACGGTAATTAGACACAAAACCACACCTGTTTCGTGTGATGGCTATCACACTAACACCTCACATGTAGGGCTCTGACATTATCTTTTGCAACCACACCCGATGCATGAATATTATGCCATGTCTGCCATATGAATGAATTGTTTTTTTTGGTTCTACTGGTGCTAATTATGGCGAGCTGATGAAAGTCTACCTATAAGACGAAGGCGCCTTAATGAACATGAGCGGTAATTAAACAGGCTAGTAACACGACCCTCTCCTGCTGAGGGAGTTTCAATAATGACAGGGGAGCTTGGATATGGAAAATGGCCGTCTTTGCCTGCAATTCGTAAAAAATAATATAATTGGGCGACCGCAGGCTCAAATGATGGCCTTTGCCAACTCCTGACAAAACAAGCATAATTAAGAGCGTGCAGCCTCAGGAGGGGCCTGCAGGGGCTGATCTCTGAACAGCAGTGGAGGATTAGAGCAATGAGAGACCTGCTCCTACACTAACACTAACATCACAGATCACCTGTTTAAACTCACAGAGCTGGGTTGAATACAGATACATGAGGTCATGTTAAGATGAGAACGTTTAACACTGTATATATTGTACTATACTGTATATAATATTTAAATAAAAAACAATGAAAAGAAAAATGTTCTGTTGATACAGTAAGTCATTATAAAAGGAATGCTGCACATTGTATAACACTGAAAAAATAAATTCAAAGTTGTAAATAAAGATTACTGGAGTACATTTTACAAGAAAATGCTATTTACGTTTTAAACAGTCTACTCCAGAACACTTGGTTGAGCACTGCACGTTTCAAAATCAAAACCCGGTGCGGGTGTGTTCATATCACTCTATTTCTGATGGAAACCGACTGTTTTCAGAAAAATTCGGAAAAGTGCGTTTTTATTGGCGAACAGCTTAGATGCCCTGCCTCTTTCCAAAACAGCAATTTTGTCAATATTGCTATATCATTGCTATATTCAGACCTCGAGAATATTGAACAAAAGGACATTAAAGTGGTAATGTTATTGTTGTTGTAAATCACGTTTTAGATAGGATATCCACAACAGCTTAAAAATAACTGCATTTACAATGTCCAGATAAGTGCAACGGTAACGTATCATGTTTGTCGTTCTTTAATTCTAACATTATAACATGAATTGCAGTGAAACTGTTATACAGTTGAATTTATTTATACCATAGTCCCACAGATTTACACAATTTGTGGCGGCATATATATGCAAATTAATTATCTGCCAGCAGGAGGCACTGTTGGAGCGGAAGAGAGCAAGGTTTCCCCGGTAACGCTGTACACACAGCAGAGCACTGCTCACAAACTCTGCTTTATAAGACATTACATGCAAGATGAAATGAAAATGACATCCAAATTTTTCTGAAAACAGTCGGTTTTAAAGCAGTGCTCAACCAAGCATTCTCCCCACCCCCCAACCAGTCAAATGTCCATAGGCGGGATTTATTTTTGTGATATCACAAAACAGGAAAACAACTTTGTAGTCCAAACGAGCCATTCGTTGTAGTTCTTGAAAAGGGATTTTTTTTAACTAAATATCTCTCTTTGGAGTGGACTTTGAGATTTGTAACTTTGTTGATCTTTTTAACATACACACTACACACTGACTGAAATTCAAAAAGTGAAAAAGCATAATAGGACCTCTTTAAATACATTCTGACTTTTGAAAGAGCCAGAATCATAATATTCACCTTTTTTCCTCCTTGTTTTTTAGAATGACCTATAAATTAATAAAATATGACTGGAAGGTTTTATTAGTTGTGATGCAGACCTCCCAACTTTGTGCAAGGAGAGGGGAAATATGAAGGGTTATAGAGCAAACAATCTCTCGATAATTAACAGGAGGATAAACAAAACATAAATTTGGATATTGCATTTATTTGGACTACCACTCAAATATGCGTGAACCACGCAATTTTAATTAAAAGATAAATCTATGTGACACTCTGCCTCAGAGTTAATTATTCAGTGTTGTATAATAAAAATAAAGCCTATTAAACATGCCACACACTGTATTTCTCCATTAACAGTAAAACGAGCATGCATTGGGGACGTTTTAGATTCAAGGGCTGTGTGTTGTGTTTTTTCTTGTTTTCCATCGTTTTCAGCTCTGGGTTATCTTATGTGTTTTCTAGGAGAAATAGGACAAATATATACATACATACAGTGAGAGTTTGCATATATACATACATGCATGCGCATACAAAACATGATGCATTGGAGGAGGCACAAAGCCAGATAATTTAATATTTATATGTCAGTTTTTAATTTTTAACAATCATATGTTTGCAGCATGTGGCCGGTGTTGATGACTTTGCTGGTCTCAATGTTACAGGTGGTGCTCATTACGGTTTATGAAAGCTATTTGATTTCATTTTGTGCTGTTCACAGTTCTCTTTGGTGCCACACATCAACAGACTATTTTTCAGTTTCATTATCTGTAAATGTTATGGCCAGCTGCAGCCATGAAGGAACGTAAATGCTTCTAAATGTTTTTTTGACAAAGACCAGAGTTGTTTTCTTTTTCTTTCTGCAAGTGTGTTTTATGCATTTTATTTTATGCAGTGGTCTGCAACTTCATTCATAAGAATTATCAACAAACACTCAAAAACTCTCAAAAGCTCTTACTGTTAAAGGAAGTTTATACATTCAACATATGCACTTATTTCAAGCCAGATAACTTAAATTGATTCATTTAAATATGCTTGCATGTTGAAAGCTTTCAAGACAATTCACACACACACACAAAAACAATACTGAATTGAATTAGACAGACACAAATGAGAAAGAGAAAATCATTGTTTTAAGAGGTAGAGGTTTTATTGCGTAAAACACTGGATAAAACTGTACTGCTTCAAAGACATTAGAACTTCTAAACAGCAGAAAGAAAACAGCCATTGCTGAAATAAAAACAACTTCTTGATAGTTCCTCAGAATACTTCTTTTGTCAGACAGATGTATGGCAATAAATAATGACTAGGAATAGTTCTTAAATACAATAACAAGTCATCTACTTGTTAAAAGAATATAAGTAGCAATATAATCATCTAGCCTCCTCTGCACCTCCTCTGATATAGAAATATTCTTCATTTAGGAATGTTGGACAGTATAATGTTCATGATCACATACTATAGAGTATTATATAGAGAAAGAAAACTGACATGATTTTTTTCCCCCCAAGAAGCACAATATTGTAGAGCTCTAAAATATGCAAGTGACTGTACCAGTAAAATTACATGGTTACAGGTACTTTTGGAGGAATAGAGTTTTTTTTTGTTTGTTTTTTTCCGGTAGGGGACATTAGCACCTCAACTTAAGGGACTGACAATCACTATACAAAAAATGGCAAGGAATTAAAAAAAAGAAAAAAAAGAAAAAAACTTCCAGTGTCACTAAAATAATTATTGCCTGTCTCAGAGCTCCAAACATGATCCAATTGATTGACAGATTACTGAAAAAGCAAAAAGAAAGTGCTATAAATGGAATGTTTTATTTATTTTTATTTGTTTTATTTATTTACTCTAATATACTTGGAGTGTGCACACTTACATACATACAAGAAAAGCAAGTGGCTGACATTCAGCAGAAAACACAGCAGTGCGTTGAAACCTCTAAAGCTCAACGCAGTCACAAAGTATGTCTTTAATTTCAAACGTTGCCCCCCAGTAGAGCTTATATAAATATTTTTATTAAATTTATCAACTTGATTTAAGGCAGTGAGAACTATTCTAATAAAAATGAAAAGAAGAAAACAACAACAACAAAGAACAGACCAAAAATAAAAGACTTAACTATCTTGAGCTATGGTGAATTAAAGAACCCTTGCTTGGAACCTTACAGTTTGTTTGAACTTGTAAAATCTCTGTGCACCACTTCTATCATCTTTTTTCAACCTCTTTCTATCTTTGCTTTTTTTTTTTGTCAAGATGTTGTGGTCTTAGGGCTGTGATAAGGGTTTATGTTTTTATTTACTGCTTAGTGAGGAGTGTGGCGGGTATTTGTGAGTCCTCTAAACTCTTCTTGCCATGAATAGAGCAGCCGTAAGGCCCTGGGGTTTAAGTGTTGAGCTTCCCTGTGCTGAGCGGGAAGATATTGACCTTCTTAAAGTCTGGATCATTTCTGTTTATCACAAAACATTAATATCCACCCTTACACCCCACCCCCCACCCCCCCTCCATCCATGCATCACTAACCCCCTACCATACTTATTTACCTTCTAGCCCCTGCTAGCCTTCAATAAAAGGAAGTACAATGAAAGTAGATACACTTTATTTTGTTCTTTAAGAGGCTTGATTTCATAGGATCCAAACTGCCTGTGTTGTTAATCTCTTTTAGTAGAAGAACATTCAGAAAAACAAACACACAAAAATGGGGCCATGATGATGCATATTCAAACATAAAAAATTAAATTTGTACAAAATCCATTTGATTTTTTTAAGGGGAAAAACAAAAAAAAACAAACAAACCAATAAATGCCATCCTGCAGTTTAGATTACAGACAGGTAGTGGAGAAGTGATTATCTATATACTTCATGTCTACAGTGCCTTCATAGTGCTACTTTTTCAAGAGCTCCATAAAGAAAGCACTCCCACTGTGGGTCAATAAGCCCCACAAAAGAGCTAAGGTTCCTTCATATTATTTCCAAGTTACATGTAACAAATAACATATTCAGCCTCTTGGTTACATACGGTCAGTGTTTACCCAAAGTCCACCAGGTAGAAGGGAAGCAGCACCTTCTTCAAGAACAACAAAAACACTTTTTCGTTAAGAAGAACAACAAAAACACTTTTTCGTTAAGAAGCGCTAAATGGAAATCACATTTAATGTGTCTCTGCCATTCTGTTGAGTCACTTTAAGTGATATACAAATTACATCCTAAAACTGCACAACAATGAAAAAGAAGGAAAAAAAATACTATCCGCTGATTATTATACAATGTTATTGGATGTCTTTTTTTTGTGATAGGAGAAAGATAAGGAGGGGAATGAAAGAGGCTGATAGGAAGTGCTACTAGTCGTCAGACAGGTCTGAGGCTGATCTTTCTGCGGCCTGGCCGTACAGGCGACTAAGGTTTCTCTTGACGTGTTCTGAAAGAGTGAGGAGAGGCGAAATGGGGAAGGAGTGGGGAGAGTGAATGGAAGTAGCATGGGAGGGGGTTGAATTGATTTCCTCTGTGATGACAGCTCCAGTCAGGCTGGCACCAAACGCCCCAACCCCCCATTTCACCATCCACATCCCTCCGTCCGCTCACTCCATCCCTGTGCGTCAGTGGCGCTGGGCAAATGGCCACTGGTGGTGTCATGTTCTTGAAGGGTGTGCTCAACAGCTCCCCTCCATCTTTCTTTCCCTTCCAACTGTGGCGAAATCGTTGGCGCGGATCGTTTTTCTGATAAAAGCATTATTTTTGGGACAAAAGTCACTCTGAGGAATTTAATGACAGTCTTTTTTTTTTAACGTTGTCATTTTTTTTTCTCTTCAGTAATGTCTCTTCAATGCTCAATTCTGGCAACTCCAATAAGAACCGTGTATTTAGTTTCAGACTCATCAGAAAAAGGGTTCAGGTTTCTCTACGTCATCATCTCTGTCCTGCGCTTCACAGAATATTACTGAGACTGAAATGTTTCAGTTTGGGAGTTAATGATCCCCAACTTAAGGAATACCAGTTTTTTTGGCAGAATTTTGAATTTCTTCATGTTTCTTTTACAATTATTCAATGGGAATGCTTGAATGAGGTGGTTTCATTATCACTTCAAACCCACAAAGGTCCTTAGAAATCCCTGGATTCAGTTTTACGCTGCTTCACTCAAGAGTGTGAGGAGTATCACCAGAAATACCTTCTCCTGTGTTCACCTGGCCAGAGGAGGAAAGATTCCCATCCCCGGAGTTCCCGGAGACATCAGAGTCTATGCGGGAGCGTTTGAAGCGCCGATCGGGGTACTGGCTGTTGTCAAAGGGCATGCGGTGAACACACAACACGTGGGTCTTCAGGTTACCTTTCTGAGAGGCACTGTAGGGGCAGTAGCGGCACTGGAATGGCCTCTGACCTCCATGAACTGGGAAAGAAACCGACAACTTTATCATCGTGAACAATGTCAATAAAGCCTGTTACACATGCCACACACTTTACATCAAAAGAATTCAACATTATGTGCCTGATTTTAATCAGAGGGCCCAGATAACACTTGTGTGTAGTATTTAGTTACAATCAGCTCAAGATGGAAGTTTAATCATCTGATTTATCAGTAGGTATCAAAAGCATTTCCTCGATCCGTCCGTGGACAATCTCTGCTGTTCAGATGAAGACGTTTTCTTTGTGCTGTATCCTACAGAAGTTCAAAAGTGCTCTTTTCAGCTTAGAGCAAGTACAACTGTTTAAGAGATTGGATCTGATCATCGGTGCATTGTACACAATGGCCCTTAATAGCCCACACAAGTCTGTTTGAGGAATGCAGATTACGTGCCTATCATATCTGGCTCTCTTATCGGGCCCATCCACTTAAGAGCAAAGCCAGGCACTTTCAGCTACGCGCTACTTTAGAACATTAATAACAGTACATTTGCTCTCCATTTTTCTCAATTCAATTTGAAAAGCACTAAATCAAATTAACATGGCGGTTTAAAATAGCAGCCGCGTTGGTGCGGAGAATGTAAAGCAGCTGCATTAAAGGTGTAGCCGTGACGCAACGTGAAAAATGTACGCATCCTCAAAGTAAGTGTGCGTACTGTCGTCTGCTTGCATATGCACAAAAAGAAGGATTTATAAGCACTTTGTGTTTGGCTTTGGAGTCTCAGCGTCTTTCGAATACTATAGTGTCTGCTGAGGCCTCGCTACAAAGGGGATTGCTACAAGTTTTAGAGCTTTCGATGTTCCAGTTGTCTGATAAGCAAGCCGGCGACGCACAATCCCGGCCGTTTCATTCATACGCACTTTAATTTCACACTCCCTTACATTGCGCTATGTCTGAGAGGCAGCAAATTCTCATGCCACTTTATACATAGAGTGAACTAGCATCACCAACTGTAAGTCTGCTTTCTTTCTCTTTTCTTCTCCTCTCTTTTCTTTTACCCTATCTCGTCTCTTTTCCTGAAGCAGGAAAGTTTAGGCAAATGTAAAGGGAGCTGGGAGCGGTCACAGATTGGTCCAAGTGGCTAGAGAATGGAGCGGTTTTCAATCAATTTTCAGTATAAACAGAAAGAGATAAGGAGGAATATGGAGAGGAGAGCATCGTGCTCACTGTGGCCGTGACAGGATCACAGGTAAATGATTAACAGGGCTCAGAAAGAAACACAAAAGGAGAAAGCATATTGACATGTAACCTCCGTCACAGCACTATGTATTCATCCAGAAAGCTTCCTCCAGCTTCCCTTTTCAAAGTGAGATAATACTGGCCCTTCAGGGTGCCTATTTGGTGGTCAAAATAATTGGCAACAATGAATCATATTTCGAGGGGTATTCTGTGGCAGGGCACATTTTTCTTATATCAAAAAGGCTGTACACATTGAACCCCTCTCAAATTGTTTCCCATAATAGTTGCCCCGATTACTTAGAAACTAATTGGGGCAATTTTGGCTTGTTGCTGCTAGTTTCTAAATGAGAAGAGAAGAAGGAGCAGAGCTGGAGATTTTATGTACAAAGATTACAGTGTGTCATAGTGTGGGTGCCATGCTAGAACACTACAGGATGTTTGTTTTTGAGTGCTCATAGCAAAGCATGTAAACATCTTCCTCAAATTCATCTCTCGTTCTCATTTTAGCGCCATCAGGCCTACAAAAAAATACACACAAACATTAATATTTCTGTGTATATTATAGGGTTAACGTTAAAAATCAATTTGTAAAAAAAAAAGAGAGAAAGGGTTAACAATTGGTTAAGTCTTAAAGGGTTACTCCACCCCAAAATTTTGTCATCAATCACTTACCCCCATGTCATTCCCAACCCATAAAAGCTTAGTTTGTCTTCGGAACACAATTTTAGATATTTTGGATGAAAACCAGGAGGTTTGTGACTGTCCCATTAACTGCCAAGTAAATGACTGTCAAGGCCCAGAAAACTATGAAAATCATCGTCAGAATAGTCCATCTGCCATCAGTGGTTCAATTCATCAGTGGTAAGTGATTTATGACAGAATTTTCATTTTGGGGTGGAGTATCCCTTTAATTAAAATCTAAAAATGGCTAAATTTCTCAGTAAGTGATGGTGTATAGTTAGCATAGCCGTGTACTAATTATAATGTTAAATGTTAATTTAACAAAAATAGATGTTAATGAGAAATATGTAAGTACAAGCCAGTGTATATATGACCCTGGACACACAAAACCAGTCATAAGGGTGAATTTTTCAAAATTGTGATTTATGACTTGGCCGAGATACAACTATTTGAACATCTGGAATCTGAGGGTGCAAAAAAATCTAAATATTGAGAAAATCACCTATGATGTTGTCTAAAATTAAGTTCTTAGCAATGCATATTACTAATTAAAAATTAAGTTTTGATATATTTACAGTAGGTAAATATTCAAGTAATTTACAAAATATCTTCATGGAACATGATCTTTACTTAATGTCCTAATGATTTTTAGCATAAATGAAAAATCAAGAATTTTGACCCATACAATGTATTTTTGGCTATTGCTACAAATAGACTGGTTTTGTGGTCCAGGGTCACATATGTGTATTCATACTTCCATGACATCCAGGGACAATAAAGGTAGAAATGATTTATTAATACAGTATATAGATATTATAAGCCACTATATATATCGACAGTGATGGCATATTTCTTTTTCTTTCTTGTTCGCTTTCTTTTTCTTATTCTTCTTTTCAAAGCTCTCCAGTGATTCACATCTAGCGCAATTGAGGTGCCAAGTGACATGAACTAGTATGAAGAATTTTATTTCTTCCTTCTCTATAGTATGTGTCAATCCTTTCCACATTTTTTTTTCACTCCGTTTCTGAGTCCTGAGTGAGTAAAAATTCCAATGTATTTGTTACCAATGGCCAATAAATCTTTTGAATGTTTCGTGTCCAAAAACCACACAAGAACACATTTGTACCCCTATACGTACTAAGCTTTGTAAAACAACATGGGAATGACAGGTGATTTTTATATTTTCCCTTATTTTTTTTCTTACCCCTTTCCATCATTTTCTAACATTTTCTCAAAATAGAGAGAGAAAGAGTTCTATTATTTTCAGCAGTGTGCCATTATCACGCCTGCCTAATTAACCCCTGAAGGCCTCATATGTGGAGATCAGAGGGCGAAGGAGAAGAGGAGGAGGGAGAACCGATGACAACACCCACTTCCTGCAAATTCCCCAATATCACTCCATCATTGTCCTTCCCGCTGTCCATCATTCCAGATTAAAAAAATAACAAAAATAAACAAAGGATCGCATTTATTCAATCAGTTTACTTGTTTTCTCTGTTCTAGATACACTTTCTTGACATCTATTGTATCTAGCCTGTAGATTTTTCATCTTCATCCTCTCTGAAGACATGTCTAATGCTCCCTCTTGTGGCACCTCCTGTTCTTGCTCTCTCACACTCTTCTTTTCATTCTCCGTTTCTTATCTCGTCATTCACACACATATACAAATGTAAAAAAAACAACAAGATGCGTTTGAACAGTACGCTTGTGGTATGTAAGCAAGCAGACACAAGCTCCTCCACACAAACACATTCACGCAGACATGGAGGTGCTTTGGCATGTAATCAAAATCAGTCTTATATAAATTCCATCTGATGCCAGAGCTACCATCTGTGAAAGAGTGCTGCCTCTCACCTCTGTCTGTGAGAAGTCACCCTCTCCAACGCGCAGCAACAAAGAGTGTGTATGTGTGTGTGACAGAGAAAGAGCGGGAGAAGGGTGTTGAGGAGGAAAAATGATTAATTTGCAGAATGCTTGTGATTTGCTCATATATTATTATAACAGCTCATCAGCACATGACGAATCCCTTGCCCCACGCAGCAGAAAAAACCTGCAGGGCTTCAGCACTTTTACTGTGTGTGTATTTACACACTCGAACATGTGTCCCTGTGTGGCATGTATTTGAAAAAAATAATAGCTCATGAGCATATCATGAATGTCTGTTTCTGCATGTGTGTGGCTTTGTGTGAGGGGGATACTGCATGTAGTGTTGGGACTGTGTATGTGTGTGTGTGTGTGTGTGTGTGTGTGTGCGTGCGTGCGTGCGTGCGTGTGTGTGTGTGTGTGTGTGTGTATGGGCTGGCACCTGACAGACTGCAGAGCCTCTAATGACTTTCAGATGCTCACTGTGAGTAACTCAAACCTGAGAACGAGCGAGATAGGAATACTGAAGGAGAGAGAGAGACTTCCGCTCTATGGGTGATTAAGTGTTTAAACACTCATATCCTTTTAACTCACACTGCAGATATGATCAAGGTCACCATTTAAACACTTCCGCTCCATGTCAGTATCACACAAGCAAGAGTGCATCATTGTATTTACAAGAATGCATGTCATATTGTTTTTATACAACAGATCAACAAACAGAAGTTAATATTGAGTTACATTTTAAGACTTTTAATTTTGGGTCGGGAACAAAAATAGTTCCAAATCACACCACAGTGGTACTCCTGAGCGAATCAGTGTTTTCTGAACATATCAGCTGAATGAATGATTCAGTGACTCACTCATAAAGAATTAAATCAGGGATTTTAAATAAATCTGTTATATGAATCATTCAATGAGTCTCTCATAAAGACACTGACTTCTTAAATTGCATAATATTGTGATTTCGGAGATACTACTATATAGTAGGGAAGTAGGTGTATTCTGAGGCAAGCAATCACTTGTTTGTTTGTTTTTTGTTCTCGAATGAATCAGGATTTTCAAACGAATTGGTTAAACTAATCATTCAATGGCTGCCACATAAAGAGAGTCACTTGAATGAGTGAATCAGTGTTTTTAACAAATCAAATCAATAAATTAATTAATGGCTCACTCATAGTCAACTGTTGGCACCTACTGACATAATGACATAACATGCAGAAGGGGTCACTGGAAAAACCTCACCTTTCATACGCAGACTGACAGCCTGTCTAAAAACAGAGACAAGTGGTATGATATAGAAAGTGAAAAGTCTGCAGTAAGTGCTGTTGGACTGCACTCAGCCAATCAGATTCCAGGACTGGAACAGTTGCATAAGTGTTAAACGCATAACTGTGGAGAGTCAACTGGCTCAAAGATCACCTTCGTCTGACTCTCCCTGGGAACTATTGATTTCTGTACTTCAAATGTTTTTGAACCACACATAATGTGCTTCTGTAAGCAAAACCATGTCTGCCTATAAGATAAAAAAGATACTCTAAGCCATTGTGATATTTCAAAGAATATCTATAATGAATCTGTATCTGTAGGGATTACACAATGCTGTGCACATGTATGTTTTGGGGCCAGGTTTTTCTGCTCTGTGCAGCAAGTGTTGCATATCCATTTGCTTATATCTTATATCTGGAAACTTTCCTTCTGTGTGTATCTGTGTTTGAGTGTCACCTATATGGAAGAGAAGGAAAAGATAAAGAAAACAGAGGGAGTGTGTATCTGGGGAGAACGCAAGCCACAGAAGGTGTGAGCAGTAAAAAGTGATGTACCATCTGTCGGCCAGTAATAACCTGCGTGTTGTAAAGGCTGGGAGATTACTCAGCAAAGAGAGCTTCCAAACACCCAAATCCCTCCACAACGTTAGTGCGCCACGCACTATCTCTCCCCACCTGCTCCCAAAACCCTGCTGAGGAAGATTCCACACTAAAACCGACATCGCACCTTCAGATCCACTCGCTCTGATTCGGTAAACTCAAAACAAGTGAAGACACCGCAACAATAGACAGGCATCAAGCTGAACATCTTTACACCTGCACTGTGCTCAGTTATAATGTCTACCGTAGTTAAGTTGTATCATTATAAACTTTAAATTAATTCACATAAATATCAGGAGATTTCCACAAAGAAAAAAAAGGAAATATTTTGCCTTTTAATGAGCGTCTAGTCAAAATATTTCTCAGACTGAAAGAGAGATTTTATATGACCAAATGCAGCTCTAATGGAAATTGGTTCGTAGTTTGGAGAACTGATGCTCTAGTCTGGCTCTCTGGGAAAAAAACAACACGGAAAAACTTGAATTTGTACGTATCAAAAGCAAAGTCTAAAAGCTCCACCGGGGAAGCAGCTCCCATGTTATACACTGAACTAGATTACAAACTGCTGCAGCAGACGTACCTCTTAATACTCTCTCTGTTTCTCAGCTATACATTTCCCAGTCTGCCTGCCACTATATCTCTTTTCAATCTTCCTTACTTGGCTTCATTTCTCTCTTTTCTGAACAAATGGAATTCTTTGATGTGTTCCAGAGCATTTCGTTTTGTTTTTCCACATGGACATGTCTGAGTAACTGTGTGCAGAAAGTTTCATGGAAGGATTTTTGGGATAATATACCACTTCCTTCACTGACAGTGCATGAGAGGTGCTGGCAAGGGCCTGCATGGAGCCCCGCGATTGGTCAAGAGTTAGAAAGGCTCATGGGTAAAAGGCAGTATATACATCATGTGATGAGAGCGATGTGTCAGGCAGTCTCAGCAGGACTGTGTGTCTGTGTGTGGGTATCTGTGTGGCCAGGGGAGGAAGAGTTCATGAGCACTCATCTGCAGTACTGCTCACTTCTCTCCTTCTCTCTCTCCCTATAGAGCATATTTCTGCACATTCTAGTGCTGAGCTGTCATGACAGACACATAATAAATGTCTACGAGTGTGTGCAAGTGTGCTTTGTGTGTGTTTGTGGAAAGGAGAGAGAAAAGAGACCATCTCGTACCTGACTACTTTCACTCTGAATGGTCACATTGAATAAAAAGCAGAATTGCCCCTTATAAAAAAAAGGACTGTGGCATGGTTGAGTGAAGGAATCAGCACTTTGATATGTGTGGGAGAGCAGAGATAATAATGACACTCAATATATGGAGCATTGTTAATATTGTTCAAAGCTTTAAAATGTAATCCACTAATTTCTCCCAAAATAAAAGGCTTGAATATTTGTTTAACAGTTTAGAATGATGTAAAAATTCTATTTATATTAAATCATTTTAAACGGTCATCTTCCCTTTAAAAGTTACACTTGCTTTTGTGTTGTTTGTGAATCAGCAATGATCATGTCTATATGAAAAAATTATAATTAACAAATAAAATAAAATGAATAAAAATAGCTGTCTCAAAGCAAGTAAAAGTCTAATATTTGAAGAACACGTGCACATGAAACAAAACGTGAATTTGCCATAACCGTACAGCCTATATTACAATATATTCAGTCTTTAAAAATTAAAAAAAATATGTACTTCCATTTCAGAACATAGTCTGATGCCTGATGTGTATTAATGTTCATACTTCACAATCTTAAAATTTGGCCGTGTCTGAGCATGTGTTGTACATCACATTAAATATAATTATTGACATTATAGAGCTTTTTCATTTGTTTATATTCATCACACACTGTACCATCATAACAATGAGATATAAAATCAGCCTTTGTGTACATGTGATTTAACTGCATCTGACTAAATTTAATTGAAAAGGTAATGACGGCTGCAATGTCAATGATATCTGAGATAAAATTTCAAAGACGTAGGCTAAACCTTTTAGAAATAAATGAGCAAAACACCTAAGTGTTGAAATGATCTTTCCTCTGCCATAATTGTGTGATTAACTTATTCTTGTTATTCTCATGTTACTGTACCATGGTATATCATGGTACATGGACTATCGTGGATGATAGTCTCCAAAAAAACATAGGATATTTTGTGGTATTAATATAGTATTAATATATTGAGTAAAAAATACTACATTCACAAAAATGTAACTAAATACAATATACAAACACAAAGGAAACTATTAATAGAAGAAAACAGAGTTTGCCCCTAAAGTTCACATTTTTATCATCATTGCTGGAGAAAACACACTGTTGCTTTCAAATGCAATGATCGTTCCTGAAGAACTATTAACATTTTACAATAAGATTCAATTTCTATATATTTAATGAAAGTGAATGTAATAGCATTTGAAGCAAAGCAAGCAGTTGTTTATATAACTCTATATCGTCCTTGACAAGATTAAATGATCATGCGCCTTCCAAGCTTTTATTTACAACTTTGTGTCTAAGGAATAATAGCTAGAATATCATGATCTATCAGACCACTGCTCCTCAAGGCCTCCACATTAAAAGAAAATCCAAACATTCCCTTTCCCACAAGCCCAGGACTAAGCAGACAGATATACACAGATAGGAAGAAAGCCAGAGGATGAAGGTGTGTGTGGCTGAAGCTCCAGCACAGGGTCAGCAGATGTTGTTCTGCTGGCTATAACATGATCCATGGCTTTCTAATGGCTGAGGAGCAGGGCCGAGCATCAGTGCTGGACCTAAGTGCTCATCTGCTCAGGTATCAATAACATTTCCAGTCAGCTTTTATATACACCAATACTGATCTATTCCCATGCAGACATAGAAATATCGATGAAAGCGACTCAATGAAGACATAATATGTGACTGTTGGCATGTAAGCTACCTGGAAGTACATATAAAATCGAATAAATTAACTCGCTCTTGTGTTACAACTCTTTCCATCTCTTTCTCTTGAATTTCCCTTCTCCATCTTCTCCTCTCTTCTCATCCCTTCCTTTCTATTTTGCCCCCAGAACCTATTTGTCTGCCGTAAGAGAAATCCCTCAGTTCAGAGGAGTCAATGGAGAAGGCTTTGGCAGGGGGGGAGGGCCAGGAAGGGCCACCTCCAAATAAGTTCCATTAATCACCCAACACACTCTAATGTAACTAATATTTTACAATTAGAGGAGACAAGACGGAGCTCCGAGCCATCTATCTCTCTTATACCACATGATCATCGATTCATAAGACCCTGCCTGAGAGCTGAGCAAACACACATACACACACGCACACTCTTGTTAAGTTGCATGTGTATGTGTGTGAGACTGTATGATGAGCATTATGACACGGTGTGTATCCAGACACACAGAGAGCTCTCGAATGGTGACAGATGACTGTTGTCTGCATGCGTGCGTGTAAATGAGAGAGGAAGAGTGCGCAAAAATGTGTAAAAATGTGAAAAGCCTGTCAAAGAACGTCTGATAAGATTGATTACGGATTGACTGCAGATTGAAAATGGAAATAGAGTGCAATTCTCTCTGCAGACAATAATTTTCTCTTTTAGATATGATTCAGTTGGCCCTAATGACACGATATGCTACTGTATAAACAGGCTATAACCATGTGACTGACTTAATGGCAGAACAAAAAGATAAGGTTTGAGTACTAAAATGTGTGCCACAAAATCTCACATCATTTCTATCAAGATTTACTTTGGTAATATCCATTTCTTGAGTGTAATCTTTTATCTGTCGTGTGTTGGTGTTCAAAGATCAATGTGTTGAGCCTCAATCGGCAGCAATGGCGCTATAAGTTGATTTATAGCGCCATCTGGTGGTCTGAATGAAGAATTGCGTTTGCTATAGTATGCAGCTTGCATGCTGGCCAAATGAAAGCCAGCTGAACAAATGAGAGAGAAGAGAGGTTCAAGCGCAGGTCACCATCTGCCTGGCTACAAGTGCTGACACACAGCAACCCAACCGCGCTGCTTTCTTAAACACATCAACTACATACACACTCGCACAAATATGATACCATGACGAGATGGAGTGACACTAATGCGCTGAAATATTTCTTTACAATAATGGTACAATTTGATATACACACGTAAGCACTGATATTACATATCAGTATATCTTATATATATACTATTTTGATAAATTGGAATAGCGCCTGAAAGATCACCATATTCATATTTTAAAGTACAACTACAATACATGTAAAAAAACAAAACAAACAAACAAACAAACAAAACATGTCTCCCCCCACCCCTCAATTTAGTTTTTTCTGACTTGTTCTGTCTTTTCAGTCAAGTTTACTGTATGTGGCATAAATGAGCCTAAATGTATTTTTATTTTCTACCTCCTCTTCTTCTTCTTTTTTAACTTTCCAAGCAGTCATTCTTGTAAAATCAAACATGAGGAAAAAAACACTTAGAATAAGGTTCAATTCGTCAACATGAATGCATCAGGTATCATGAACTAACAATGAACTTCAGCTTTTTTACAACATTTATTTAATGTTTATATACATTTAGAACTATATATATATATATATATATATATATATATATATATATATATATATATATATATATATATATATATATATAGCCTATATACTATATATAGCCTACTGTTTGTATGTACTAGTAAACAGTAAATTATGCATAATTACATGCAACCATCCCTAAAACAAACTCTAACCCTATAGTACATGCTGTACACAATGAAATATAGTGTAACCTAAAGTGTTACTCATATCATTACATTTGAAAGGCTAATGCAATATTAACTGACATCCCTTGCCATCCATCCATCCATACATCCATCCACCTTTCTATCTATCATGTATACACTGTATTTCAAAAAAGAAAAAAAAAATGGCTTGACTTTTATCAGTGCTCCACAGCGCTCAACAACTCCAGACAAGCTACACACATGGAGGGGGGGCAGGAAAAAGAAACGGTTACTTTTTCAGGATGTGAGTTTTATTAGGTCCAGGCCTTTCTCCATCTGGTGTAGTGTAGCTGATCCGTTTAAAAATTAGTCAGGCGTTGACCTCAGACACCTCCCCTCAACAGGGTCTCGATGGCAGGTTAACACAAATATGGATCCCATCAGACTAAAGGAGATCGGGTTTCCCTCCACTGAGACCCCGCTAACTCACTGAAAAAGGTTTAGAAAAACATGAAATACGGACCTGTAATGGGAAAATGTTCTCTCGGTCTGCGGTGGAAGCGGTGCTCGTGTGTATATGTGTGAGTGAGGATGGTTTTCATGTGTTTGGAGAGCAGGCTCTTATCTCTCTGAGGTATTGACACAACAGGCCCCTGTGCCAAAGGGTGTCAGTTATCGCTTGTCATTGGCCTACGATGAGTGTGTGTGACGGGGCAAATCCATCTTTAAAAGAGAGCTGGGGAGAGGGAACGTCCTTGAAAGACATGTCCTGTGTTTATATGTGTTTCTTTGATACGGTTAATGACATCAGAAAAACAACTGACATGTCTGCTCATTGTATTTAGAACACATGACTGCTTGGAAAGTAAAAAAAAGGTAATTTAGTCTCATCTATGCCACATGCACTGAATTGAATGTTCACATGGGCTATAGAAATTATTGTCTTGACTGAAAAAGTCAAAAAAGGCAGAGAGAAAATTGAAAAAGGGAGAATGAGCATCAATTGGCACACTGATCTCCAGCTCTCACAGGTTTGGGGAATTAACACGGCTATAGCCCAAGGGTAGAAAGCCACAGTTAGCAGGAACACAGCCGGTAATGCGAGCTGTCATAATCCGCACTGCTCCCAAGTCAGGCACACACACACACATACACACAGGCCTGTAGCCCTGCAGCTAACACCATGTACTACACTTAACATGGGAGAGAAACAGGAGATAGAAAAATGTATCATTGCTGCTGTCTATCGTACAAGACCTCAGCTTACAATAGTATGTTGAAATGTTGCCCTGTGTGTGTCTGTGCAATTCTGTTTGAAATAATGTTGGGTTTATAATTATTTATTTGTACAAAAGATCAATTTATGTATTTTATCTTTCCAGTAAAATGTCAAGGTTTTTTTTTTTTTTTACTCAAAAAGCATTGTTACAAAGGATGTCACTGACTTATATTACTGAGTATATCTTTGGTGTGTATTTGTCTTGTTTGTGTCAGATTTTCCACTATTTTAAATGTAAACCTTATAAATGTGAGGGTAAATGTAATGTATTATGTCTGTAAAAGAAAATGCTCAGCAAGGCTCCATTTATTCGATCAAAAATATAGTAAAATTGTAAATTATATTAATAATAAAAATATCTTAAAATATAATTTATTAATGTAATGGCAAAGTTGAATTTTCAGCAGCCATTACTCCAGTCTTCAGAAATCATTCTAATACGCTGATTTTGTGCATTATACTTTTTTTAATATAGATTTAGTAAAGATTTTTTTTTTCAAATTTGTATAACTATATAACTATATCTTGCTTTTAAGTATAGTGCTAAATACAAAATCATACACGGTATGTTAACATTTACTGCATTTCATTTTCACACAAAACATTTTGTAAGATCAAACGCTGGTGTTTCATAGTTTGAATACATTTTATTTATCATTATAAGTACAGTTCAGTAGTTACAAAACAAAGCATCTGCCATGAGGATACAGCAACCAAATGAAAATCATACAGTCCACAAGACAGCTCAGAGGTGTGGAATGCTCATATATTAGTCCAGAACGACTGAAAGAGAGATAGATGCTCAGTTATACTAAACAGAGGAGGGAGCCAGAAGTGTGCTCATCTATAACCAGTGTATATAGGGATTGGTCAATACATATCCTATCACTGACCCTCCCTGTCATAATTCCTTTACCTTACGTAACCTGTACTAGTTTACTGAAACTAGTTCACTAAACAGCTTCACTTTGAGACTTGTTTTTCTTTCTTTTTTTTTTAATTGTAGCATTTAAGAGAGGACATAACTTTGCATGGAAACTATAAAAACAATTTTTTTGTTTAGAAATATTTTTTGGAAAGAGGACAACTAAAGAATATATATCTGAAGAGAACAGACTCGAACGCATTGGAGTCTACACACAATGACTTAACTGGGAAGTTCATTGAATTGATTCTCAAAGCAACAGAGATGACCATCATAAGATGAGATAGTTTGAACTACACATACCAAATCAGCAGAGTTCACAAAAGAATAGAGAGAATATCAGTTCACAA
Organism: Barbus barbus; assembly: GCF_936440315.1. Classification (NCBI taxonomy): domain Eukaryota; kingdom Metazoa; phylum Chordata; class Actinopteri; order Cypriniformes; family Cyprinidae; genus Barbus; species Barbus barbus. The sequence continues at coordinate 28,351,149 of NC_136730.1, read as the reverse complement.
CGTCAAGGGACGCACAAACACGCACGCACACACGCACCTTCATTTTCCATTAGCGATCTGCGTACTGTATAGACTGGTTTTTCATTTACTATCACAGTGCAAAATACTTCAGGGGGGAAACCTCGGTTTGTATTTGCTTGCATGAGGCATGGGAATATATACTGTATGGATTTATATGCTTGCAGCAACAGAAGAAGATTGTCGATCTTTCTTTTTTTTCCTTTTCTTTTAATGTTATTGGTATTTTACAAAGGTGAAAGGCAAAAATTACAGTACTAGAGAAGAAAACTCCAATCTAATACCTACACTCTAAAACAGCTAGCTTTGTAAATGCAACAACGCATGACTGTATCTATGGCTAGACAATACTTGTTTCTTGTTTGCATGTTTCTTTTCTTTTTTTTTCTTTTTCTTTAATAATTGAATACATCAAACCATTTCAGTAGTCAGTAACACTTTGCAACACTGATTGGTGGCAGTATATTACAAACACAATCTCATAACCAGAGTACTTGAAGTGAGCAAGACTGAGATCAAAGCATGTAGGGTTAGGGGCCGCGTTTCTGTTTGATTTCTGCAGGCTGCACGTTCGCAGTCTCCTTGGCTCGTGCCGTCTCAGACACGCTCGGTGTAAACTAGTTCTTCTGTCACCTCGGCTGGTTTTCGTCTCGAATGCTACGGCGGAGTTCAGCTCTGAACGTCTCACAAATCACGTCGCCAGTTCTCAAAGAAAAAGGCGTAGCTTCCCTTTTTTTTTTTTTTTTTTGCGTTCTCGTTTCCTGAAAGTACTGGATTGTCGTTCTTCTGCTTTGACGTCCAGGCACTGACTGCTGAGAGTGTGCTGATTACAAAGGAGTGTGCTTGGTCTCCAAACGTGTAGTGGGTTGGTCAAAACGTCCAGAGGAACGGGAGCCTCAAACAGATAACACCGGTGAAGTTTCAGTGGGCAGTGAGAAACACCGACAGAGAGAGAGTGAGAGAGAGAGGGAGGGAAGTCTGTTCAGTTTCTCGCTCTCTCATTCTGAGACTGGCAACTGGCCGCCATCTTGGTTCAAGGAATGTGTTGCTCTGAGGGACAAGCACTTCAAAGTTTCCTCACTAGGTCAAAGTCAAAAAAGCAATTAAAAACACAGAAAGTATTTATCAGCTACACAAGGGAGGTTTCAAGACACATAAAACACAGGAAGCAAAAAAATCTTTTTTTTTTTTTTTTCCTTGTTTCCAGCTCACTAAACATCAACAAATCTTCTCTCCTTCATCCAGCGAGAACGCTCGTGCAGGAAACCATCTGAGCTGTCCATTTTATTAGTCTTTTTTTCTCTCTCTTGAAGTCTTTTACGTTAAATAATGCTTTTGATAAGATAATGTCCTTCATAGTCACAGTCCTCTTCCTCTTTTTCCGCCGCCTGCTCTTGGCCGCTCAGTCCAGTAGGGGGAGGTGATGTTAGTTTCTGATTAGTCCTGCATCTCTGAGTCAGTTAGGCTATGTTCAGGGGTAAGAGCAGGACCAAACCGTCGGGACGCCTCTTCCTCCGCCCACAGATGAACTACGGTTAAGAGAACAAACGTAGATTAACACCACCACCTGTGTCCTTCCTCTCTCTCTCTCTTTCACACAAATGCATACAACTTTGACAGACCATTATTAACAGAAAAAAAGAACGAGAGTCGAATCAAATCATATTATTTTGTTTGTTGTGATTCGTTTTAAATTGGCATCTGGGATTTTGGTAACAGTTCAAGGACATGAAATTCAAAGAACTCTCATGGTTATTAGCCTGTGATGATGACTTTGGCCATCAGTAATGACTAAAACCAGTGATTTAAGGTCCACTTAAGTGTTAGCAAATCGTACATACTTTGATGCCCTTGAACAACAAAAGGTTTTTTTAACAACAATAATTATTAAAAACACATTTTGCTTTTGATCACTTAATTATGATATCAAAGCAGTTATTAATATAAACAAAATGATATGATATAGGGTGCATTTATAAAGAAATGAACGACCACTGTAATGCCTTTGTGTTTGTGTGTGTGTTTAAACGTCGACTATAAACCTCTCCATTCATATGTACCCTTCACCTCTAATGGCACTAAAGAAAACACATCTTGTGAATTATTAGATAAAACGTTAGATATGGGAGGAGGGTAATTTGAATACTTCCAGACTTCTTCCAGCTCTAATATAAAGACATAAATATATAAAGTCTTCTAATATAAAGACAATAACTCTCTGAACATTGCACTTGTGCAATTACTGCTGAAGTTTGAATCCGGTGAAAATGCTTACTGTTTTTTTTTTCCTATTTATGTGCTATTGCCGTTTGAACTAAATAATATAAATGTTGTTTAATTCCCTCTACAACCCCTAAGAAAATTATTTGGCAATAAAATCTACAGAGTGCATTTCCGAGTCGTGTTCTTTTTTAAAGTGCCTCTATGAAAATGACAAAATGAAATTAAAACATGCATTTATTTGAGTGTGCTCTCGCAAGAAATGTTATGGAAATGAAACGAGGAGTCAGTTCCCCACTAATAATGGAATAAAACATCGTCATTTAGATTTGCCAAAGAGCAATAACGCTCACGCCCACTCGCTTTGCATTATGCGCACATCTGAGGCGTGCACTTCCTTAACAGACACACTTTCCACTCAGATGTCAGATGCTTCTGAAATTGCTGATTAAGAAAAAGAATTAACCATTTTTGCGTTCTCAGACAAATGATTCTTGCACAAATGTGACCCTGGACCACAAAACCAGTCATAAGTGTCAATTTTTCGAAATTGAGATTTATACATAATCTGAAAGCTGAAATATGCTTTCCATTAATGTACGAGATACAACTATTTGAAAATCTGGAATCTGAGGGTGCAAAAAAACAAAAAAGCAAATGCATTGCTAAAAGTTCTTAGCAATGCATATTACTAATCAAAAATGAAGTTTTAATATATTTATGGTAGGAAATTTACTAAATATCTTCATGGTACATGATCTTTACTTAATATCCTAATGATTTTTGGCATAAAAGAAAAATCAATAATTTTGACCCAAACTATATATTTTTGGCTATTGCTGCAAATATACCCCAGCGACTTAAGACAGGTTTTGTGGTCCAGGGTCATACAAAAAAAAAAAATAATAATAATAATTATTCGTCATTCGTCTCTTTTTGTCTCATAAATGCCACATAGCAAATGTGGCTAAAAGATTTTCAGTTACTGATGCCATTACAGAAATGCCTACCCATAATGTATTTATTTCTCAAACAAAAAAGGGCCAAATAAAACAGGTTACCCGAAGAGTAGAAGTTGACTGTTCCCTATAAAATAAAACTGTTTTTACTAGGCTACTTGTGTCTGGAGTCTTCATCTCATGTCTACACCATTAAAACTTATATTTTAACATTTAAAAAATGTACTATTCATTTCTTTGTGCTTAAAAAAATTAAGTGCATCTTTAAAATTAATACCAGACTTTCCAGGATAAGCAAATCAAACCAATGGCTTCTCTCAACTGCGCAGAGTGAAGGATGCAGTGCACAGTTTGTCCAGGAGATGGCAGTATAAGCCAACGTAATTAGCAATCCACTCAAATTCATGTTGAAAATAAGATCTTGTTACTCAATGTCATTTTCCTTTAACCTGCTGATATTTCATGTTAATCCACAGATAAAGTGGTTGTTATTTGTGGCAGTGTTTTAAAGACTATACTGCGGTCACAGCTCTACAGCTGTCTGATGGCATTTTATTTTGTGTGTGTCCGTGAGGAAATTAAGATAATCATAACCATAATGATAATAAATTACATTCTCAAGTTTTAAAAACGCCTGGTCTCCCAGGGGCCAGTGCTCTTCGTGACTTCCTCTTAAAGAAAGTTCTGGTAATGAGTTACAGATTCCGCCCCATATTTGATTTTCACTCTTCATTAACTAAGCCACCTGGAATGTTATTATTTAAGGACGCCATTTCTTTTCCCCAAACAACTGCCACTGCGATCTGGAGACTAGCACACCGACTTTATGATCCTCGCAACTTTTTTTTTCTCCTCCTGTTCTGATCAATTTTGAAGTCTCCCTGTCCGCATGTGGAGTGATTGCTTAATTATTTCAACACCCTGGAAATCTTTATCATACTCTGGCCTGTCAAATCATGTTGTTATCGGTCTGTTTTCTCACAGGATGAATCATGAGCCTTTGTTTGTCCAAGCATTTGTTTTCCTTGCTTTCAGGTTCAGTTATTTTTGCATGCTCAATATTATTACTTCATGACTCAGTTTAAAGCTGTAAGGAAAATGACAAACCGTCCACCACTGAATAAGAAGCAACAAATTGTGGCGCCCTCTACTGCTCAAGCCTGATAATACACGCTCACTGTAAGACAAGAGAGGGCCCTGGAAAGTAATACAAGACATATGGTAAGAGGACACATAGCTCCAGGATCCATCTTATGTTAATACATGTGTCATGCTTAACAGAACGGCTAAATGAAAAGGCAGACAGAACAATACCACAGAACAAGGCTGGAAGCAAGCTCAGTTAACAAGGGCCAGCACACTTGGGGAAAAGAGGGGCTGTCTGGAGTCAAAGTCCTGACATTTCCTAACTGTTTCTTATTATTCCCGGGCCTCAGAGTTAAGGCAAAGAGCACTCCCATCTAAAACACTGGGCTGCTTTATACCCTGACCTCCCTCAGGTATTCTATTTTTACCATGAAATCTACTTAGTGTATATTTGTGTTTCAAAGGCCCGCTCGTTTTAGGTTTCCTGAGAACAGGGGTCATTTAATTGGAGGAAAATGTGAGGATATGAATTTCTGAACTATTGAATACATGTTTAAGCAATCAGATCAGGCAAAACATGCATTATGGAAAGGAGTAGGGAACATTTATTTTGCACATGGCCTCTTTATATATTATGTAGCTACTAAGTGCTTAGCCCATTTGCAATATCCTCTGATTAAAGGATTTGAGTTGAGCTGTTTTTTGAGTCTCTGTTTTTCTATATGAATGAAGTCTATATGTAAGTGATGTGGTTCACCATCATCTCCTGCTGAACACAAACACAACACAAACTGCACATTCTGCCACGGAGGGTGGCTTTGTTCTCTCCCAGGCATCCGGTGCTGCTGGAAAAGAGTTGTTTTTGGCAAAGGTAGACCTCATTGTACAGCCCAGTATTTATAAATATGTAAATAAGAGTCAGCGTGAATACACACACACACACACACACACGTATAAGCGGGTCGAACGCAAGGAAGTGCACCCAAATCATATTTTTAGAAGGTTTTAATGAATACAGGATGTTTATGAATACCATTTGTAGTGATTCACAAAGACTAGAAGAATCCTCGCACACCACCCCCTCCTCTCCCCTCAAAGCAAAAAAGAAACCCAATGTTTCTGGAGGAAACGGCAGAATTGTGTGTTCGGTGCTTGTGTGAGTTCAGATTGCCTTTAGATAAGTATACGGAGGAGCACAAAGAAGCAGGCGACCTCGTGCATGTGGCACACTTGAAAAACGTTTTTTCATGTTAAAATGCACCGTGAGGAAAGGATGCCTGTGAAGGTAAAACAAACAGCATGTTTGTTACTCCTCTGGATGACTAGGCAGCGAGTAAACCTGCCTCAGATGATAGAGAACGACACCAAAACTGTTTGTCTTGCACGTATTAAGCAGAATGAGAGAAACATCCACATGCAAGCCAGACTCAAGAACAGGAAACGAGGCAGTAGCTCTCAATTCCGGAGAAAACGGAGGGTCTGGGATGTGGATGTCTTGCTCTCTGACTCAGTCTATTTCTGGGGCAGAGATTCTCACACTGATACTACCTCCACTGAGCAATTTAAAGCCAAACACTGATGTTGCAATCTGTCTTCTGTGCCTGATAGCGCTTTTCTCCCTCTCTAACCCAAATTACTTTCTTTTCATATCTAATTATATTTGCTAATGATCTTATAAGGGGATAATGGAATGTGCTTGATCTATTACCTTTTTTTGCAATACATAAATACAATACAAATGGCTATGCAGCACTTTGAAATTTTCCATCATCCATTTCAAGCAAAGCGAAGAGAGGATATTTAAACAATATCTAAAATTTTACCACTACCGCAATACAAATCTCTTTGCTCGTGCAAAGCTACTAAAGGGGATTCAGAGGAGCAATTTGTCCAACTACACTGTGGTCTTTTCATGCCTGCTCACTTGTGTGCTCATTCACTAACAGGTTGTGAGGGGGCGAGCGTCGGGCCATGACCTCCGCCCCGGCACGTGAGGCATATTGAGTGCGGACAAACGCGGCTAAGTAAATGAACAGACACGAGTGCTTTAACCAGCATCCAAGCAGATTTGCAGTTTCTTCCGGACTCCGTATTCTCTCCACAGGTCATCTCTCTGTTTCTGTTGTTATGAATATTCCCGTCAGCCAAGCCCCGCCCCGGTCTAAGCCTCTCCCCATTCTTCCCTCAGTCTTTTTCCCACAGGCCCGACGATGGCCACGGCATGACAGCCGCACTAAACCCCCGCATTAATGGAAGGAAATGGCATTCGATCTCCATTTGATCTCCTAATCATTTCTGCTGAAATGATAATTAGCGTCCTCACAATCCTCCGACTGTGAGAGAACAGTGTAAAATAAAACAGCGCTCTTGTAGCAGAAATGACACTTCACTCAACAACCGCTAGTATTCAATAAAAAATACGTTCTTCTCCTACGTATATTTACATAGGCGTCCGAAACACGCACACACTCGGGCCTGGTCCACTGGCGACTGCTGTCTGTGATTCTTTTCAACTGACATAATCCTGATTGATTCGTTCAGCAGATAAAAACTCAGTCCACTTGTGCCCTTTACTGCTGGAACATAATACGGCTCTTTATTCTGCAACAATGTAACATAATGGCGTCGGAATGTGAGGAGGAAAAAAACGTTAGGGCTGCGTCTTAAATGACTGTGACACTCTGCGATTCAAGCACAAGCTGTGGTCTAATGTAAAAGAGAGAAAAGAGGAAGAATGAGGGAGAGGTGAAGGGAGGGCGAGGGGGAAAAGAGAAAAATCATTAAGTGCAGATTACCAGAGTGCCCCACTAACAAGGTCAAGGCAGGGCTGCTGGTAAAAGTTGCCATTGTCTGTTTCTCTTAAATGTGTGCGCCTCACATTTCCGTCTGATGAGATTTTGGTTACGTTGTTTTAAATTATTTGCTTCATGTCCGACCCCCCTCTCATGCGTTTTAAAAAAAGAATCTTTTGTTTGACAACAGGAAGACATGAGGTCATTTTTTTGTTCATCAAGACGATTGGAGAATGAATCATGCTTTTTATTTTGCAGGGCTTGCTTAAATAGGCCAAACAAACACACACACACACACATGTGCGCATAAGGTTTGTGTGCCATTTTAATTGAACTGGAAAGGTAAAATATTTAGAAAATTAGAAATTAAAATTCAAGAATTTGGATTGAGGTAGCAAACGTGGATGCAGAATGAAACTGCAGTTTGATTTTGAAAATAAGGAATTGAAATAAAATTTAATTCAAAGAAATTCATATGATTGTAATTTTTAATTAGAAAAGCAAAGTTCAAGATAAATCTTAAAAATGTTTTTAAAAAGTTTTTCAGACAGACAGACAGACAGACAAACAGACAGACAGACAGACAGACAGATAGATAGATAGATAGATAGATAGATAGATAGATAGATAGATAGATAGATAGATAGATAGATAGATAGATAGATAGATAGATAGATAGATAGATAGATAGATAGATAGATAGATAGATAGATAGATAGATAGATAGATAGATGGCAGATGAATGCAAAGTTTTGCTTTTGTCGCAACCGCTTCATACATGGCATACACAAAAACAATGAGAAGCAGGAAACAAACAGAGCATTTTACGTGCTGTAAGAAAATGAGAAAAAAAAAATTAAGCTCATCACAAAGGAGACCAACAGACAGCCTCATTCATAAACATTCAGTGTTTGAGATGTTCCTATAGGATCGTGTTCAGCAGGCCTCTCTCTCTCTCTGTCTCGCGTATGTGTTGTATTAATTGTGAGTCCTAATCTAGAAGAGTCGGGGGTCCCTGGAGCTAGCGGCGCTTTTATTCGCGCAAGCATCGCACACCGCACCGCTCTCGCTTACTAATTTTGTGCGACGTCGCACTGCTCAGCCGAGGAAACACACCGCCGAATGCTGCTTCTGAGTCAGTCAGACAGCTCCAGACGAGGTCCCTTTAGTGCCACGCTGTCAGTCACTTTATATGTTTTGAAATAGAGAGAATGAAAAGAGAAAGGGAAAGAACGAGCGAGAGAGAGAATGTAGAAACAGAACAAGTCCTTTTATCCTGCTCGGCGGGACCTGTCAGTGCCACCTTCTCTCTAGTTTCCCAGCAGTCCCAACACAGCAGCTATCAGAGGGAACCTGACATCCACACACCACGTTTTCCAGGGGGGAAGGAAATCATGTGAGCGGTCCCACACAAGCGAGCAGCTACTACATACTCTCCTCAGATCAAGCAACAGTCTCTCGTAAGAGAAGAAAAGAGAGAGAGATTTGGATGTTTTAAGTGGGAATGTAGGCTGACAGGCTTTTGCTGCTTCAGACATGTGATAGAAACTAGGTTTGCATCTCCCTGTGTTCATTTTGGAGTTTGGATGGAGATGAGAGAGCGAGAGTGTGTTGCAGCTTAAGCGCTGATAGTTCTGTCTTAACAGCTCTTTATTCTCGCACACACGTCGCAGTTTTGACTCCAGGCACCTCCGGAGTCACTTCTATTTTTCTCCACATTTGCAGGCCTTTTTTGTTTGTTTTTAGAGGAAGGAAACAGCTCCTAATCCATACTTGACACACACACACATCCATGCATGCATGGCACATTTCATGGATTGCAGTGCGGGAAAATAACCAGCACCTGGCTGAGGTTTTTTTTTTTTTTTTTTTTTTTTAAATATGATTTTGCCTGCTTCCCCACCGGTCTCTGATGATTCAACAGTTCCTGTTCTAACATCTGCTACTTACTCTTACTGGGTCTCAATTAAGACAGCAGTATTTATGAATCTGCTCTTATTTACATTTCTATTTTTCTGCATATGTGCACGAGTGGCGGCCAAAACAGCCCCTCTGCCCCACACAGCACACAGATGTTTCTTCAGTGAGGCCAAGAGGTGAACGCTCGTTTTGAGAAGAGCAAAGCAATAGTGCGAGCTAAACAGAGAGAGATTTAGGACCGCAAGATTTGCTGCTTCACTGTAACACAGAAGATAGCTCCTACTCTCAGGTGATTGTAAAATATGATTGAGGGATTGTGGAATTGGTGAAAGCCATTTCCCCTGTTAAAAAGAGGTGGTTGGTGTTGGAAAAGCCCACCTTTGAGTGTATGTGTGTGTGAGAGGAGAGTGTAAGAATTTGTGAGCCGAGGGATTGCTTTAATTAACTACAGTTCTTTTTTTAGTTTTTAAGTGTTTGTGTTTGCTTTAAAGTCAAGGTGTTTTTAATTAAACTATCACGTTCTTCCTATTTGGCAATCACAATGTCGTTCAAAAAATAAGACTTTTTTTCTATTTTTTCCCCCCAGACATACATTACATGTCCTACATTATGGAGAGGCCCAAACAATACATATGTACGTATACAGTATACACACACACACACACACACACACACACACACTACCATTTAAAGGTTTAGGGTTAGTAAGATTTTTTTATGTTTTTGAAAGCAGTCTCTTATGCTCAAGGCTTCAGTGTCACATGATCCTTCAGAAAACATTCTGATTGCTTTTTTGTGATCAAGTACAATTTCTACAGTAATCTATGTGCTCGTCGTATAATTCAGTTCAAAACCTTAAGCATTAATGATTTGGTCATTCATTCTACACTCTACTTTCAAAGCTTTCCACTATATGCTGGAACATGGAAACAGGTATTTGATCCCATTCAGCCCTAGTGACGTCAGGTGCAATTGCTTGCAGTCGCCGTACCAATTCATCCCAATGGCGTTCAATGGGATTTATGGTTTGTGCAGGCAAATCAAGTTCTTTCACACCAGACTTTTCCCCAAAGGGAGTCTGTTTGTCAGAGGAGATTGCATGGCTGTATCCTGGATTTTGTGCACCTGCTAGTAATGAGTGTAGCTGAAACAACCAAACATGTTCATTTGAGAAGGGTGTTCACATACTTTTGCCCAGTACTACATAAATCTTCTACATAAAATGTATGGATTTAGGATGTATGGATGTAGGAATACTAACTATAAATGACTATAATATATTATGGTGTGCAAATGATTAACTAATTAAACATCTGTTGATTCTTAGTGTGGCCATGCCTTGGACTCTGAGAGTATATACTTGAATAAAGAGTCAGATTTATGTTAAAGAAATTCATACACACCTCACAAAGGCTAACAGTTAGAAGTGTCAGTGTGTTGATTTCAACAGACCACTCATGTCTTTAATAAACAGTAATGTGTTTCCGTCACTCACAAGTGCCTAATCATGTCAACCTAATGAACACGAATGACATCAGAATGATATAAAAGCCTGGTATTATTCCATCTAATAGATATATAATCATGGGAATTCAATGCAAAAATACACCTGAGATCATTAAACACAGAACACGAGAATATTGAGATCCAGGGTTATATGCGCACCAGAAACGAAGCCTTTGTTTACCTTTTATTTATTTACTAGCACAAGTAAAGCGCTGTTGAATATGAAATGTCAAACTATTTATGTGCAGTGTAAGCACTTAAGGCAAGGCTTTTTAGTTTTTGACACAACCTGTAAACAACAGAAGATCTAACGTTCTCTGTAAAGACCAAACATGAGTTGGCAGATATGAAAGCATGTATCCATGGAAGCAAGAATATGACTATTTATGCAGACAATAGCAGAGAGGGGAAAAAAAAACAGTACTTTCGCTTCTCAAAATCCACTTCACACTCTTAAAGACCTCTTCTGTTTAGATATGGCAATTTTATCAATTACAAATGCTTTTTAGTCTATTTCAACCTAAATAGCTGCTTCCATGGGCAGTCAAGGAACAGTAAGTCTCTCAAATGTGTTATTAATAATTCATCTGAGAATGCTGTTTATGAAGTTCGGGAGGCAGGTCTAATAAGCATGGACAGCATCTAATACGCCATGTGCTGGACAAAGCGCTTTTGAGAATCATTACTTTGTGTGCTTGTCTAATTGAGACTTCATAAATTACCCAGTAGGCCTCGACTCGCTGCAGATTGCTCCCTGCCTTCGCTTGAACGATACGCCACGCATTTTCTCCAGAGCCACATCATTTTTGAGTGCACATAAATGCGGGCACGTGAAAACAGTAATGGCAGATACGTAAATAATAATAATAATAATAATAATAATACAACTGTATCAAGTAAAATATGCCAAAACGGCGAGCGAATAAAGGTCCTTTCTGTTTAACATTTCAGTACAATCGCAACAATTATCTGCTTTTCCTTACTTTTCTCTGCTCTCATTGTTTTTGGCAGGCAGATCCATAACATTCTTTTTGTTCCACTTTGGTCTCCTCCTTTTTCCCAAGCCTGAGAAACTTCAGACATGAGAACTCTTAGCCGCCTCTAATATAAAACCAGTGAAATTTACCTAGGATTATAAGTCATTGACAAATAACCTTGCTGATAGATGCGAACTAGATTTTGTTCAAAGCACTCTGACAGCCTCAAAAGAGATTAGTGGAGTTCTTATCAGGTCAGGGGTGTCACGGGGGAAATGTGTTTAAAGTCACATTGATTTATTGAAAGATTTTCCAATAAGAAGACTTCTCTCGACTCTCAGACGTGTGTGTGTGTGTGTGTGTGTGTGTGTGAGAGAGAGAGAGACTCTAGCGCAGTCATTGTGAACTCTACAAAAGTCTTTGCTGGACTACAAAGGGGAATTTTTTTTTAAAAACAATTGTAAGACTGACACACAGACCCCAAATAAACACAAGAGGTCTTTGATGGCCGGGTAAAACTACACTGCATTTCCTTTCCCTTTCCCATCATCTACTGCGTGCTGCTTCCAGACAAAATAGCAATTGATGACGATATACACATGAACATTCACACGCACCCACAAATACACACACATACACACTGACAAGCAAGCATAATAAGATCCTTTGTTCCTGCAGGCATTCATTTGACACTATTACCTTCTTAAGAGTAATTATGAATCTTTTCAGAAAGCTGGATTGTGGGAACCATTGGGTTTGGCCCCGAATCCACCCACCAGCAGCAAATGGATGAGAGAGAAAACTCAGAGTATCACTCTGCACCCCTGTCAGAGAAATGTCATTACGCCCTGTATCTCTCTCCCAGTCTCGCAGTCTTTCACTATCCCGTCTTCTTCCCCCCTCCCAAACAACCCGCTCTTTCTCTCTCTCCCTCGTTCTCTCACACTCCCGCTGCTTCGTTTGATCTCTGAGGTCCACTGGAACCCTGGAAAGCTATTCCAGCATTTGCGGTCCGTCAGAGTCCTGTGGAGAACCTTCTGGATGTGTTGGTGTGTCCAGGCTGTAACCCTTCCTGCTGACATGGCTCTCCACCACACAATCTGTCAGAGACTTCAGGTTAACAGCACACCACAAGCTCAGATAAAGGACGGCGCTTCCTCAAATGCACCAAAACGACAGTCTTACAATTCTGTACCACAATTTGTGTGTCTGCATTGTACGGTGCCTTTTAAAAGACTCATGATCTCTTAGTACTTTGTTTTTATTTTTCTGTTTTTCTTTATTCTCCCTTGATTTTGCATCTACTCTATCAATATATTAAATATCATGGGATAGTGTGACACGCCACAATATGTTCATATTTATCCTCCATTACATGGTAAAGACATAAAAGCAGTGTTATAAACAGGTCACTTCCAGATTATGATACTTAACCTGGGCTTCAGGTAACACACTGATAAACAGAGCAAGGAACCTGAGAAGTCTTGAGAACTCGGAGACAAGTGTTTGTTTGTGTCTTTATCGAGTCCGAAATCTAAGCCTTGCCCCGGTTATGTGTCGACCCATGGTATAAACTCACTCTTTACTGTACATCATCACCTGATCTATAGTCACAGTCAGGACCCACTGTCTCTGCTCTAATAGCTATTCTCAAAGGTACTATAGCAGTCGACAACAGGAGCCGGATAATATTTTTATGTTATCAGTAACACTCCCACGTTTGTTTTCGCAGCCACTCAATGGCCAGAGCTCGGGGATGACAGGAAATGGCAGCGTTTGTTCTGATTTCGACCCCCCTCCCCTTCTACAATACAAGACCAAAGAACGTGGGAGGACCCACAATGCACAATGATCTCTTGTTCAGATTGAAATGCTTTGTGCATTCATCTATAACTGCCCAACATGCAAAGATAACCAGCCAGTCTGATGATCAATAAATAAATAGCAGACAGCATAAAAAAAGAAAGCTAGAAAGGGGGAAAATAATGACACAAAGGCAGACAGAGAGATGGAGGGTTCTTTGACTTCTATTTGTCTTGTTTTAATAGTGGAAAATAGAGAGGAACAAGAGGGAAATGCTAAAGGCTCTTTCCATGAATATGGTGCACTTTAGGTTCCCCTTTTATACTATAGACACAAATTCAATGAGAAAAGTTAATTTTAAATATATTAATAATGCCTGCATTCTCCAATTTAAATTGTGATTTTGGCTAAACCTTCCCTTTTCCATTTAATATTATATATATTGCAATATGCTATTCAAGCATACAGTATCAGTGTCATGAAAGTCATTGTAAAAAATACCTCAAATATTAGCTCATTTTAATGAATAAAAACACATTTTGAGTGCATTTTTACTATTACAAAAATTAGAAATTCCCTAAAATTGTGAAATGCAAGAAGTAACATTTGCACACATAATTTGTACTATTTTTATGTGATAAAATGGTAAATAATAAAAATTGGTAAATAATATTTTCTAATCCCATATTTATTTGTTTGTTTGTTTGTTCGTCCATCCATTCATGCATACACTATATTTGCCATTATTATTATTATTTATTTTTAATAATATAACATTGATTATGAATGCATTTGTCAAGTTCAGTTATTCAAGTCTGTTATAAAAACAAAGATAATCACATAAATATTTGTATGTAATTTTGGGGGGAAATATAAGTTCTCCATTAACCACAAATAAACATTTGGTTTTAATTTTGTATTTTGATTAAATTTTGATGTTTATTTCATGTTAATTGTAAAAAAAAAAAATACAAATCAAATTTTAACTGTTTATACTAGTCCAAATTTTAGTAACATGGTTTTTAAAACAAATAAATAAAATAAAATAATAATCTTAATAGGAATACTTCATATAAAATGATTTGTTTTTTTAAATCAAAACACCTGTAAAATTCAAACTAATTTAAGAACTAAATAACTAAAGAAACTAAATAAGATCCATCATATATGTCACAATGGATATTTAATCATTTCATCCAGTAAATCAACAATCTTGAGCTCACTCTATGCTATGCTATTCCTTTATTTCAGTCAATAAATGCAGTGGTAGCTGACATAAGGTCTATGATCAGATGCTGGACATCATCCTCTCATGTTAGCTTTGTAGCAGAGATCTTAAGAGCAAACGCAAGAGCATAAGGAGTGAATGTTAAAGCTTATAAAGTGGATGGAAAGAAAGGTTCACTGTGGGGTTATCACAACCAGGCAGCGCTGGGAGCTACGTGGCTGTTTGTGGGTCTCCATGCGCGCACACACACACACACACACACACACACACACACGAGCATCGTAGAAATGACACTTGCGTATAGCTGTGTATCACAGAGCAAACAGCAGCTCTTTGCCTCAAAGTCTGCCAGCCTATAGAGCAGATCAAACGCAGTGTTTGGGAGAAACCATATCGACAGAGTGTCAAGCACAACAGGGGCTGTGAGGAGGGGCACTCTCTGTCTTTCTTTCTTTTTTCTTTCTCTCTCTGCCAGCCTCTGTTTTTCCACAAAGAGTGTGTCAGTCACACTGTGCGATGTGTGTCAATATCTAATTGCTCTGATGGCTGAAGATGGACGGACAGAAAGGAGGAGTGAGATGGCAATCAAGTAAGTCGGACAGAAGAAAAAGAGCCGTTTTATTACAATTCCATTATGGCTCTTTCTGCATTGTGACATGGATGAAGGAAAACTATTACTCAACCTACACACGCTATGAAAAATGAAACTAGTTCTGATATACAAAACTGTTTTGTTCTTGATGAAGATAAACAGTCTGGGTATGTTTGTATTCATTATAAAGTCCATAGCAATACCATACCAAAATAACACGTCAAAAATAATAAAAAGGGGGGAAAAAAATCTTGCAAAAGCCATTTTAAACAGTGTGTCAGTACTGGACAAATGACTCTGTGGTAACACCCACCACCCTGCCTCCATACACAGGAAGACAAATATTGAACAGGACTCCACACGCATCAAACAACACTGTAGGGCAGGGCAGAGTAGGCCTGGGTCTCGTTTGTAATCACAAATGTCCAAATCCTTTAACAAGGTCCAGAGCTCTGTCCCCCACATCAAACTACGTCTCTGCACACTGGGTTTCCATTACGCTACTCTTTGTGGTGTTCAATTAATTCTGTCGGGTGTATATTATTTTTAAAGTGATAAAAATGACATCCACGTGAAAGATTAGGATAAAACAGCAAATGAAAACAATATCACATGTACCTGAGAGGTTATGGTAGTCCACACTGTCCTCTGCACATCCCTCACTTTAGTTTCAGTCAGTTATATTGAGTGACCTGTAGGGGGAGCTGCTCTTTTATGACTTGGGGGGTGTATTTGTGTAAGACAATAAAAACATTAATTTGCCCTGAAATCATTCCTGACGTAAATGTAAAATGGTGCCCATTGGAACCCAGTAATGAAGCATGCGGCATCTCTGCAGCTTCTAATTTGACTAGTTAAATGACTCCATTACGTGTTTAACAGACAGAGGCAAATCATTTCTGGTCAGTTGAGGCTCACTTAGCCGCGTCACAGGGCTTGGGGAGAAATCGCAAGATAACTGGTCCCGCTTATTTCCTTTTTTGCACTCTATACTATTGCAGGCCAAAAGAAAGATGCTGAAAAAAAGCCCATGTTATGACCTGCACGTTTCCTCTCATTCTCTCTTATATCTGTCAATCTCTCTCTCTCTCTCTCTCTCTTTCTCCCTTTCTGTGATGGGGTTTGCATCCCTCTGTTAATTAGGTGTCCAGTGTGCATGATCACAGTCTGTATAGTGAAATACATAAATAGATACTCATCAGGGAGTGTGTTTTCAGCACAGATTGTACATACTGTAGAATCATGCGGTTTGCGTCTGTCCTGTAGCTAGACTGGGTTAAAAGTTTGACTGGTTAAGACATTACTTTTTAATGCTTTGTGGAAGCAATAATTAATTAAATAAATTAGACAGACAGACAGACAGACTTATTTTGAGGTCTACATTTAGAAAGAAAGAAAGAAAGAAAGAAAGAAAGAAAGAAAGAAAGAGAAAGAAAGAAAGAAAGAAAGAAAGAAAGAAAGAAAGAAAGAAAGGATGGATGGATGGATGGATGGATGGATGGATGGATGGATGGATGGATGGATGGATGGATGGATGGATGGATGGATGGATGGATGGATGGATGGATGGATGGATGGATAGGAGACAAAACATACAGTAGGTTTGCAGTTATTGATCAAACTTAACTGCCAATAAATCAAAGACAATATTAGTTTGATATTTTTTTCTAACAATGACCTGGGTAAGAGGACAAAGCCAAACATAACGTGGGATGGTTGGTAATTAAAGTTATTTAATAATAAAAAATCTACGGTTTGAATATCATTTTAACAATGTCTGTTTTATGATTTTAATTATTTTATAAAGTAGAGAAACCTCACGAAACTGGGCAAAAACATTTGATGTTTTGAAATCTAGATAGTTTACTTTTCATTTTAGGTTAGGATAATAGTCAATATAGTAGTATAAGTTTAATAGTTTATCTAACATGTCTAATAGTTCTCATAGGACAAAAGAAACTATGTCTTCCAGGGTAAACTTTTTTGCCCTGGGTTTACAGGGAAAACATTTTTTCTCCCAGGGTACACTAAAGACCTCCATACTTACAGAAAGTGTCACACACTGAGATTGACAAATGCTTTCACATATCATTCATCCATAGAATGTGAAGCCAGTGTTGAGATAGAGGGTGTGAGAATTATCAAACCCACAGGGAATGACACCAGTTACTGATAGCAAGTGGCCATTCCACAAACTGATTCGTCAGTCTAAAAACACACTCAACACAGGTGGGTAAAGACAGGCACTCTTAAGGGATATAGGGCTGATTAGAGCAGGTGCGTATGTATGAGTCAGACGGGCCTCTCACCTCTGGCTTTAAATGGAGTGATTAGGAATGGAAAAAAGAGTTAGTGTGGATGGGCTGATTCCTAGTACACTCTCTCTGCCCTCTGGCGCGCTGCACGGAAGGGCAGGAACTGAACCCCTCCGCACGTGCAGGAAGCAGGAACATCTCTGCTAATGGACTGAGAGCCAATCACAGACTGGCATCGCTCGAAAGGATCACAGCACATGCTGAAGGATTTCATCATATAATCTGTGAGGTTTAAAGTTTCTCTTTGCGTTATTAAATGAGTCACACTTTACATGAATTAATTATACTGTGTATCTCATGGAAACACAATGGGCTTCTTTCAATGCAGGACTCAACAGAAAAAATAAAGGTCATGCAAAAATGAAAATTCTGTCTACTGTATAACTCACATTCTTCTGAAGAATATATTTTTAAGACTGTCTCAGTGTTTTTTGTCCATACAACGAAAGCCAGTGTAATATTGGACCCCATCTGGAAAAAAAAACAGCTGAAACATTCTTCTAAATATCTTCTTTAGTGCTCCACAGAATAAAGACACTCATATAGTTTGGGAACAACATAAATGATGATGAACATGCCCCAGCTGTTCCTGCGCAGGTCAGTGTGAATATGCAGGGTCCAGAGTCTCACACTCTAATGGGATAGGTAATTATGCAGTCTGATCTCACAGACAAGGGATTTAAGAACTAAGTGTACTATGTGACACATGTCTGGGGTTATTAATAGTCATAACTGGATGGACAGATGGACAGGCACGAGATAATGCCATCAGATGCCATAATAATCTGCGCTGCGGGCTTCTTAAAGTACAAGCAAACCACAATGACCACAAAAAGAACTCAGTAAATGTCTCCGTACAGTAAGGTCCTCTATCTCCTCAGTGCCGGTCTCACAGCAGATGTCAAATGCTGGTAAAATGCAATGGCGCGAGATCCTGAAGAGCAAAGCTCTCTTTATCCCTTTAGCGTCCGTGGCTCGACTCTTTGTAGTGCGACTGAAGTGCAGTGAAGTGGGCCGTTTTCACCCCCCTTCCCAAACGTCCAAGTCCTAACAACCCCCCCACCCACCTCCTCACGTCTGATTGTTGATCCTCCTGAAGAGGACAGATCAAATATTCCACTCCAGTCTGCGAGCGGGGCACAGATATGATTGGGGTTGACGGACGGGGCCCCCAGATTGAAGTCTTAACAGACAGTGCGACTTTGATATCTGTACTCGGCGCGTATCACCAAAGACACAGGGAATGAATGAGAGTGAGGGGGAACTGAGAGAGAGGCAATGAACAAAAGCATCTGTGGAGTGGTCAGGGCCAGCGGCAGCATGTGTCAGAGGCTTTTTGAAGTTTAACCCCCTTCCTCTCTCTCTTCTCCTCCTCCTCCTCCTCCCCGTATTCCTCCCCCCAAAGGGCCCTCTTCTCCCTCACACTTCCTGGGAGAGCCCAGTGGCGACACATATATACGCATACACACCAACAGCCTTATCCAACCAATTACTAGCCCCTTGACTCGCATACGCAAGACAGCGCCGCTTCAAATAAAGGAGGGAAACTGCCGTTTATTTGCTAAAAATGAAGCGTGTTAAACAGCTCGGATTGAAATATGGATGGAAATATTATATCGAACACATGTTGAGGAAACAACATGTGTTCGACACCAAGAACGATAACTATAAAGATAAGTATAACAATACTGTATATTAGCATCCGGACCCATGAACAATAATGTTCATTGACAAATATGTCATCTGCCACTTGCTTGAGCTCTTTAAAATCGGGTGGATTCTGATTGGCTGTCAATGATTTTAGCATTCATCAGCTGGAAAAAAAAAAATTATTTCAACAATGTGTATTCTCATACTCTCACTATTCTCTTGGTGTGAACGGGCCTTAATTCACAATCACAGTACCAACAGGAAGTCTTTCTGATGGCCTGCGAGCGAAAACTGAAATCTGAAAACGCTGAGTTTAAGCATAAACAGCAGGCAGGAAAAGTGGGTTTTTAAAAACTCCGTCTTCCTGGGATTGAGCGTTCGGAGCAGAGGGATGAAGAAAAGACTAAACAGATGTCACAGCTTGGCGGGAACGAGGGAGTTAAATAGCTTTATTTTTTTCCTCCCTCTTTTTAAATGTCTCACGTATAAACAGATTTTGTTGCTTCTTAAAGTGGGCTCAAAATTAAAGTGTATCGTTTTACACACATATTGCATGCATATTAGAGAGCCCCAGCTGCCCGTGTCCTGTTCTTAAGAGCCATATGATTGAGTTAGGGGCCCGGGTATCAGATAAGATTTAAGCCTGCTCTCCCTGTGCGCTCCCCCTCTGCATTTTACTGCTAACTTATTAAATGGAGAGAAATGACATTATTTTTCTGAGTGTATGTGTAATTATTGTCACACACCTGTGACTCCTGCCATAGACGACAAGAGGAGGAGAGGAAGGAAGAGACGGCGGCGAGGGGAGAGATGTCGCTCGGAACAGCGGGAGCTCTGGGTTTTTTCCTTCAAATGGTGGGTGAGAGAAAAACAGTGAGCTTGTTAATCACCGAAACTCTGTCGTGGGGAGAACAAGGATATTCTAACAACTTGAATGGCAGATATCATTGTGAATTTGATCTGAAATTAAGTGTCCTTTCATGTTGTTTCCTTCAGACAATAACATTCTACATGCAGCCTGAAGTTTATGGAAAAGTTTCCCTTTTTTGTTTGCCAAACAGGCTTTCTTTCCACATACCACCAACAAACTGTTCTGTGTTGGCAGTTCTAGATGGTGAACAAAACGTCTCATCTGAAATTCTGATGCATGCGCCAAGCACACGTTTGTTCCTTTCTTTTCTTTCTTTCGTTCTTTTTTTTTGAGGGGACCACCCCGTGGAAGGCAACATGTGAAATACGGCTCTGAAGACAAAGGAAATTACCTATTAGAGAGGGAGCAATGATCTTCTTTTGCCCCGACTCCAAAAAGTGACTCAGAATGTTGTAATTGTTTACCTTTGACACTGACCGTAATTCTTCTCCACTCTGCCGTAACAGAATATTTCAGCGTCACTTTTCAAAAGCTCTCCTTCTCGCTCTCTCGCCACACCGGCGATGCCTCAAATGTCATCGAATCACTCGGTTTAACGTATTTCTTTTCAACACCCGCTCTTTGCTTCACAGGAGGAAGGGCCGAGAGAGAGAGAAAACGACAAGAAAAGCAGCAGATCGGCTTGTTTAAGATATCCCGGCATTGTTCGCCGTCAACTAGGCCCTTAAAATGTGACCTCCGCTCCGTCTGCGACTTGTGCAAATACATCGGGTGCCACTCAAAGCCTTTTATTCTGACACTTTTGAAAGGGCCATTGATAAAAGCTAAGCACATCAGGACGTTTTACAGTGTCAGTCTCGCTTTTCCTGTGCTGATCTAAAAGCATGGAAATAGCAGCGTTTTTTGGTGTAATGTTTTAATAGAAAACAGATGGCCGCAGATGTAGGGCTGCACAGAGCTGGGTGACATGTCTTTAATATTTTAGAGTGGTCTTGCTGTAAATGTAGAAGCAGCTGTTTCCTCCCCGTTGTAAATTTGGACTTTTTAATTTGTGATTGACAGCTATTGGATTTGCTGTAAATTACAAAAATGAATATGGAAGCGATGGAACCGATGGCCAGGAAGGGGGGAGGAGGGGGGGCATTTGACGCCGTTCACGGATGAATAGATTTATGTGCACCCAAATGTGAGGTATTTACGTTCTCTCTCTCTCTCTCCTCGGTCTGATACCGCTCAAGAACGCCGCTATATATACGCCGCTGATATTTAAATGTAAATGAATATTAAAACATAAGTGCAGGTGGAGAGGATGTGAACGGGGGGGATGTGTCACTCATGTGGTGTGGCTGGTAACAGAGTTCTATTTCGATGTGTTTGTTTAGCTGCTGTTCGTTTAGTTTTAATGTCAGCCGCGAGTACAGCTCCCTTGACGCTTATGGTAGAGGTGATTGTCATCAATTCGCATCTTGGCATTTAAACCACCTGCTTCAAATATGCGTATTTGAAATGCAAATAAACTGCATATGCCTAGACAAATTAAAAAACATGGTGAGTAAACACTTTTGAAGTCATAACTTTCTCTTTTTTTTCATCAGGGACTTGCACTGTCAAATGTTCTTTTACTTGAGAAGGCAACGCCAGACAGATAATGCCTCTCAGAGCAAACCTGCATAATACTAACTGATTATATATTTATTTATGGTTTTGTTCACAAGGCATAGAGAGCGGTTATGTTTTCATCTCGGCCTCAGCTTGATTCTTATGCCTATGGATTGTTTTCGATTAACCGTTTCTGTCTCTTTTTTTTGTCCTTCTGAAAAAAATGAATGCATTATATTTTCTCTTTCTTCTTCATCGCCTGACACTACCGTTATTCAAATATCAATAGCTATACATCTTCTTTAGCACTGACTCTTACTTTCATATTGATATTTATATGTGATCATTACTTTTCTTCTCCAGGCTTTGTCTCCGAGTGTCAATTCTAAAGTGCAATATCCAATAGTGCATTCAGAGCAAAACGCAGAGCAAATATGCCGCATCAGGCTGGATACCTTTATAATGAACCCGGTACATAATTCTTCTTTAGGTGTCAATTGAAACATGATCATGTTGCGCATCTATTTTTTTCTTTCTATCTGCTTCATCTGTTTCTGTCCAGGCCGTGTGAGAGGATACTACGATAAAGATGAGTTTTTAATCAGGCAGATGGCTGACACGCTAAACACTCTTCCTGTATGTGTGTAATCATTGCAATCACTCTCATTAATCATCATCATCATCGTTCTGGTCATCATCATCGTCATCATGTTTTAGACGAAACAGAAACACGTTCACAATAAAAATCTGTGCTTCAGCAGTGCATTATTTTTCTTCCACGAAAAGAACAAGGTGGGAAAAAAACAAAACCCCACTAAAACTGCTGCACCACTGCTTCCCAGCATCTCCCTGTTCTCCCGTTTTTGATAAAAGTTGCTGAACGTTGTTTCTCGAATTAACGAGCAGTCGTTTCATTTTGTCAGATGAAAAATCTGAAGTAAACAGGGAGGGAAGACGCACTTGAAACGGCTTCATTAGCGTTAAGGACCCCCTTCTATAACGCCGGGTTCACTCGCCACACCTCATCGAGTATCGATTGGGCCCCGATCGGGCTCTCAGGAAAGCGCCTGTGATCCGTTTGACGAGCAGCTGTCAAACACGTACAGTGGCCCGTGCACCACCAACGCCGCCGCTGCCGCTAACGTTCACGCACCTGTCAACCGCAGGCAGGCAGAGCTCCTGATGAGGTGTTACCTAATTGTGTTTTAGAAAGCGATGACACCTCATCTCTACCTCTCTCTCGCTCCACTATGATATGTCTCTTAATGCAATTAGGCATAATGAAAAACTAGAAATGGTGAACACTGGAGGGCTGCTGGAAGTGATGCGGGGTGGGGAGGGGGGTTGGACTTCCTGCAGAGAGCAGACATTCAAATGAGAACATAATAGGAACATCAGAACAAGAGCAGTATTTTCTGTGAGATGACAACAACATTAAAAAATCCAGGTAATTAAAAACATACTCTGTGTTTTGTCAAAGTGGCCGTCATTGTTGAAGTTGAAGCCTCTCCCCCCTCCCTAACGATTTCGGCATAAATACGAATAATGATCTCGGGAAGAGAAAAACGAAGAAGACCGAAGCAAGAGAACAACAACAACAACAACAACAGGGGGAAAAAAAAATAATCAATCAAATTATTAGACTGAAAAGTTGTTCTGTTCTCAAGGACATCGAGTTCTCGGGCATTCTGTCGGAGCTGTCCAGTAGAAAAAAATGAGACATAACTTGGATGAGACGCCAGCGAGAGGGGAGGGGGAACGGAAGGTGGGAGGGGGGGGAGAGACACAGAAATAAACCCAACTCCCATCTGATGACCAGCTTGTCTATAATACTGAATCCCTGCGCCATGCCAAGATGCAGAAACAGGATAAGTCCAGATCGGAGAGATTTGAACCGGTCTCGGGCCTGTGCGAGAGCGGCGACAACTTTCAAGCATGAACGAAACGCTGTTTCACCTGCTTAACAGTCCTTTTCGTAAGCCGATAAGAGATTTGAGCGTAAAATCGAGCAAGGGAAAGAGAGGGGGAAAAAAACATGATACATGGCATTCATCTTATCATTTTCTCCCCCCCAAAAAATTACTGGACAGATGATGTGGCCATCTTGAGATCGTTTGTCAACTGTCAGCCTGGGTTGACCTTGCAAAAAAAAAAAAAATACAAACAGGGAAGTGGCTGATATCATCTTTACCGAAAAAAAGGGAGAAATGAGGGGAGAGAAAGAACCGTTGTTTTTGATAATAAAGAGACATTTTGCCTTCCATTTGAAGCGCCAGTTAAAAGCGCAACCAACATGGAAATCCATTACGAAACGCTACTTATAAAATGTGACCAATCCTTGTGCAGTCAATTAGGGACTGGAGACAGACTATGATGTTTGTCGGTTTGGGGCTGGCGCGTTCTGATCAGCTAGATTTAACGATGAGGAGGAGAGATTTGGTTAGATTTTTATTGGGGGTTTTTTTCATCCCTTGTTTTTTTCCACGGGGAAGGATACATAGATAGATGATGACATGGATGGGAGGGGGCAGCCAAGCTCTGCTTATCAGTTTTCTTTCTCGCTCTCTCTCTGTCTTTCCATTTACAGAAGCATTAATGTGCACAGCTATGTGCTCATCCATTGTTCTGAGTTTTACAGCATGAAGAATGTGTTTGCGGAGCGGAGATTGTCAAAAAAGAAAAAGAGAGGAAAAAAAAGCTGTGTTCTTAAACTGAGTGCAGAAAAAAGACACAATATGTAATCTAAAGTGTGCAAAAAGAATGATTGGCCGGAATAAGTGGGGATGAGGTTTCATATTAAAAAAGATTTATCTTAAAGTATGGTGCTAATCCTCAGATTAATCCCCCCTCCTATTTTTTTTGCATGCTGGCTTTCATAAAACCTATAACCCATAAAGTTCTTACATTTTCTGGAAACAGGCACGCTAGGCCTGATTTTACAAGAATTGCTGCCCAATGAATCATGCCGAGAATTCATCCTCTAGTGGTGTGCGACTCCAGAACTGATAATTAAACAACAAAACAAGTTTTTCAAAAGGAAGTGCAAAGAAACAAAGAACTTGTTACATAAATGCAGGGAATTTCGTTCAATCAAAAGAAAGAATAATGGCAGTTATCACGGATAAATGCAAGAATTGTTTACAAAACTGCTGGAGCAAAATGTTTAATAAAATGTATTAATATGAATAATTATTATCATTGTCTTTCCTCTTTGTGTTCTATATAATTTGTAAATCAGTGTTCTTTGCTTCAGTGGAAACTCATCACATTAGAACTGCCTGTAAACTGCTGTTAGGCTGAAACATATGGGTGCATGCAGTCGTTAGCCCACTTCATAAATATTTCATTCATATTTCCTGTTTGTGTGCGTGGAGCTGTGTGACTGAAAGCCTATGCATGTGTGTGTGTCCGTGACTCTCTCGCTCCCTCTCTCCCCTTTTTTTTCTCTCTGTGTATAATTAAATCTCAGCAGATTTCCTTTGAAACTGCTAATCATACCAGTAAATCAAGGCTGAGATTTATCTTGATGAAGGAATAGAAAATAACTTCTGAAAGTAACAGAAACACCACTCGAGAACAAACCGAAGCACGCAAAAGGTGAGCTTGATTTCAGACTTTGCCTCATAACTGTCATCAGCCATCATTCAGCCTCAAACGCGCTCGAATCGCAATATTCTCCACGCAGGCAGTGTGTTATAGTGTGCGAAAGAGAGCTAAAATGGGATCACAGGCCACTTATTGAGTTCTGGCGGACACAAAAGGCCTACTGTTGCAGACAGCTAAAGCGGAGGCAGTTACTGTACCTTTCAAAACTAATATGTAACCATATCTGTTTTAAAAGGACGATTCATATTACTGTGAATGCAGGGGGAAAGTTGTTCCCATCTCCCAAGCCCTAGGAAACTCGAGTGCCGACCTAATGGCCCTCAATTGGAAGGTGGCCTTTTGTGGAAGGGGCATTGCATTTGTAGAAAAAATGACAGATGAAATTTTTCCGGTGATGTAAAACATCTTCAGCTTTTTTTGACAGCACAATGGCACTTACTGTGCTTTATGGTCGCAGTGGCGACACAAAGGTCATTCCGTATATGACTCAGCGGACAAGGGCAGCACTGAATGAAAATTAGGTTATATGTGATCAACCAAGTTATTAATCTGATTAAAATGGATTCTCTTTGCTTCCTATTTAGCAAGGCTTGGGAGAGAGAGAGAGAGACGAGGGGGGAGGAAGGGAAACAATAGAACATTCTGTTTATTTATCCACTGAAGAGTGGCGCCGCAAAATACAGCGTAAATTCGTTAACGCAAAAAACAACATCAGTGGCGCAAAATGTGCATTTTTACTTTCCACGTGCATCGGTGTCCTTGCGCTGCCGCCTCATCCAAGTAACCTTTCTAATCCTGATTAAATTACTGCAATTAGAACAGCAGCTCTCCTACCTCCCCCCATATTTCCCTAATAAACAATACGCCATCTTAAATCCATTCGATGGGATTTGCATGGAACAATGCTCGAGCTCGTGCGATTTATTTCCATCTCTACAGAGGAATTAAGTGCATTTTTTAACAGCTAATGGTATAATGTGGGCTTATTTCTCATGCAATGCTTTTCTTTTATGTCGCTCCTCCACTCCTTCTATTTGCAGGAACTTTGCTTCCACCGTTTATTTGAAGTCTAAATCAAATGTGGCTTATTGGACCGGCTCGTCTTTCACACAGCAACTAGAAGTATGTGGAAGATTCCAACAGATTCGTCTGTAATTGCTACACGACCTCTCAAAACACACCCCTGTTGCCTCTGCCTCTGCCTCAGCCAGACTGTGTTTTCTGTATTTGTTTTATTAACTTTAGCGCGTTGTTTGCCATTGATGTGGAATAAAGGAGCAAATAAAAGTTGACATACTTGTGCTGTTTTTCTTTTTTTAACTCCAGCGCCTGCCAGCCGGAGTCGGGGCATATTCTCTCATTACGTTTGGAGTGTATGTCATATGCTGTGTGTAAGCATGATCATTATATTGTGTGTGAGGTGTGCCCTTGCGCAGGCAGGAAGTGTTGTTCTGCCGGTACAATCCCTCTGAGAGCAGATCGTCACATCTGAGGGCACCTGGGGAACGCAAGCAGCACAGCTACGAGGAATACCTCCAATTGAACAAAGTCGGAGAAACAAAACAAAACAAAAACAAAGAAATAAGATCAAATATATGAAGGGAGAAAAAAACTCTGGGTCTAGAAGCAAATCTATTAAGTATTAGCTTAAGGGTTTCTGTCATTAAATGCAAACTGTAGTGGGCTACGGGGGAATAAAAATAATGGAAGCATGCCGTGATTACTGCGCCAGTGAGAACACTTCATATTCTCCTATCCCAAGGTTTTCTCTAACAAGATCTTTCTTTCTGTCTAATATTATGAATAGCATAATTGTTTTGCTGTCATTAGCATTGAGTATTTCTCTGCCTTTGTTGTCATACTGGAACCCGATCCTTTATTCAGCGACCACTCGCTCTTTTTCTCCCCGCTGGAAACAGCGAAGCCTACTGTACTGAACGTCAGCAAGGTACGAGACAGGAGTGAAAGAGAGTGAAATTACGAGGCCTTTCAAAAGCTTTCAGCTCTGCCAAAGTTGATATCGGAGTAAATTAGCGTCAGGAAAAATATTTTTAGAGATTGCACAGCTGCTGGAGGAGAGCAACAGGTACCATCCAGTGGGCTTGACAACAGCTTTTACAATTAATTGCTCTTTGAAACCAGAATTTGCGTCGCTGAGTGACAAGGCGCTAATTCACCTAGGTTGAAGTTAAAATGGTAATATTGAACATGTGAAATAGCACCTCGCCTTTACCCGACGAGACTTCATCACACTCCGCACAATGGAACCAGTGGAGATGCACCAACACTGTCTGTCACCTCAGAGACTTCCAAGGAGAGCGAAAGAGAGCGAGCAGTCTTTCATTGTGAGAGCGTTTCCCTCCGGCAGTGTGCTCTGAGACGGAGAAGTGTGGGACAAGGCTCAGAGAAAGAGTCTGATGTGTCGTGTCAAGAGTCTACCTTTACTCTGTAATAAGACTGTTTGACAGCTCTTAAATGTATCACAACAGTGCGCTCGGAGGCTGACAGCATTTAAACTCACGGTGACAGGTTAAACGTCATCTGTCAGAGATGAATGAGTCTTTTACAAATCAGTCGTACATAGCATCCCGGTTCGTCGCAGGTTCTCTGGCCCTGACTTCCACGGTAAGGAGCTCAATATTACGGAGGGCCTCGGCGCTCCCGGGGGAGGGATTAAGTGTGCATAAAACACAGACCGGGCGACCCTCGGGCCGAACGCATCATCAGAGTGTGACGGGATCTCCCGCCTCTCCACGGTCGCCCGAACGCAGGGGCTGCGTGGATGCTAGCAGACTAACACGAGCCATATTACTGTTAATTAGCCACCTGATGAGGACAGCATTACTAGCAATTACCAAGTTTCATCCCCGCGCCGCTTTTTGAGTGTGGAGATCTCTTTTTACCGAAAGGGAGATGAAAGTCAGGGGCAAATAGCAAGCAAAAAAAAGGGAAATCAAGTGATGTTTTGTCTGTTCTGTGTTACATTCTCTCTCATTCGTGCTCAGCGTCTATAATAGTTCTAGCTGTCCGTAAATTAGGAGACCGCAATAATTACTTAGTAGTAATTGCTATGTGGTAAACGAGCATGTCATTGAGGTGACATGCAGTCGTGTGTTGTGTGTGGAGTAAATTGTGTTTCCAAGAAAAATATTTAATGAATTCGAAAACTGCACACTGTTTTTAACTGGTGGGTCGCAGGTCTGTTCTGACTGGGTCATGGGCAGTACAGATTTTTATTATTATTACTATTATTATTTTAACAAGATTAAGTAAAACATATAAAACAATTTTTTTTTAATAAAATGTAATAATTTATTTAAACTATATATTTAAAATCAGATTTGTTTTATTCTTTTAATAAAATCACAAAATGATATATAGCGTACACTTATAATAATCGTAATTATTAATTGATATTGGTTTTTATTATAAATTGTATATTATTATTACATTGTGAATGTAAAAAATCATGAATTTAATGATCATAAAGTATATGGCAGTAGTTCTAAATGGTGGGTTGAGACCCAAAAATAGGTCGCAAGTCTGTTCTGATTCAGTCATTGTCAGTAGAGAGAGAGAGAGAGAGAGAGAGCTTTAATTGATTACATTACAGATGTATACTTATTTAAATCTGATTTTATAGTAAAAAAATATATTATCATCATTTAAAAATATAATAATATCTAAACATTACATTTTAAGATTTGTCACTTGCTGTCCATTGATGACAACGGGTTTTGAAGTCTACTGTAATATATATTTAAATTTGCTGGGAAATAAGAGCAAAGGAATATTACAATGAACAAGAAAGATCCGATCTATACTAAACGTTACTACTTGGAAGTGTGATGTGTGTGCAAGCATGTGAGGACGTGTCATCATGTTCCTCGGTATGAAAGGAAAGTCACAAGTCGCGTCTGTTCCTTTACATCTGTGGGTTCACTGTGCGCATTACAGGCACCATATGTTTTTAATTATCATAATAGAACCTGGTCAGAGAACAACACACACTCACACGAGTGCTTTATTACTCACTGGAGAGAAACGGATTGAAAACAAGAGAAAGAGTGAGAGGTACAGAGGCATATACATTTAGAAGAAGTTAGCGAGGGGGAAAAGATGGGAAACATTAACTTAAGGCTGACAGAAAGTAGTGCACTCTCTCTGACCCGCAGCAGACTGGGGTCAAGACCCGCCCAAGAGAGGGTCTGATCCTATACCCTCCTGACAGTGATAATTGGCCACTGGTGACTGAACACCATTTACATTTAACTACCCACTCCTGTCTGCTGGGCAAGATACATGCTAACATGCACATACACTGGCTAGCAGACAGGCGCTAAAATGAAACAAGTAAAAGTAGGAATTCCTAGAGTACATTCACACATCTGCTTTAACTGCAGCGTTTATAAAGACCTTTTTTTGGTTTGTAAGTCTGCCATGACATATTAAGGAGGACACATTGTAAATTGATAAACCCAAAGGGATTTGCATAGAAGAAGAAAAGGAAAGACATAAACCAATTCTCCTAAGCATATATCTCTTTTCTGACTTGCAGTTATTCACCCAGTCCCTATTTCCTTCTATCTTTCTCTGTCTCTATCTCCAATCATCTGTCATTCTCACTGAGTGGTTTGGAGTGAATGGGGACAGGGTTCACTGCTTTTCCACCAGGGGGTGTCATGGCCTTATGAACTAGGACGGTTGGGGTGAGCAGCCCCCTCTTTCAGCAGTCCTTCAAGTCTGATCTCTCTATACGTACATCATCTCTTGCTTTTTTTCTGTTCATCTCTCTTTCTCTGGTCGTGGCTTGAGGAATGTCTTGACTGTGTGACAAAACTGGATTGTGGGTGGTGGCTGGACGGCTCTTAGCGGTAAACATCTGAAACCTGGGCTCCTAAGCACTATCTAGGGCCTCAGACACTCACACAGATGCACACTTTATACTATTAAGCAGGGTTAGAGATGAAAATTCACACACTTTAGACAGGCCGGGTAACTGTGCTCTGTACTACAAGCATGCGTTCGCAACTGCTCCTGTGAGAAATCTAAATGTGGCCATTTTTCACGACGGCTAATGGAGACAGGGCGGGTGAATCAAGATAACTGTTTACACTGCAAGCTACGACGACCACGACAATGAAAACAACAACAAAAGCAAAACAGGGTGAGGGTAGAGAGTGTGTGTGAAAAAAGCTCGGTGAGAGTGATGGCGGCAGACGGAAAGGACACTAATAATCTCATTTCTCTCGCTCATTCTTTTTTTCTTAGCTGTAAGTGGTGCTTCACAATAAATGAAAGCACTTTTTCGGGCAACACGTTTCGATTCTTATAGCGCACCAGCAAACATTTAAAAAATGTTGAAGGCTGCGTTTTTACTGTCTGCTGGCCTTAACAACATTTCGCACAGGTGCCGCAGATAACCGGGACTGATGTGTGGTTATTATAAGACGCGTAGCTTGTGATGATACGTTGTTAAATTAAGGGGAAGACAAAGAGGAGCAAAAGAAAGACAGACAAAGAACACAATGCTCGAGACATGTGCAACGTATAGATGAAGATATGCTACTAACAGACCAAGTATTGATTATATGATACACTTACACAATGGCTGCCTTGCACAATGGAACAAGGCCATTAAGCAATGTGAACAATACAAAGCTAATCCACTAGACTGCACACAGTCTGAGGTGTCTGATAGAACTTGGCGCTAAATCGTAGATATACTTCATGATATATGTGCATATGTGCACATATGTGCTTCACAGCATATTCAGGGCTTGTTTCAGGGCTTTTTTTCCACAAATAAATAAAAGCTTTTATAGTTTTAGCTTTCTGGTATTTGTTGTGATTGAAAAAAAACATGTGCATTGTGTTTAAATATGGGAGAGGGTTGAACTACAATACTATGAATGTAAGATACTTGACATGCAAGAGAGAGTAAATGTGTTTGTGTCTTATAAAAGCGGTATAATAATGAGGGTGTCACCATCCCGGATGTCAAGGCATACCATATTCAGCTGAGATTTCTAAATATTAATGATTTATGCACTATTTGCATACAAACCTAATGCCAAGCCACTTCAGATAATCATATTTTGCCCTGAATTAAATTTTGAGAGGGATTTTTGCTTCATCTATGCCCAGCCCGAAGGAATTGTGCAGAATGTGTTTCACTCAATTTTGTACAAGCGACCCAAGCACAAAAGACTTGAGATCAGTTAGTTCCACCTGTATGGTATTTTACATCTATTTGGGTTTCAAACTGTGCTTGAAAAAAAGTGGTTGTGCTGTTTTTGTATTTTTGAGTCAATTTTTATAGGCTATATGCACAACACTGGTGCGATGCGATATATATTTCATATACTGTAATACAGAAGAGATGTGTGAATGCACAAAATGCATAAAACAAAAATCATATTCTTAACAAATGTATCTGTCTTGTTTTCCTGTAAAATAAAATATCTAAACATTCTTAAAACAATATTTCCTGATTAGACGGATTTTTATTTTTATTTATTTTTTTGCTGCATGCTTGTTCCAAACAAAAAAGTAAAAAAAATCTGTAACTAGATATATATGTGTGATATATATTATATATTTGTATATTGTTTTTCTTTTTTGTTTGTTCTTTTGTTTTTACATATACATACATATTTTAATGGAAAACAACACAAAAATATTAGTTAAGAATGCATTTTAGTAGAGTACCTTCCTCGGGTGTCGAAATCTCTTTCAGACACACACACACGCACACAACGCATGTAGAACAGGTTCAGCGGTAATACTAACACATTCCCTTCAGAAAAGAAAGAATAAACTGTCTGTTGAGCTCTTCTTATGGTCATTCAATAGTTTTACTGTATGCATTACTCAAACATGCCCACACACACTGTCACAGCGTATACAGAGGCGCTCAGCTGCCCGTCAGCATCCACCAGCGACAAACTGATGGAGTCATGCTTTAAAAATGCCAAACAAAAAACTTTTGTTCTATAGACAAAGCCTTATCTCTAAAGGTCAGTCCCTCTTCACAGCAGCAGGAGAGGAGGACGTCACAAGGGCACTTTTCAAATGTCTTTGATTAAAGAAGGATATTACAATACGATACATTCACTACGACGACAAAAAACTAGCATTCATTTTCAGCCAAGTGAATGACCTCCTCTAAATATTAAAAATGCAACAGGTTCCTCCATGACAGACATATTTTCCATAATTGAAAGGTCAAAAGCACCATTAATTGTTAATGTAAACCGTTTTGAAGGGGGAACGTGAAACACATGGCAGTCTTGAGACTTCACTTTTCTCTCTATTGTATCTATTGTCTCCTTGTATGAAAGATGGTGTAGACTACGGCGTTCCTTTCTTTAGTAGCTTCAAACTATCATGGTAGAAAGAGGCTTAATTCTTTAACACAGCTGCACAAATATTTGTTCATCTCTTTGACTTTTCATGTTTTTCCAAGGTTATTACTAGAGATTTAGCCTTTTTTTTCTTTCTTTTTCTTTCTCCAGAAAACTGAGTCACATTGTCGACCAGATCAGCTGACGTCTGTGTTAGATGTTGACTCACTTGTAGTCAACACTATGGTGAAACAGAGATCCAAATGTCACTGGACAAAAAATACCAGATGTAGTAGCCTACCTATAGACAGCTCATATTGAAATAACCACTTAAAATAAAATGACTACTACTAAAATAACTAACTGACTTTTTGTCATCCAAATCACTGTTGATAAATTAGTGGTTACTAATCAAGCACAATACACAACACAACTAAACTGGATTGAATGAGCAGTTTGCTAGTTACAAATTAAAGAAACAATAAGTATTGAGATTTGTGAGAATGAAGCAGCTTAATAAAACATATCTGTTAGAAATACTTGCAGTGCCAGTTTAAACCCCCTGGTTAATCCTACACCTATTTGCAGTAAGATTGTTTTATTGGGAGAAAAAAAATTAATGTCTGTCTTGCTCCTCTGTGTTTGCAGAGTAAAAGTAATAACACCAATGTAAAGCACCAAGCTAAGTACCTCTGTCTCAACTCCAGAATTGAAAATTAGTTGTCTCCTTAATGAATAATATATTAAGAACAAAAGGAATGTGTAGGATACATATGTTTTATTGCAAAAAGTATCTCTCAACTGTAAGAAATTCCTTAAAAAAAGGACATCTAAAGGCTGTGGCACCCACTTACTTTCTACTACAGCTGCCCAAACCAAACTACAAATTCAGTTCTTTAGATTTACTCTTTTTTCATTCACAGTTATTCTCTTTTTCTTTTTATCACCAAATTTTCAGAAAGGGCAGTGTGAAACACAGTAGTCTCAAGGAGCACCAGTAACCTTAGCAGAATCATGAAAGCTGACAGATCATTTTTCACAAGGCCATAGATCCCGGGCTCTTATAAAGTAATGGGCTTTTGGGAGAGGCCTTTATGAAAGCTAAGATAGTTAAGTTCTGTGAGCTAGAGATGACACAGGGACCATCAGCTCCTGGTCTGTTCCAAAGCAGACACCCTTATTCCCAGAAAGAGGAGGGAAAGAGAGAGGGTGGGACTGTAGCTCTTGTAAAATGACAATATAATAAAGATTAATATGTTACTTTGTCATCCTGATGGTCTCTAAACTTGCTCAAAATAAGGTTGAAATCACTCAAAAGCAAATCTTACTCCTTTAGAGAGTTTGTGTATTGGTGCAGCTCTGACCAATGAGGGAAGCATTGAACACATGTCTTAATGTGTAATTGCTTCATAAATAAGAAATAGTAGATGCTGTAGTGATGATGTGTTGCTCATAATGCAGTGCATACCATGTGTTTACTTGTCTGAGAATGTGTATGTATAACAGAAAGTCACTGTTCATGGATTTATGAAACTAAAACAGGGCTTTATGTTGTCATACTCACCAGAGGGGTCATTTCTTTTCATGCTGCTGGTGCCACTGCCTCCTCCATTGGAGCTGCTGCCAAGGCCTCCGTTGAAGGCTGCAAGGTTCTCTGAACTGTAGGCCCGCAGGACAGATAGCATGTTCATCTGATGCTCCAGGTGGGCCTGATCAGGCTTTAACAGGCCAGGAGGACCACCGCTTGGGGAGAGAAGACCAAGGCCTGTCTGCTGCTGCCACTGCTTCTCAGGGGTGGGAGGCTGAGGAGGAGAAAGCCCAGAGCTTTGGGGGCCCATAGTCAGCTTGCATCTTTGGATGTCCTTCCCTGACAATGGAGATTCAGGAAGCATTTGCATGGATCCACGGTCCTCCTCCTCAGCGTCACCCATCTCCATCTCTTCTTCTTCCTCTGCCTCCTCTTCATCATCAGAATGCATATGCCTCTCTGTAGCAGCGGGGTTAGGCAATGATTTGCCACGACTTACTTTATCTTCTTCAGACTGGCCGCAATGTTCTTCAGATGCCTCTATTTCGCTGCAGGACGCCTTGTCGGATAGGTCGTCGAGGGGGCCCTGACCACCCATATCACTGGGCTGAATTTGCGGCTGGTCCAGGAATCCAACAGGCCCTCTAGCAGAGCCATCATACACAGGACCAAAGGGCTTGTAGAAGTCACTGGAGAATGTGCCCATGGAGGCTCCATGCGGGGGCTGCTCCAGATGGTTGGACCAGCCTGCTTGTCCCTTCAGCTCCCCAGACTCAGTCTCTCTGTCCCTGGACGGGGCTCCCTCATGGTGATGAAGAAGGCCTGCTGGTGGTGGTGGAGCCAAGCCAGTAGCTTTTCCTGCATGGGAAGGCTCTCCCAGGAGGTGCTCCTTAGCATCTTTTCCTGGGCCACACTTGCCTTTACCCAGGTGGTTGGCTTGCAGGTGAAGGGCCATCAGCTCCACAGAGGCAGTTGTGAAGGAGCAGAAGAGGCAGCCATGCCAGGCGACATTGTCCTGGATGGTGATGGAGGCTCCAGGGAGGGACCCTGCTTCAGGTCTAACAGACAAATCCAGAGGCTCATACTGGGAGCGGCCACCCTCAGCTGGCTTGACGTCACTGGTGGGATTCTCTTCCTGGTTGGCCTCACTGGCTCTTTTGGTCTTGGCCTCGGCACTCTCCTGGCTGAAGTGTTGGCCATGCAGCTGACTCTCTCTCATTTCTTTTTCTTTCTTCATGGAGTTGAGGACAAAGCTGTCCATGAAAGCCTGCAGGGAGCCCTGGAAGTTGATGCCGTTTCCCACCATACTCTGGTAAGCTCTGCCCAGGTCGGAGAAGCTGGCAGGACTGTCCCCTGCAGAGGCTGGCCCCTCAGGACTCTTCATGCTCTCTGAGGTGGGCTCTGACCCTGGCCCGTGGCGATCACGTTCCCTTTCACGGTCTCTGTCTCTGGGTGAGAGCATTCCTGGTGGTACCCACTGGTGTGGGAGCATCTGACCCCCTCTGAAGTCAAGACCAGAGGGCATCACCCCTTTGAAGACCCCGCGAAGGACATCGGGGCGAGCAAAGACCCCACTGCTACTGCTGTTCTTGGCGTGGTCATCCTTGTGTTCAGAAGATGGAGGGTGGTTGGCTGAGGGGCCACTTCCATTCTGTCGCTCACGGTGATGGCGCTCCAGGTGGTACTTCAGAGAAGCTGATTGAGTGCCTGCATAGTCACAATGAGGGCACCTGTAGGGCTTTTCACCTACAGTGAGAGTGATAGAAAGAAACAAAGACAGACAGGAGCTGATGTCAGTACAGCAGTAATAATAAAGGTGCCAACAAACTTAGCAGGAACCCTGTTCCACCTGTCAGAAGAAGAGCAAAAAGAAAAACAACATGTAAATATTTGACAGGAATCATGGCAGGGATTACGTCAAGCCTCTCTAAATCTCACATTCTGCAGCGTTCGACCACATTTATCACTTAGTAAACAGTCCATCAGCCTTTTTGAGAGGAGGGAGGAGTTTCAATACGGGTCGATCCAGCTCAATCCAGATCCTAGGAGTGAGCCATCACTCACGTCAGCGCCATAAAAAACATATCACCATATGGTGCCTTCAGTCCACTACAGAGATCATATTTTCAACTGACAACAAAACTGTCTGGATGTTATCTCTGTTCACATGGGGAACTGCAGGCTTGTGGTGCTGCTGGTTGCTGCTGTCTTTCACTCCCTCACTTTCTGTCTCTCTCCTGGCCTTGTCTGCTGTCAAGCCTCTACCTTGGTGGTGGAGCTGTTCTGTGGACATTCTCTATTTGCAGTTTATCATTGTGAGGATAAATCAAGCCCCACAGAAGCTCTTTATTCCCCCCGGAAGACAACTGTGACCCCTCAGTCCAAAATGCACCCAATAAAAGGGCCTCATTTGAGAGTGAAGATAGTCTAAATGATATAAACACACCATATGTGGTGCACATGAACATTCCTCATAAGGCAGCCTCACACTGTGGACTACAAAACGCTAACCAGCATGAAATGTACTGTAAAAGAAGGCATGCAGGCAGTTTAGAAATACATGCAAATGCACAAAAATTCTTGTTAAAAGCTACTCCCCTTTCGCTTTTAACAAGAATTTTTGTGCATTTGCATGTATTTCTAAACTATTATAAAATTCTTGTTAAAAGCGAAAGGGGAATAGCTTTTAACAAGAGAAAGAGTCTAAACTGCATTTGCGTGATCCGATCAATATCGATATAAAATACTTTCTAACAACAATTAGAAT
This sequence comes from Barbus barbus, assembly GCF_936440315.1. NCBI lineage: Eukaryota > Metazoa > Chordata > Actinopteri > Cypriniformes > Cyprinidae > Barbus > Barbus barbus. Next base: position 28,314,366 of record NC_136730.1, on the reverse strand, counting down.
AGGCTTGGAATGAAAGCTAGATTTATAAGATCAATAAGCAATAAACTAAATGCAAGGCTTGATTTTTGAGACCCTGTAATGTTTCAGGAATTAAATGATGACGTGCGAGGTGAATAAAAAAAGACTGAGAGAGGGAGTTTCGAGAGATATGGGAAAATGAAAATAAAAGCATGTTTGTCGATGTGTGTGTGCGTGGCTATAAACGCTTAGATTATACACATGGAAAACATTTTTTAACCCAGAAAAAATGTTGCATTGTTACGCAAGGCTGAATTGAATGATTTAAGTCTGGCTCTGTAGTAAATCATGGATATAATTAGCAAATGGCATAGTGCTCAAGTAATTTATCATTATTTGGAGGGCGCCATTCCAGAAAAAGAATGGAAGATCTGCAGACCCACTGCACAGCTTCCTAAATAAAGGATCGCAAACATAAACTCAATACTATATTGATAAGGAACAAATATACAGAGGGACATATAGTGAAGGGCAGGAGAGAGGGTGAGGATAAAAAAAAGAAAGAAAGAAAGAAAGAAAGAAAGAAAGAAAGAAAGAAAGAAAGAAAGAAAGGGGTCTTTTGTTCTTTTACACAAGAGTGTTTGAAGCGCATATTCAAAAGACATCATACAAGATGAGCTTTTAACCCAATAAGTGCTTATCCTCTGAGCAGGATAACAGAGGCTTGGTGTGATTCAATAAGGAAACGTCCTTGATGCAAATGATAATTTTCAGTTCCTTTAACTGGAAGAAATGATATTCTGTACCCAAAATTAGAGTACAATTAGAGTGATCTGCTTTTCTCCACCCCATATTGTGCGTCTGCTTATGAAAATACTAATAGCATTTATTTTCTTCTTTTTTCACTTAAAAAAAAAACATATTAGGACAAATATTATCCTAATAAATTATGAGATGCTAAAACTATAATTCAGGCCATTTGATTATTATGCATATATAGATCATTATGTATATATATTTTTTGTTTACTGGTTGTATGTTTATTTGAGCGTGTGTTCAAGTGCCTGTGTACGTCTCTGTGCATGTGGCATGTTCTTTGTGCACCATTTGGGCTCAGTAAGACATCTGCTCCATCATACGTCAGGGGCATGTGTGACATCTGGGGAATATACTGTATCCTGCCTTGCAACATTACACACAATTTACTGCTAAAGGTCATTATGTACCCGTTAATCCACTTTTAATTGATATCCACACAAACAACACAACCTCGGGGAAACAAAATGGATCGCCAAGGCAGAGAGGTAAAGAGATTATTATTTTTCATCTTTTGAAATGAGAGTGTACAAAACTCCCAAAAAAGTTTCCAATGCTCACTCTTACGGCTGATGGACTGTGTAAATAAAATAGGGAGGAAAAAATCAAATTGCCATCTGGTATAGTGTGACAGGTTTTATATAAATTACAGAGACCTCTCACTGTGAGTAGTACATATCCATTATCATTTCGCAAGTTCACTTCTAACAGAATGCTTTCAGTCTCAACACTTGAAGAAGTCCAGCACAGACTGATTTCATATGGATTTGTGTGATTTGTCATGACTCCATAGTAACAGTTCAGAATAAACACCCACAGCCTTTACAGAAGGGCAATTAAAATAGTTAATAGATATGGCATACTTTAAGATGAATTTCCATATGGCTTTACAGAATGGTGAAAAGACAGCCTGCATTCCACAGGGGGATAGAAAGAGAGAGAGAGAGAGATTGACTGCGCTGGAAAAAAATATTATTTTTTTTTTCTTCCTTAAGCTATGCTTTATCTATGCCAAATGTAGAGAAAGAATGTCAAGGTGTTCGGGTTCTCAAGCCCTACACGTAGTGCCCACCACTTCTATTTACATTTTAAATGGCCCTTTACTGTATGGCCCATTACTTCAATCCTTCCATTCATCTTAAAGACTTTAAGAGAACTAACTCACCATGTAGTAAGCAAATAAGCATTACCAAAGAGAACAAAAACAAAACTAAACAAATACGAACAAAACAAAACCGCAAAACATGCACCAGGCGATACAGTCAAATTTTCTACTCTGAGTCTGCTGAGTGACCTTTTAATTTACAATGCTTATGGTTTGGAACAGTAGCAACTGACCACAGACCTGAGTTTAATGGCTCTTTCTCCCTCTTCAAAGTAAACCTTCAAATTGTTATTCGATACAACCATAACCCTCCATCCAGCCGCGTGAGCTAGATCTCCTTGGTCCGATCCAAGTCTCGCTCAAGATGCGTAATGGCTCCCAATCACCAAGGTGAACTCGCACGGCCGATGCCTGTCTGTCCTCTGTCTCTCTTCAAACAAAGGTGATTCGTCTGGCGTGTTGGTTCTCCTATAGCCTCAAGTTATGTGTAGCCATTGTCAGGAGCAAGGACCTTTTTATTTTTTATCTACAGCTGCTTACTGCTAAATACTGCCTTGTCCAGAAGGGGACAATCTGTGTCTCTAATTGCTGTCACTGAAGCCTAGATTCATTATGTGACTTTCCCATTAAAATGTGAGCATTAATTTGTATAATGAAATATCACCCACTGCAGTGTTCATTAGCTGTGGCCCCACACTATACGCTGCACAATGTTAGCTACCTAGAAAACTGTGCTTAATTTCACTAATGGATATTTTCCCGCTCACTGTTGGAGAGGAAATTAATACTGTAACATTAGCTCTTTAACTTTTGGAGAAATTTAAATTCACTTCATTCCTTTCAAGCCGACGTTAGAGAGTCATTAATCTAACATTGTGTCGCACAATGCCCTGGCCTCCTCAGTAAGCAACGCCATTGTGATGGGATAACGGCATCGGGATTGAGGCCCGCTTTGTGTCATCCGCATGTCTGATTGCTTTAAATCAGGGCAGGATATTTGTTTAATGTCAACGACATAGTTTCAGCCTGATTGGAAGGGCCTGTTGTTCCTGTAAATTATTCGAGCAGAGCTAGACCGAGACCTGAGCCGTATCTCCGATGTCTGTCAGCCGGGAATCTTTATGACAAACTTATAACCGATCAGCAAAGAGTCACACATCTTGCAAGTACATCAGGGCCAGTGTAAATTGCTGCATCGACAGAAAGCGAAGCGTCTGTGTGTAAATGTGCTCAGGCCACACCGCACACACGTGGGCCATCCCAGCAAGCGGAGTGAGTGAGTGAGTTAACGGAGGCTCGGGACGAGCGCCTCTGTTTCCTCTCGGCTGAAATACGGCCCTACTGGGGACCCTTACCCCCTGCTCTGAGCAGGCATAACTCAACCTCCCTCAGCTAGAAACATATTTCCCCACTCCATCCGCTGCTCTCCTGCTAGGAGGATATAACCAGCCTGTCTAAAGCCTTAAGCTCTCTGTATAAATGTACATTTGACACTCTCGTATGTGTGATATTATCTATATGCTGCATAACATTTTAAATTAAAATAAATTTTTCATTTAAAAAAAAAAACATATTTCTTAAGTAATTTCAAGGAAAATCACTCTTTCCAACTGCCTCCCAGTCCATATTAGATAATAACAAATGCAGATGACAGCATTCTGCAGACTTCATAAGAGTACTGTATTGAAAAGTAATAGTATTTCATGTGGTTCTGTTACGACGGAAGATGAAAATACTGCAGGCTGAGAGACTTACACATCAGCTCCGTTGTTAAGAATGCCTTATAATCAACCTTAATGCTCCAGAATAGCGCAACTATGTGCTTCTTATTAAGTGGGACAAATACCATCTGGGTGGTCTCCGCTCTTGCTTGTATGCACATATCAAAAAAAATAACAACCATCGATTCCCTGAGCTGCGAGTGATTTCCATTTACAGTTAAGGATAGAATCCAGATTGGCCTCACATTATTTGCTGAATAGAGAAAGCTTTTTCCTTCTTTTCTCTCTCTTACTCTCTCTCTCTCTTTTCTATTTTTATGTCTGTCCTTTTTATGACAGAAGCTTCACTGTGAACATGTGCAGGTATTTCTGATCTGACCCATAAAAATTACTCTCATCGGTCTAGCCCAATGTATTTAGACAATTATCATTCTGAAGAGAATACTCGAATAAAATGGCTTACAATTCAGATTCATATAGCTGATTTATATATATATATATATATATATATACACTCTTATATGAAATGACTAAATATTCTACATACAATTTGATATTACTATGCACAATATTTAGTCATTTAATATAATAGTAATTTACTAAAAATAATATGTGTATGGAAGCCTTTTATCATTGTTGTTGTCAAACTAATCTAACAACAACAACAATAATAATAATAATAATAATAATAATATGCATATTAAAATGCTGTCATTTTTTTCAAACTCATACACATAAACAGAGACAGCAGTGTGCTGAATCTAAGGTGACCTCTGAGTGCTTATCCTGGTTATCCTGCATGTTAACTAGGCCAGCTGTGCCTGCTAGTGAGCCTCAGCCTTGCTCTTGGGTGGAACAGCAGGGTCTCCTGACAGCCACTGGACCAGCACTGCTCACATCATTACTCTGCTGGGCTGGGGCGTCCTGCCTCACATACCTGAAGTTCATTTATGGAGTCAGAGTTTTTAAATTCCACTAAAGTGGGCTGTTTAAAATGTGCATCATTAACGCCAAGACAAACTGTGATTAGGTTTACTACGCACATACAGTACTTCACTATTTATATGTAAAACGAATGCAAATGCGTAAAATTAGCTTCTTGGACTTCTCACTCACCTGTATGTATTCTTAGATGGACCTTCAGATGGTGGGAGGTGCGGAAAGATTTGCCACAGTAGGGGCAGTCCTTCATGCTTGAACCCACACTCCGTTCCCGGTGCTGAGTAGTAGGGGGCTGGACAGCACTCACGGGTTTCGCCATCTCTTCCCCCACATCTAAGAAACAGAGAACCAGAGAGAGACATAATTCACAGACTGTTCTGTTTCACTTCAAACCAGCCGCACGCCAGAGAGCTTTTTCCCGTCTTGTTTCTTCTGTTGTTCTCCCTCCTTTCAGCTTTTGCCACCCAAATCTGCTAACGCCACACAAAGTCAAACACATCAATGAGTTCATGTGCACCACTTTCCCCCTCCCCACCCTCCGCAACCTGACAGAACGCTGACAGTTCAGAAGCTTTCTTTAGAGATATCACCCCGACCCCCACCCAAGTACACTCACGTCCCAATGTTTTATCCAGCCTCTCATCATCTGTAGTGGGAAGCATATGGCAGATTGTGTTGAAATGAACAATGCAGGGAGAAAAAAATGAGAAAACAGCCATGTCAGCAACAGGGTCTTCGTTTCACCATTGCGCCCTGGTTTTGACAGGTGACGTCGGCAGGGAGCTTGATGGAAAACGGTGATAACGAAGGGCCGCTCTGATTGAGCAATTGTCACACCAATAACGTCTCAGAGTGTCAACAAGTCCACACTTGGAGATAATTAGTCACTGTGCTTATATGTGAGATGTCAGCAGTGTTACACCATGGTGAGTTACAGGGGGATCTCATATTGTGTGAAGCGTTTGACACTCTAGAGAAGTTAATGTGACACAAGACGAGGTCAGGTCCTTTGAGAAGTTGCAGTTGTCTACCACATCCTATTTTATTGCATTATTCTATTTGGTCCAACTTTACATGCAGTGGCCTACATTTAAATTAATAATTTGGTACAATGCACTTATTGTGTACATGATTTTACATAGTACTTACCTGCATGTAAAAAATACCTGCATGTAAATACATATGTAATTACTTTCTGTAATTACATTTATAATTACACTGTTGACCCATCCTTAACCAACCCTTAAACCTACCCATACCACAACACCTGTCCCTGACCTTACCCGTATCCCACCTCAATAGCAGCAAAAGTGTTTGCAATACAATATGAACACAATAAGTACATCATACTTATTTCTTGATGTAAGTACCTAGTAGTTAAGGCCATTTAATATAAAGTGGGTCCTTTATTTTATTTTTCTATTTTATTTTATTTTATTTACTCCGTAAACCCCACATCAAAAATATCAAAAATCAAAAAAAGAAAGAAAAGGAATTAGACAAAATATATACATCTCACAATAATCTAACAAATAGAGAGAAAAAAAAATAGATACAGTTGCCTCCTGGACATTTTTCAGCCACATATTGTATTTTATTTTATAAACACCCATTTGTCTGATATTTGCCATTAAAACTAAGATACATGGCCAGGTCAGGTCTTTTAAGAATATCTTAATAGTAGTTATATTACATAGTAGTTATGATATAACTACTATGTACTTGCATTAAAAAATAAGTACAATGTACTTATTGTGGTCATATTGTATTGTAAAACACTTTTGCTGCTATTGAGGTGGGATACGGGTAAGGTCAGAGACAGGTTTGTTAGTATGGATAGGTTTAAGTGTGGGTTCAGGTGTAAGGGACGTGTCAACAGTGTAATTATAAATGTAATTACAGAAATTAATTACAGATGTAACTACATATAGGTATTTTTTTAAAAATATAAGTATAATGTAAAAACATGTATGTAAACAATAAGTGCATTGTACCAAATGGTTAGTAGTTAAGGCCACCTAATATAACATGGAACCAGATACATATATATATTTATATATTATTTTATTCAATGAAATACCTACAAAAACCTACAAGATTTTCTGTTAAAACTATTGCACATGCTTTATAGCAGTGCATGAGCTATGATTTTCAAATGGGAAATTTAACTCTTTATAAATTATTCTCTAAATTTAGAGAAAAAAAAAATGTTTTTGTTAAAAATGAAAAACTGTGTTTTATAATGAAGGGGGAAAAAAATCCCCCATATTCTGACCATAAAACCACATTTACCCCGTAAAGGCAACTGGCTTTGTGCTTCAGCTCAAGACAGCCTGTGAGCATGTGACCAGCCATAGAGCAAAAAAGTGTTTGTAAATGCTTTCTTATTTCTGTGCCTACACATGATACAGTGTGTGTGTGTGTGTAGGGAGAGACGTCGTCTGAATGGCGCAACCCACTTTAGCAACCATTTGCCTCAATCAAAAGCTTTTGTCCAAGTAATCTTTCTTTCTTTCCGCGCTTTTTTTTCTCCTCATTTCTCTACCCTCTTTTAAGAATCAAATGAGATTTGAGAAGTTAAAAAAGAAAGACTGAAGTCAGCATCTCCTTCTCTCTTGTGACTGATCACATTCCTGCAATTTGCTGCCTCCGTTTTGCCTACATGCGTTACATTGTGATGTGTGCCCCCATTTTCTGACCCAAACATATACTCACAACGAAACAAACACAAACACTGACTCTGACCCACTTTAGCCTGGTACCCAGACACTTACAAATATTACTCCTATTGGCAAATTTTACAGGCTTTAGCGAAAAGAGAGGACGTTATTGTCCCACAACCACACACACATACACACCATATATTGTATATGTAAGTGTGAATATGGCATTTGAGTGCCAATCATTACTCACACAATATTAAACATTCCTTCAGATCCAGATTTTAACGTAAACCATCAGTCACATCGCTCTCATTCTTACTTGCATACTAGAACATCAGACAGACAGATACATGAGCATACAAAGCATTTACAGGTAATACTGTTCTTTCATCTCTCTCAGTTTCACTCGCTCTATCTCCACACACATACACACACACAGGCCAGCAGGGCCGTCTTTAATCAGCTGACTGCTCCCCAGCTTTTAATACGGCTGTTCCAATTACTGTAAAAGTCATCCTGCACCAAATAACCACAAATATTGACAGTTTATTGCACAACACATTTATGACATTTGAAGGTCACCCCATATATTACGCATCATCTCTCGGCCCAGGGTGTCTGGAACAGAGAGATTCTCGATAACCCACCACCTATAACTATTTTCTGCATATTGATTTTCCATTTCTCAGCTCTTTTTTATGCAAAAGAAAAATCTGTAAGAGACACAGCATTAAAACGGTTGTCACGAGCGAGCCACGGCCTTCATATATTATCCTGTTAAGCCTGAAAACAATAACTCTTTAGTCCAGGGCCTAGACAATACAGCAAAATATTATGAAATGCTACAGTGTTCTTTTATAGATGTTTACAGTCTGACTAATTAGACATGGGGATAATGAAGTTACATCTGTAATTTATGATTAACTTGCTTATTGAAACTACGCTGGTATCAATCATCTCCATCTCCATAAATATTTCATCGACCGCTGGATTCGCTTATGGGGTTTTTGCTGTCGTAACCAATAATAAAGAGCATCTCCAAGCGCGTGACACAACATATCAATATCCATATCTCATTGTCCATTGAGTTTGTCGCAACAAACCATGGCGGTTAATGGCACATACGTGTAAAGTGAGGTGTTTAGGGCGATTTACTGGACCGGCGTTATAGAACATGCCCGAACAATAGACTGGAAGTGGACAGGAGGCCACTGGGAAAAGCCATCTGGGAGGAGGTGTGTCGCTCACCCTGCTGTCTGCTCGGTCTCTTTGACATGCACACATGATTACGGAAGCTGCTAAGTTGCTGTGTGTATGTGTCTATATAAGGGAGGTAAAGGAAAATATGTTTGTCTCAGTGACATTAAATGCATGTGTGTGTGTACAAGCTCTCAAATATCTCCAGATGGACCACACCCTGTTCCCACTAATAAAAAAGAAACAACAACAAAGGCCCACTATGACAATCCCCCCCCCCCCCCACCCACACACACACCTTTAATGGATCTCTCACAATCACACTTCCACTCTAAATCAGTCTGTGGTTCTGATTACTCGCATATCACTTTCAGAGGGGAAAAAAAGAGAAAAGAAGCAATCATAAAAACACAAGATGTCTCCCCTATCCATTAGAATAATGTGTCACGTGCCACAGTCAGTCATTGACCTTCCTTCCTCTGTAGCACCCGAGGAAAATGTGAGAGAAACATTTGGATTTAGATAGTAAAAAGCAGAGAGAGAGAGAGAGAGAGGGTAAAATGTGATGACATCATTTGAAAGGCATTAGGCTTTTAAAAATGCGCCCGGGGGGAGCTGATTTCCTTACGCTGGAGCAACACAACACCATCCGGCTGATGCGCACACTGCACTCTCTCTTTTTTGATTTGGACCGGTGCCATCTTTGTGAACAGTCTGGTTCAGGCGAGTTAATCAATTTGAGGTTTAGTTACACTGCTGAGGCTAGCATTCCGCCGACTGCTAGAAAGTAATCGTAACTCGCAGAATTTATTAACCAAACACCAATTATCATTAAACACCACTGCATTATCCCCTTCTTTTACTACCTGACAAGGACTACTTAATGAAATTTTAGATTAAAGTTATTTAGCCTGCTGATTTATGGTGGCTAAAACTCCAAATGCAGCCCCTTGGCACAGATGCTCGCACAAGCAGTTATTTATTTATTTATTTTTTTTAGGAGTACACCAGGGACCCTGAACCCTCTGTGGTACCACCGCGAGTCCTGCCCACGAATACAGAGGGGAAAAGGAAAAAAAAAAACTGTCCAAACGTTTGTAAGATTCACTGGACGACTTGAGAGCAAGCCCTATCGCTTGCAGGCGGTACACGCTGACCTGCGTGTCAATGAGGTAATAAATTCATGGAGGCAAACTAGAATTTAAATAAATAAACACTAAATTCAAAAAGTGTTTACCCCCTTTCTGTTTGTGAGATGAAACAGCCGCAAAATGTGCTACATATAAGGCATGTGGGTAAACAGGGGCACCAGATGTTCTTTGATGTTAATAATGGCATTTATTATTAATATTAATTAGACTGCATTCAGCAATACATTTGGGCCATTTCCAAGTCAATTAAGCAAAATGGCATTCGGGAGATGTTGAAACGACATTTTAAGGCAGGTGTTCGGCGGTCCCCTAATAAAACATTTTTGCTGTGACTGAAAAACAACCCATTTTCAACAGATTCAGTTTTTTTCTTGGGCTGTAGGAAAGCAGCATTTTCTCGCTCCGAGCGCTGTTGTTTTTTTAAAACAGTTGTAGTTAAACATGAACAGCCTTGCTTTGGAAATGTTTTCCTGTTCCCCATAAATGATGCTAAACAGCTTGAAAATGTTGCAATTATCTTTGTCTTTGTGCATTTTTATATATAAATATGCAAATATATATGTATAGAAAATACATTAAATGTACAACCTACTAAATTTAGTTCTGCTTGTTAGCAAATGCCAAACCAGATAACAGGTTATCCATCTAAACATCCATCCACACAGCAAAGAGCCAAACTCCACAGTAAATAACAGTCTAAAAAAACCCCAACAAAAAACTAATTACTGCCCACATGGTGGTGAAAGATCAGATGGGAAGGCGAGTGTGGGGGGAGGCTATGTTGTTGTCTATATAATCCTTACTATATCCTATGTGTAAGTATAATCACACACACTCAGGCACACAAAACGCAGTTTTAAAGCTCCATTCTCTGTAATCTGGACCATGAAAAAGGGGGCCGCTAGCACATTACCTCCAGCTAGCACTGATTTGGCAAGAAGGCCCAGTGTTTTTTTTAAAGCTTGTGGAGGCTCAGCCATACAATGGTACATTAACAATCTGTGCGTTCATTTATCAGCCCATGCGTTTTTGGACTCTGTGTTTATGGCGCAGTGCACTTTTCATCGCTGAAAATTAATGAACATGCCTCTCCTCGCAACAAACATGCACCTGTGCCGCCGTGATGCTAATCACAAACATTTATATTTATTAGCGGCAGCCTGAGTGAAAGTAGGATTACAAGAGGAGGAGGAGAGATTGTCCTTTTTCTGCTTTGTGAACAGAACGCTGCATTCTCTCTCTCTCTCTCTCTCTCTCTCTCCCTCTCTCTCTTTTTTAGAGCACATTTGTTATGCCGGTAGGCGGAAGGGTCAGGTGAAATTAAGCTTTAAGTATTCTCCCTCCGACTGTAAGAAGTTAGAAATCTTCCTCGACTTAACATGCTTGATTAAATCCTCTCCACCAATAACATCAATAGTTCAATAGTTTAATGGGTGACATAAAGCACAAGAAATTCAACATGAATCTAGGATCTCGGCCAAGTCACGCGTGGCTCCGTCACAACTGAAATCTGATGAGTGCGTCTCGGGTTCTTGAAGACGTGCCCTTCACAAACACCGAGCATCATGCACCAACACAACAACACGATAGAGTCTCAGGAGGTCAGGGAGGTGAAAGTGGCAGAATTGTGCAAATGAGCCACATTGACAGCACTCTTGACTGGAGAAACCCACTCCCTCCTTCCCTTTCTCTCTCTCTCTCTCTCTTTTCCTCTCTATCTCTCTTTCCCTCCCACCATCAGTGACAGAAGGTGCGCCTCTCCCTCTTTAAAGGCTATGCCTCTGTCGAGCTGAGGGAACAGGAATGGTGCCATAAGTTTCCGCCTGGCACTCGCCCATCTTTGTTTGCTCCTCTCGAGTTGCTTTCAGGCTTCAAAGAGCAGCAAATTAAAAAAACAAGGGGAAAAAAAAGAATGAAAGAAAAGAAAATTAAGATAAATAAATTAATAAATATGCACTGAAAAGAAAGTGAAACCCGGGCTGCTGAGGAGGCAGTGAGGTCTCACTAACTTTATTATTCTGCAAGGTGATCACAGCATGCAGAGGATCGGAGAGGGACCGCCGTGACCACTGTTGGCCTGACGCATGAGAGGAGACGTTCTGCCACAATCAGAAGCCATAGTGAACTTGTGAAGGCCCTGAGGGTGGGCATCTTATTACAAGCCCCACGTCAGTAAGGCTGGCTGTCTCTTAATCTTGCTAAATATTCATTGGACACCCACTTTTTCTTGTAAAATGGGCAACTTTATCATTAGTGAAGTCTGGGTGGATGCTGTCTGTTCAGGGCTACTGCGTTATCTATGGTTACGATGCAGAAATCATACAATATGATCTTAAAGGGATCTTAAAGTTCATCCAAAAATTCTGTAGTCTTCTGCTCACCCTCACATCAAAAGATGATATTTTGAAAAAAAGAAGAAAAAAAAAAAAGTCTCAGTGTTTGGACCCCACTGACTTTCATTGTATGGGCAAAACTGAGGCATTTTTCCAAAAAATCTTCTCAGAAAGTCATGCATTACGGTGAGTTAATATTTGGGATCTAGTAGTTGCTATTTCAAAAGCCTTTTTTTCTGACCCCCCAAAAAATTAAATGAGAGAGAACGAAAGAAAGAACGAAAGAACGAAAGAAAGAATGAAAGAACGAAAGAAAGAAAGAAAGAAAGAAAGAACGAACGAAAGAAAGAACGAAAGAAAGAAAGAAAGAAAGAAAGAAAGAAAGAAAGAAAGAAAGAAAGAAAGAAAGAAAGAAAGAAAGAAAGAAAGAAAGAAAGAAAGAAAGAAAGAAAGAAAGAGTTGAGCTAAACAGCATTTCATGCATTACTTAAGCATGGCGCTGTACCTTTAAAACTCTTTCAGGGTGGAAAAAAAACCCCTCCTCGTCTAACATTGATTTCCTATTCATTTTTCCACCCGACCAAATCAACAACAAGTACACCAGGCAATCATAAAGCTGACTTACACATCCCTTTACAGCACCTTCTAAATCCATTAGCATCCCTCTAAAGCCATGCGCTTTGAAAAGCCATTCCTCTATCGCTTTCATTAATGAGAATTAAAACAATACTGATGTACTTGAAGATATTAGGGAAATTACCATATGGATGGTCTGATCAATAACAACTTTACCAAACTAGACATCCACAAAGACTGACACTATAATGTGAAGATGATGAATTACATGCAGGACAACATTAACGGTTCTTCCCATCCTCACGTATTGCCTTAACCAAAAACCTGTGTCTTGACAGGAACTGTAAAACGTGGCTTTTTCGCCTCAGCCACATGGACTATAAATTGTGAGGTCAAGGACATCCCCGGTTTTACTCTTATATGCACTTGTCCAGTGTCTTGGAAAATGAAATAAAAAGATTTATCATGCCACCCTAAACACAGGAGAGTCTCATGACTGAGCAACTCCATCAGAATACATTTCAAGATACTGAGAGCTAGGCAGAGAAGCTTTAAAACTGTCCCTCCCCCTCAAGGTTACATCATCCATCAAAAATAGCATTGGACATCTTTTATTTAACCCACATTAATCTGAGTGAGATGTCTGAATGAAGTCTGATAGAGTAATTTTAGAACAAAAAATATCCACAAACATCCAGGCAGGATGAGAACTGTTGGAACACAGACTGTGGAGCAAGACTGGTATTAACAGGGTCAATCATGTGCTGTTCCTTTTTTTTCTCCCTCCCCACACTAACTTTTCAAAATAAATAAATAAATTACATCACTATAATGAGCATCTTTATAATTTATAAATTAAAAATCATTTTGATATGGGGTAAAAAGTCAAAGAAAAAAAGTATTGAAAAAGAAAGGTTAAAAAGAAAATCTTATTAAGCATAATTATCTATTATTATTATATTTAGAAAAAATATCTCATCACTGCTAAAATTTAATTATAAAAAAATCAAAAACGTTTTGTCTGCCAAATCTAGACATATAAGAAAGAAAGAAAGAAAGAAAGAAAGAAAGAAAGAAAGAAAGAAAGAAAGAAAGAAAGAAAGAAAGAAAGAAAGAAAGAAAGAGAAAGAAAGAAAAATAATTTATATGCAGATCTTCATGACTGTATCGAGGTTAAGAAGTCTCTTAAAATAAAAAAAAAATTATGACAAGTTTACTTCAGGTTGTAAAATGTCATGGTCCAACACCTTAATGATTTTTATGAAATAATAATTTATCTATTTTTAGAAAGAAATAATAATAATCATCATAATTTTTCCTTTGAAAAAGAGATGTAATCTAAACAAAAAAAAAAACAGATTAACATGCCATATGTTAACAGGGCCAGAAACCTTTAACACAATTCTGACATCACCACATGCCTAATTTTTATTTACGCCTTATTTCTTTCTCTCTTCTTCGTCATCCTTTCACTGTTGACTCTTTCTACAACTCCAATCCTTCCAGCTGACGGTGCGTCACCCCTCACACGTCAGTGAGAAAGCCTGCTCCTATCTCCTCCACAGACCAAATGTTCATTTGTTATGAAGGTCGTTGACAGAGAGCAAGAATCACCATTGAGGAGCTAACAATTTGCCATTTCAGAACACTGCTGCACTGATGACTCAACTATTAATAGACTTCCCCCTCTTATATGACTAAAGCTATTCTGCCGACAGGCCACAGAAAAGATGGAGCCTTATGTCTTTATTTCTCTGTCTGTTTTATCTGAGGAGAGATATCTGACATTTGGAGCAAATTAATGTGAACCTAAGCCCGACGAAAAGTGCTGCATGACAGGATATTGAAAATTAAATCACAATGTTACTGAGAGAAGGGCTTCAGATGCCTTGCTGCCCTATTCTTGAGATTTTTTTCTTCCCTTCTCCTTTTTTCCCATCCACACTCGCATCTTTAAAAGACTGTGTTTGTACAATACCACCACCACGCTGTCACTTAAGCACGACCCTAGATTCCATTACAAGGATTCGATGTTTACAACTAAACAATAACAGTTTATTTCAAAACTCATTTACTGGCAAGCTCGCTGTTGCCAGGGCATTCAGACATACGTGTCTGTATTTGTCTGAGCGCACAATCATTTAGGCTTATGCTATTTTAGTCCAGCTACCAGCATTCGTTTTTTTTTTTTTCTCTCTCTCTCTCTCTCTCTCTCTCTCTCTCTCTTTTTTAAAGATCTGTGTTTCTAGAATGAAGCATAGACTTTGGAATCCTTTATCTACAGAGGCTCAAAATCTCAAGACTAATTACAAATTAATCTGAATCTGTACATCTGAAATAAGAGGGCAATAACTCAGCGTAATAAGATCTATCTTTTATATATTTATAAATAGCTTCACATAGTTTGGTCCGAAGAGCGAGAAGCATGACATAATTGCTTGTCGTCTACACCCATATGGGGACATTGGGGCTAGAGATTGTGAATATTAATAATTGATCATTAGCTTGATATGTGTGAGTGAGCTCAAGTTTGGCTTTCAGAGTTGACTAGCTCCATTAGGACTCGCTCCTGGGGCCACAACGACTGCGTTAGAAGGTCACCAAAGTCACTGCGGCATCTCTGGTCTGCTACCGCTATTAGAGCAAAAGCGTTTTAAGCGTTAACTACAAAGTTAACCTTTCCATAAATCACTGTACATCAGGTTGACATAAAACGCAGAGATATTTCCTAGCACAATGACAAAAATCCTCCAAAAAAATACCCCCCCTGCCCCACCTTCAGCCAGAATCTGGCGTGCTCCCCCAGCAGGGGAAGCTCTGGGCACCTTGACTTTTGTTAACTGCTTGTGGCACGAGCTGAGGAAATGGGTCATTAAATGAAACGAGCCAGGGCCAACCTCCCAGACTCCCAGAACTGTTTCCAATCAGATTGCTTCCTTTAACAGGAGCCAGAATCTCACACAGCATTAGCGTCATTAGAGCCACCCCATCTCCTGCCCCCCTCTCTCCCTGACTACCTCTGCCCCGAAAGGCACTAACTCGGATCTCCTCGCTTTGGTAAAGGGCAGGCACCTTGTTGTTGGGGCAAATGCTTCAAATGCTATCCGCAGCTCACAGGCATGGTGGGATGTCAGACACTCGATTGACATCCCGTCATCTCTCTTTCTCTCACTCCCACCCATTCACAAGCAGGTCTTCGCAAACAAATCTTAGACACACTGAAAGCTTGCATGCCAAGGCTATTCTGATGAGGCCCTATATTTACACACATCGAAATAGAATTAGCCAGAGCTGCCAATCAAAGTTTAAAATATGTAACCGAGAAGCACATTTACGGCGCTCGAACTCGCCGCACACTTGTTGCCTCCCTGTCTGTGAATTGTGCTTCTCCCCTTCATTCCGGGAAACAAGATAAATGAGCGATGTGCATCTCCCGCACCTGTCCCAGCATCCTGCTCCTCTCCAGGGTGATAAGGGATTTCATTAATGGCAGAGCATTTGGTCTGAAGGAAACATAATTGCTCGGCTGCTGCCGTCGCTGCCTCTGATGACGCCCTTATTTCCCATCATCCTTTGCTCTTGACTGTTAAGTGATCATCATATCAACAGAGAAGTGGGTGCAAGGTTGAGATATCGACACTCTGTGGTCATGTTGAAAAGCAAACACGGGTGTGGTGCACAGAGAGAGAGAGCGCTGAAAGGGGAGGAAGGGGAGGGGGAGAAATGGACGGATGAAGTGTGGTAACAGAATGACAGTGGATGTGAGCGATAAGATCAATCGGCAAAGATCACAGCATTCGGTAATGATTTAAGCGCCTGGACCGCTCCCTCTAATAGTCCTTGATGGATAACTGTATGAGAGATACATAATTTTTTGACTTGCCATTTACACAGCATTGCACCTGAAAGCCGGGTGGAATAATAGACAGTTTAAAATGTCAGGGAACTAACTAAGAAAGAGAGACGGATCGGCCGGCGGAATCTTAATTAGGAAACCCGGCTAATGGCCCTGGCAGCTCGGGGTGGGGGTGGGGGGGGGTGTATGGAAGGGAGGAGGGGGCAGAGGAAGTGCCGCTCTGAAACAGACAACACTTCCCAGCAATGCTTTGGTTCAATTAACCGAGGCCTCTCCTTCTCGTTTGTAGTCCTTCTTTTCCGCCGTTCCTCGCCTCGATAGGCTGACCAGTCACATTGCAAATATATATCTAGTAGCGAAGCCCATCAAGAATATGCTCTGTCTGGAAAGGCATGTATAGGATTTACCTATCTGTCCCAGAGCAGACCTGCGTGTTGAGCTGAAGCCAGCAGCACATGATTGTGTTAATTAATCTGCCATTGTAAGCAGGGGGAACAGCTGCAGAGGCTCTCGTGGCTGCGTTGTCAAAGCAAAACAATGCCGTGTTAAGCTTCCCCCACTGAATCTTCCCATTACAAAAGCGGCTCCAACACAGGGGCTAAATTCATAAAACCCACAGATCAATTTTTACCAGCACTAATGTCTGACCTTTAAAGGGAAAAGGGTTTTAACATGCTTAATTTCGGCTTGAAATATGGTCAGATATGTGATACCTAGGATTTGGGCCAATTCCCTGGGCTTTGAAAACAAACAGATTGAGAGAAAAGGGTGAGCTGAGAAAGAACGGTTGAGAGAAAGAGGGAGAGAGGGAAAGATAGAGAGAGAGAGGAAGGTGGGAGCTAAAAGGGTCTGATCTCTTAAACAGGGACAAACAGAAGAGCACCAGGATTCACCAGCTGAGCGCTGGTATTTTAAAACAATACGTCTAACGCGATTAGGAGGCAGTCATCGATCTCTGTTATGTGGATTTAATTTACAAGTGAGGGGGAAGGGGTGGGTGGAGGGTGAGGAAGGGCTGTGTTTGCACACAAATTCCGTGACAGAACCGGATGTATCCCTAAAAGGCGAGCGTTCAGTGTGGGTGGAGATCAGGAGAGGTGATGCCACTGAAAGAGGACATTGAAAAGCTCAGACAGGTCAAACGTTGCAACAATAATGCCCATATAACATTTACCCTTCATGATAATAATGGATGGCTTCATGGTTCATGCATGTCTTGTCACATGCAATATATTTTGGGGGTATATCACCCAAAAACAAAAATGCTGCCATCATTTACTCACCCTCATGTCTTACAAACCTGCATGACCTTTCCTCTATAGAACATAAAATAAATATTTTGGGGGATTTTGATTTATTAATTTTTTGTCCATACAATGAAAGCCAATGGCATCAGCCATATGTTTTTCCATGTTCAATGGTAGAAAATAATGGTTCATTTATTTTTATTTTTTTGTTGTTTGTTTATTTTAATTTTATTTTTTTAATTATTACATGGATGCAAGAAACCATAGATGCCAATAAAGGATGTAATACAGGTTTTTGAAAGGTGAACTATCCTTTTAACCCTTAAAAAATCTTGGTCATGCTTTATATTAGGTGGCCTTAACTACTATATACTTACATCAAAAAAGAAGAACCATTTTGGTTTCAGAAAAACATGTTGCAGTTCTCAAAATAACCATTAGGTTTTATGGTGAAAAAACATTTTAATAATCTGCAAAACCTTTTTCTACTATAAAGAACCTTTTACACATTGTAAAGATTACATGGATGTTAAAGTTTCCTCATGAAACAATGGATGGCAATAAAGACTGTCATACATTGCCCAACATTGTAAATACATTTACCAAAAAAAAAAAAAAAAAAAAAAAACCTTTATTCATCAAGATGTAGTGTTATATCCTGCACCATGACAAGATTTATATTAGTGCTGTCAATCGATTAAAAACTTTAATCGCGTTATTCACAGTCATGGACTGTGATTAATCATGATTAATCACAAATTTAAAATACTAGGATTTACCAGAAAATGTGTTGAAATAAAGAAATGCATGACAAACTAGTTTAAGGAAACATAACATTTCACACCTCCTCCAGATATGAGACATAATCCTTATTATTCTTTTGTTTTGTTTTTTCAGCCATTATTAGCCTTTATACAGACAATAAAACGTTTACCAAGCCACATCGCTTCAATCCCAGTACACATTTACCCAACTATTATCAAAAGATTTTCACAAAACATTTTCTTGCGACCTTACATGAAGTATTATGACAAAATGCATTTGGACCTGTTCTGCAGGTGCATTAGAGCGTCATGCTACATAAGACAATTTATGAGATTATTACACTTTTACTCAGAACTCACTTTAAACCACCATCGAACGTTTGTAATAACTTCCTTTTGCGATCACATGTGTATATACACTTTTGGCAGCCACGGTACATTATAAAAGTAGCCCAAAAAAACGCAACCCACGGCTCTGTAACTTTTCCCGCGACTGTATTTTCAAAATAGCCCAATTGTGTGCGGAAAGCGCGACCCTGGCAACACTGGTTCGCTCTACCCTTATCACATACATATCTCTCACGCTCTGTCGTGCTCTCTCTCTCTCGGACACTCGCTCTTTCTCTCTGCTCTCAGCAAAATGTAAATGTGAAATGCGTTCGCCTCACTTTTGTCGAGCCCGGCACCTCATAACCACACAATCCCTGTGTCCCAATGTGCAAACTATCCACCCTATCTGCCCTAAATAGTATTGAAAATTACTATATCACAGAATTTAGGATGGATAGTGTGCACATTGGGACGCAGGCAATGATAGATTACCTTCCGCACGGCGATGACAGCAAGAAGTTGGGGTCAAACCTTATCAAACGATTAATTTGCGTTACAAAAATATTAACGCGTTAAAATTTTTAGATTAATCGAATGCGTTAACGCGTTAGAGTTGACAGCCCTAATTTATATATACAAAAATTGTCATGTCAACTAAAAATAATTTGTTGAAATTTTTACCAGTTCAGTCATTTATCTTATGAAATGACGTTAGTCATTAATCTAAACAAATCAAATTATAAGCAAGAAGTGAAATGTTGAATTTGGTCAGTGGTCATGTTAGGTTTTACAGCTTTAGGTTTTACAACCATACACAATCTCCACTACTCCTGTAAGAGAAACATGAGTAAGTGCTGGATTCAGAACACTGCAAAAAGAGCTGTGATTTCATTAACGTACCTTTTTTCACTCATCATTAGGAGATCATTTCATGAAAGGTTGTGTTAGGGCCAGATAAACAGAATGAGATACATGAAAAAAGTACACTGAGAGCAAGAGACCTTACATATGTGTGTATGGCGGGAGGAACGAGGACTCTGTGAGCTATTTCTGTCAGGGACACCGAAGGGGTTAGACAAACAAAGTGTTGAGGGGAAGATTGTGGCGAGATTCTCTGGAAGCTCTGCAGGGGGGAAAGATGGCACTCTACTGCTTTCTGGTTTCCAAAGAGATGGGGATACGACGCAAAAAAACTCATGGTGCTCCCTGGACCTCAACCCACTCTGCAGTGGGAGACCGTCTGTTTCTGCAAAGCTCCTCCAAAAAGCCCACCAAGTGTGTCTTGCTTTTAAAGGGATAATGCTCCATAGAGAAAGTCTGATGGTGATGCTAAGGTTTAGTGTGGCAAGAGGGTAAACCTGTTGGAGAAGCAGACACATTGAAGGTCTGAGAGAGAATATGGCCATAAAGTTGATGCAGACGTGGCTGTAACTTTAGTCTCTTGTGCAACTATCAGCATAACAGGATTCATTACGATTTAATTTCATATTTCCATATTGCTTCGTTTCAAATTGCAATTAAATGAAATATTAAAAAAGAGCTATTCAAACGAAGCCAACAAATATTCAAAGTTAGATAACGGCTGTTTGATGTTGCTACAGTGAATTCTTAACTAAACTCTGATATTTGTCTCACAGCGTAAGAGAGAAACAATACCAGTGAACAGTGGCTGATAAATGAAAGCAGAATGTGCGGCAGCTCTTGAGAGTGTGTGAGCTTGGCAGAGACACACTAAAGGGAAATTTTTCTGAAGGCTTGCAGATGGAGAACGGTGACATGGTGTGAACATGCGTCTCCAAAGTGTCGCTCGCTCACGCATCTCACCTGTCCGCCACGCTGCATCACAGAGAGCCATCAGATGTTCAACTTACCGCTACAGTAAGCATGAGATAAGAAAAGCCTGTCTGTTAGCGCTAACGGCACGCCATACTTTTCAACACTGTTAGCTACGTTTAGGCAACGTTGGGCAACCTTTCGGCAATGATTCATTATCATGTCTCGTGCGAAGAGGATGGAGATTTGACGTTGGGACGGTGCTCTCTCAAGCGCCGTGCGCAGAAGAACGGGTTTTTCACAATGCTAGCTGTCAGAAATATTTGGAATGAGGATGCGTCGACTTAAGATGCCTGCCTACATCCATTTAGTTGTTGATGGTGCTGGTGTCTTACTGTGCTGAGCCTTGCAGGGTGTAAAAATAAACTTTATGGAAATAGACATGCATTGACATAGTGCCATGTTCAGACTGCGAGCAGCTTGTGTCTCATGAACATAATCCAGAAATGTCCTCCAAACTTTTTCTCTTTCTAAAGTTCAAGTTGCTCCTCTTCATCCCCTCTTCTTCTTGTTCTGCACCACAATAGACTAAACTGGTCTTCTCGAGCCCCGCTAGATACCCATGAAATGTGAGGATCAGAGAGGCAGAGATGAAGACGAAACGAGAGAAAGCCAGCTTTCACATTCTTTCCTGAATCCCCATCTCTGAGTCTTACAGGAAATACCTGTTTCTGGCAGAGGATGTGCTTCAGTGGCAAGATTACACCTCACCTGCACCTGGAGCCAGGAGAGGTGGCATTTGGGCGATCCGTCCCCAGTGAGGGGCTCGCAGGGGCTCAGCCACAGTTTAGCCACGCTGAGGGAGCACGCACGCAAAACCAGCGCTAAACCTGCATCCTGAGGGGACGACGGCACAACTTTGCACGCACGAGGCCTGCGTGGTGTCAAATGAATCTCTAAGCCTGCGGTACTAAATCACGAGCTGATATTGTTTTTTCTTATTTTGTTATCTGTAATATGTCAAATCTGTCACAATGCCCAGAGTCTGTTCACAACATCACATCTTTTCCATAACGTCTCGAGTGAGAATCCCCAGGGAAAAGTTTGCTGAATCGTAAAAATGATATTATGCGCTTTGGAGAGAATGAAGGGACATGTGATGGAAGCCAAATGCAGACTGATACGAGCACCTTTAGCAATATAACAACATACAGGAAACTTGTTTAAAGAGATAGTTCACCTAAAAATTGTGTCGTCGTTTACTCACCCTCATATCGTTCCAAACCTGTATGACTTTCTATGTTCTGTGGAACACAAAAGAAAAACTGCTTGTGTCCGTACAATGAGAGTCAAATCCAAAAGAACACTGAACCCCATTGACTTTCAATGTATGTGGGAGGAGAACAAATAAATTAAAAAACGCTGAGATTTTTTATTTTTTTTTTATAATGAAAGAATTTGTGTTACACTTTATTTTAAGGTGTCTTTGTTACAGTGTAATATACATTTAAGCACTGAGTAATATTAATTAAATATATGCACTTACTATATGATGAGGGTTAGGATTAGGGTTTGGTTTAGGGTTACTTGCATGATATGTAAGCATAATTAAATGCTATTATAATAGTAACTACATGTAACATGTAACAAGGGCACCTTAAAATAAAGTGGTACCCAATTTTTATTTTTGGATGAATTCTGAACAGACATCAAAAATTTGAAAATAAAAAGAAAAGTCTATCTAAAATAGGATAAAAAGTAAAATTCTGATGACCTTAGTAAACACAAAAGCAAGTCTAAATGATTGTGAATGTGTGAGGTTAATGATGCCCATTTGTTCTCTCATGATTGGTAGAGAGCAGGAAAATCACAGATGTAAGGTTTTGCACTGTTCTTTAGTTCCTCTACCGTGAATTAAGAGTGTTTGCTAGTTTGTAAACAAACTGTGCTAACAGCTCTTTTCACATGAAAGTTAAACTCAAATAACATATGTTCTTAACAAAAACAATAGGTGTTAACCATCTAAATTGCAATTGGGGTAGATCTTACACAAACAAACACCAAGCTTTGTTTCCAAGACAACTAAAACAATGTGAATCCTGTGGCATGCTCGATGCTGCCACTTCTTGCTTGCTGTGCGTGAAGCGCTGTTACCGAGACTGTGGGAGTCTGCAAGCAAACGCTGTCCTTTGTGGCAAGCTGCATTCGGTCAAACCAATATAAAAAGGCATGTACTGAGGGGGAATCAAACTAGTTCCCTATGTGGTATGAACAATTGAACTTTCGCTTTGCCTAGTTTTATTTTCTTCTCCCTTTTTTCATCTCTCCAGTTCTCTCTCTCTCCTTCTTGTTGTATTCCCGAGCAGCAAAATGAATTCAACTCCAAACCTAATTAATCCACAAAGGTTTCATGTCTTAATCCCCAAAGTCAAGGGGGTTATTGTCCTCACAAATGAGGTCAATGTTTCTCCCAGTGGAAATACAGGAACAGCAGTGAGACTGATAGAGACGAAAGGGAAGAGAATAAGAGTGAGAAAGCCAGAGCTCTCTTGGTGAAACTTACAGTAGGAGTTCTGAAGAGGGTGACAAGGGCTGCGCAAATAGTGTTAGAGGTGCTGGATTGTGTTTTTAATCATCTCAGAAACTGCTTAAGATGAAGGATAGTGACCGAAAAACTGAACATTTAATCATTTCAATCACCTTTACCCCAATATGTCAGTTTTAAACAGATAACACTATGAGTGCTGTGATTACAAAGTTGGCATTAGCAGCGTAGATCAATTAGAAAATTGAGAAAAGTCTAGTCTCGAATGCATTCGCTTAGAGATGAATATGCAAAACAACAAAATGGAGAGTTCATGACCTCCTCTATCAAGGAAAACATGAAGACCAGTGAGGAACCAAAAAAGGAACCATCTGCTATCGAATGCTAAGTATGATACAGTAAAGAAAGAGACTAACAATAAAAAGATAAGAAATGAAACATAACGTAAAGGCACAGTTTCAAATTGTTGGAAAAAAAATGAAAAAGGACCACCACACGCAGAACAAAGAGCTGCTTCTTCTACCCACACTGGTTGCAGTGAAGAGGGGGCTCTGTATGAACCCAACATACAACACAGGCTCATTAGCAGGAGCTCCGCTGTTTATGATTACCCATAATTACCAGCACTCGAACGAGACCTAAGAAAAAAAAGGAGAGGAAGGAAGAGAAAAAAAAAGCGAAAGAGAGAAAAACAATGTGACTGTAGCCTTGTTACAGGCATTTTCATTTCAAAGTTCTTTTAAGCTGAAGAAATGAAAGCGGTTTACATTGTCATCCCTACCGCTGTGCTTGACACTTTAGTTTAAACTGACAGTGGGAATTAAAATCTGTAAATGGCTTTTATTTTTGATGCACAATGTATGAATCAGCTGTCAAACTCAGTGTTTGTTGATTTTTATCGGGAGGGTTATTACATTTTGAGAATGTGACAATTAAAAAGACCTCGATCATCCCATAACTTTGCCTCAGGGTGCTAATCTACAGAGTAGGAGTAGGGAGAGAAGGAGGCACATACGCTGTGGTGTAAAACTGTTTCCCAATCAATCGCAGAAAAACAAACAGGCCTTTTAAAACACACATTGTTTTATGCATATTTGATTAAAAACCATGAAAACGAAGGATTTTGACAGCAGATACGCTGACGTGCAGCTGCAGGGAGTAGCGTGGTGGTTGAATGCGGTTATGATGGGAGCGGGTCTCAGGTTATCCTCAGGCCACTGGAGCGCTGCAGGATTGGACATAACTGGATAATGGCACAGGACACAACAGATCAAGATGCTTGTGCACTAAATTGAGTGTGTTTTCACAGACAGGTCACATCGCCGGTACCTGCTGCTGCCACAGCTGTGAAAGAGAGAAAAAAGTCTGATATCTGTTTCTCCTCTCCGACTGCAGAGGATATACAGAGGAGAAAAAAGATTTAAAGGGGAAAAAGGCGCAATTGTTTATTGATTTTATAATAGGCTTAATGCCAGAGAAATAAAGTGGTCAGTAAGAGAGCTCAAATGTGAGGAAATGACATGACAAACACCAGCCTGCTGGAGCTAACAACACTTCTGCCCTGACAAAACATTCTTTCTTTTTCTTTCCCATTCTTTTTTCTTCTTTTCTCTCTTTCTTCCTTTTTCTTTCATTTATTCTTTCATTCTCATTTCCTTCCTTCCTTCCTTCCTTCTTCTTTCATTTATTTCTTCATTCTCATTCTCATTTCCTTCCTTCCTTCATTCATTCTTTTTCATATTTTTTTCCTCATTCATAGTCTTTTGTTTTTCTTTCATTCTTATTTATTCATCTTCTTTCCTTATTCTTTTCCATTTTCGTTCTTTCCTCTGCTAATTTTTCTTTCCTTATTTTTATCTTATTTCCTTCTTGTTCTTTTACTTAATTTTCCCTTTCTTGATATTTTTATTCAGTTTGTCCCCCCCCCCCCCCCCCCTCTGTTTCTCCTTCCTTCCTTCCCTTGTTTTGTTTTGTTGTTCCTTTATTTCTTTCCTTCTTGCTCGTTGTTTTATTTTTTCTTGCTCTTTTTTCTCTTCCTTGTTGTAATCCTTTCTTCCTTTCATTATTTCCCTTCCTTTTTTCTTTACGTCCTCACTTTCTTTTTTCTCCTACTTTCCTTACTTTATTCTTTCCTCGTTTTACCTTCATTTTTATTTCTCAAATTTCAATTTTATTTTTCTCAGTTTTCTGTTCTTTTCTTCCTTTCGTTTTCTTTCTTTTCCATTAATCCTTCCATTCTTCCAACCTTCCTTTCTTTCTCATTCATTTTCTTTATTTCCTTCTGTCCTTGCCTACATTCTTTCTTGTTTCTTTGCCTCTGTTCAGAGATATGTTCATCACTCCTGCACTCTTTTTTTGATAGCTTTAGGAATGATCCCTATAGACATTTAAGGCACTTTAAGAACAATATCATATATCTAGGCGCTGAGAGACATAAAAGGAAACCTGATCGTATTTTCCAGTGTGAGAGCTATAATTTTACAGTTTGTGGCTGTATGTATCAGAGTGTCAAAACATTACATGTGAATTTGAGTCGTTCTGTGTGGCAAAAGTCAAGGCAACAAAAGGTAAATAAAGATAATATATAAATTCTATATAATTCCATAGGTCAACTACACCTCAATCACAAGTGATTGCAGAAAATGGGAAGGATTCTAAAGACAGGGTCATTTCTTGAACTGAAGTGCCCTGTAATGTTAGGGCACAACAAAGCCCTGATAAGATTCTCCTATGATGGAGGAGCAGCATGATGTTGTGTGTGTGTGTGTGTGTGTGTTTGAGCGTAGATCAGTGTGTATGCGTATGGCCTGATATATGGATGATAACACTAATTAGCTCATTTTGTTTGGGGCACAACACTCATTAAAAACCCAGTGGGACCATTAACGTTACCGTCCCTCCAAAATGCTGCAACCGCCATATTAATCTCCCCAGCTCTCACTCCTAATGGCGACCGCTTCAGGTTGGGTTGCGGAGTAAAATAAATAAGCGAATAAAGAAATATTTGCAAGTGCACATTTCTTGCATTTCTCTTTTCTTCTGCAAGAGACACCCCCCTCCTTTCGCCGTCAATTAATATCCATTAATAGTGAAATTCACAAACACATTCTCTACCAGCACCAATTACTCTATGTACCTTCTGCTCAAGGCTAAACTCTGAAACGGTGTACGCATAAGGATGCGGGATTCACCCGCGCCGCTTTTGACAGTGTTTTCAGCCTTACGCGGTAATGTACCCATAATTCCAGTGCTTCGCCGCAGCTTGCGCTGCCATAAGGCACCACTTACGGCGAGACAGCGGAGTCTGATATCTCAGGCCTGTTAGGATTAGGAGAGTAGACGTAGCATCCTGCTAATAGACCAAACGTGGAAGCCGAACTCTCGAGGGTCGGTCACGCGGAATCTTTAATGTGTCTGCTTTTCGCACCATTTTTCAAACACCACAACCTGTTCAGGGATATTCGTTCAGCTGTGCTTTGCGTGAGACCCGCGATGCGAGCTATCAAAAATCAAGTCACAGTGCATGGCAAGCATCCATTCTTAAATGCCTTCCAGAAATGTGCTCTCCCCGTTCGGCCAGCGAAGAGGAAGCGGCAGTTCGTGCTAACCGGTAACCCGCTCCTCGACCAAGTCAGGCCTGGATGGAGGAGGGTGAAAAGGCTAATATTCTCCATCTCCAAGCTGGATATTAGGAGTGTTGATGAGATCTATGAGTTTGCCATTTGCCCGTGGAGCGTCGAGGCTGCGGCAGAGCCGGGTACCATATGGCTGGTGAGAGATTTCCTCCCTCTTTTCCCCCTCTCTGCGCCTGACAGCTGGATGCCTGCTAACAGGGGACGAGGAGCTTGGCAGCTGCAAGCTGAGAGCAATGCTTTGATGCCGTGCCGCGCAACTAACGCAAACTTTCTACAGGTAGGTGAGGGGAGGATAAGACGTATAGACGGCGAGTGTTAGAAAGGGGCAAGAGGGAGATGGTGTGCCAAGAGAACGGGGAGGAGTGAAAATGCTTCTGGGAGCACATTAAAACGTACAGCTGGCAAGTACAAAAGTGAGAGAGCTGCTTTTTTATATTTTTCTCTTTTTTTCTTTGAGTCAAAGGGGCTTTCATCATCTGAAAAAAGCTTCCTTTGGAAACAATGATGCAGGTATGAGGATGTTTTGAAGAGAATGAATAAAACACTTCATCTCCTCTTTTGCTATTTTAATCAATGCAGAATAAAAGGCAGCTGGTAGAACATCGAATTTCACACGATAGAAAAGCTCTACATAGACATCTGAATTGCTAGATTAAAGAGCGAATGCAATGGTGTTTTTTTTTTTTGGGAAGGGTGGTGATGATTCAAGTGTCTCTGCGTGGAAGGAAATGGATAGCTCCACCATGCTGATGAGTCAAATGTCCCTCCTTTGGGGGAGCTTGTCAGCCCTCTCCTGTGAGAATGGAGAGGGGTAAAGCATAGACATACTCCAGTGAAGATGCCACAGTGCCCTCCACTCCAGATCAAATAACTCACCTCTTATTAATCACGAACCGCTCACTCTAAACAGGAGGTAGTCATCTTCAAAGTGCCACTTATTGTCACTGTCAGCGGTCACAAAACAATGTGGTGGCCTGCTTTAGTTTGTGAGAAACTAAACTAAACTACTCTGGAACATTAAGTATCTAAAAAAGTGGGATGAACACTGCAGAAATGAGGGGGAAAAAATCCTTCTCTAGACAACAAGACGGCACAGATTGGCTGCTGTCAAGTAGTCCAGGTGGTTGTGGCATATTGGTGTTGGTTAAGGAGAGTCCCAAACCTGCACTTTTTCGAAAAGAGTGCTAAACATAGAAAATAATTAATTTAGTCTTTCATTCATAGTCAACATTCATTCAAACCTTACTTGAGAGTAAAGACAGAAGAGGTGTTCAAAAAAAAAGTTTTACCAGGTAAAAAGAGCCTTATTTGGTAACATCTAAATTAATTGTTTTATTCAAAATATTATTTAATTTAACTGAACTAAACTGACTATTATATTATAACATGTCATTTTAGATCAAATAAAAAAACGGCTCGTTTTCATTTGTACAGTGTATAAATAAACCTGATAATAATTATTCAGAATAAAAATTACTTTTTTTAGTGTAACCTAATTTGTCAGCTTGATGTAGACCGTTTAAATAACATTTTGGACTTAATGTTGAGCTAATTTTCTAGGTTACCTTAACAAAACACTTTTTACAAAGTAGCCAGGAGAGGAAAAAAAAAAGATTTAAACAGTTTAACTACTGATCAAAGATGAAAATTCACCTTATCCGTTTTAGAAATGTCTTAGTTTTTTTTTTTTTTTTTGCCCCTGTAATGTCAGATACGTCAATCTTCCTGAACAACCGAAAGTCAAGTCACTGTCTTACACTTTTTTTTCTTTTTCATAATCTCTTACACTGATGTACATCACAGAACTTTCAAATGATTTTAGAATTTAGCATTTAAGTACTATAAGAAGCTCATTTGTTTTAACTCCATCAAAAACATCCATTCTGTAAGTAATTTGGCCCTGCTTTAATAACCTGGTGGAACAGCATGCAAACAGCATGATGCAATCCGCACACGTCCTAATGGAATGTGAACAACGATGAGAACTAAAGTTTTTCAGTGAGCTAGAGAGAAAATGGATATGCTGCAGTCAGATGCAATTAAAAAAGTGTATTATTACATATACAAACGTGATCTATATTTCCCTCCTTCTTTCAGTCCTCGTGTTTTCCCTTCTCGCATTTCTTTCACATATACCCTTCTACACCCCCTCGTTCACCATCATTATTTTAGACATTCATGAGCTTTCCATCCTCACAACACATTGAATGTTTTCACTCATTTATAACTGCATTCATTTTCACCCCTGCCTCACTTCCACCATGTGTTCATCTCTCTCTCATTGTAGTTACTCTACAGCAGACAGGATGGCTTCGCTGGGGCTGCTCTCTCTTGCCCCTGCCTGCCAGTACAGGGGTCTGTTGGGGAGAGGTTTGCCCAACCAGAGCAGTATGTCATTCTGGATCTTTATTTCCCCGAGTTGCATTACCATCCAAATCTTTTGCCTTCATAATCTTAGCGTTCTGCGTTCGGCTCCAAGAAGCGTATGACTGATTTTTTAATTCCCTCCAAGCGCCGTGTTTCTTTCCTTCTGTTTCTCCATCCCCTCGCTCTCTTGTTCTTTATCCCTGTTTCTTCCTCTCTAATTTCATCGCGCGGCATAGCTGTCTTTTTCAATCTTTCTCTTTAGGCTTTATTAGCGTGATCTGACCATCATTTGCTCGTCTCGGCCCTCCCAACCATCCACACTTTTTATTTAGCATGCTACCTCTCTCTTTCTCTCTCATGCCAGCCCTCCCTTCTTTCCCTCCATCTCTCTCTCTCTCCAGGCCCCCTGTTGCTGCCTGCTACCAGAGCCGTGGTGTGGAGTTTGGCTGAAGCCGAGAGGAGCAGCTGGGCCAGGCTAACGGGGAATGATAATGACCTCAGAAATCTGCTCCTCGCTCCACAACAATAGGGTGCTCAGTCTAGTGGAAAATTGTGTTCATCAGCTAGCTCTGCTCACTTACTAATTGACATTGCCAAATATTTTAAGAACAATTGGAATGCACAGGCTAAAAAAAAAGAAAGAAAAAGAGAAAATGAAGATCTTAATCCATGGACTTTTTTTTGCCCAGTTTTCTTTTTTTTACCCTTCTTTCGCCTTTGATTAGAAGATAACTATCGCTAAAATGAAGATGGGGGTGCGGAGAAGAAGAGGCAAACTTTTCATGTCATTATCTGCCTCATGTCAGTGCCGTGATGTTGACACAAAGGCTTTTTTATGTGGCCTGTCAATGGGGTTAGGAGGGAGAGAGGGAAAGACGAGGGGAGAGATACTCATCAGTGCATGATGAATGCCCGTAAAGCCCCCCATCCCACCACAGCATGGCTGGGACTTTGACACATGTGTCTTTCTCTCTAAATACTGCTTTTAATCTGCATAATGTTCTTGCTTTATACCTCTGTAACGTGTGTTTACGCAACTGCGTGAGAGAAAGACGGGTAAACAAGAGAAAGATAGAGCTAGACAGCGAGAAGGGGAGGCAAATGGAGATGGAGGATTCTTCTGTCATGGTATCATATGGCTGGTCCTCCATATTTAATGGGCAATGTATTCACTTGTTCTTTCACACGGGAGGCACCCCAATCATGCCAAAGTTAACTTGTTCAAACAAAGCACCCTCCCACCCAGATATGTCATTTGTATGCGCTGGTTTGAGAGAGAGAGAGAGAGAGAGAGAGAGAGAGAGAGGCGGTTTCATTCCAGAGGAATTCAGCTCTGACAGAGTAAGACAGCTGTCGCCCTCCGCTCACAAAAACCGCAGCACCATCCAACCTTTCAGCAAATAAACTTTTTCTTTTCTCCAGTAAAGAATGTGATTGTCAATAATGACACTTTGCATCTACTTTAGTGCGTACTAATTCAAAACTCTTCGATTTAAGAAATGAAAAGTGATTTTTGTTTCCTTCCTGTTTTCCTCAGCAGCCTGATAATGATATTTTTATATGCCTCAGTCAAGATTGCTTTTTTTTTCCTAACAAGTACATTTAATAGTATACAAGACACCATCATCTCATTTAAAGTGATGACACCTTTCCAGTCGGCTGAAAGACGTCGTATTGATGCATTTAAAATATTAATATTCAAACTCTCTGCCTCCCCCAGTACGACAGCCTTCTGTTGGGGAAAGATAAATATTATGTTTTAATTATAAAAACATAAAACAGAAAATGAAGAGACTGATGAAAAAGCGCGGCCCTGCCAAGGAGGCTTGTATGCAAAGGTAAGCAATGTTTTGGCAAAGACACAAAATTAAAATCTGGTATACTGCATGCGGCTTATGCTCCCTCTCTCTCTCTTTTTCTCCCTCTCTCTTCTTTTCTTTCTCTCTTTCTCCGAGTGGTACACAGCTCGCCGTTGTCTCCATAACCAAGCGGGGAATCCTAACAGGATCATTAAGACATAAAACAGACTGATAAATGTTTCATAAGGACTGCCCGTTGATAGCCTCACAGGGGTACGGTGAGCACAGACAGACGACACTCACGGAAGCTCTTTCATATATACTTCGGAATACAATTGGAATTTTAAATATAGTGGAAAAAAGCAATGCTAATTCCCACTATGGGTAATATTTACAAATTGAGAGAAAGGGAGGAAAAAGGCGAGAAAAGGCGAGCGAGAGTATAACAAGGGAAAGAGAGAAAAAGTGAGCATGCGAAACAGAGAAATCAAATGAGCTGCTGCTAAGGGGAAATAAATTGCCCTTTTATTGTTCAAGCGTGCACAAAAATACTAAGTCTACATTTATCTAAGACACGTCAATCAACAGAGCACACTGACAATTAACACGTTGAATAGAACTTTTATCATTTAAAGACACCAGAGTCCTGACCCACTGTACTGAAATAAAGCAGTATAATAACATTTTTCTCACACACCATGACATTTTTTTTTTAATTATTACACTTCAAAAAGAGATGACAGATTTAAGAGAAAGAACACTGAGCTGCAGAATATGCATAGGAAGACTGAATGCAACATTCAAATAAAATACGAGAAGTGTGGAAAAAAAAAAAGTGTGAGAAACAGATGCATGCTGGGTGAGAGGGCAGAGGGCGCGAACTATAATGAAGGTGAATGATAGGAATAAACATTGACATAATTCTTCCAAGGTCTACAGTTCCTAATTAGCACATGAGAGAGAAATGTAGTCTGTCCTCATTTTAAAGATTTGGGAGAGCAAAAGAGAAAATTAAAGACAGAGAAAGAGAGAGGAGGATGAAGACAGAGAATATGACAGAGATGCCGTTAATGATAAGGAATACTCTTTTTGTCTCACAAAAGCTATTTCATATCATTTCAACTTATTTTCAGTCGCAGCAGACTTCATCAGATGTGTGGACATTTAGAAGTACACTCTGAAATATAATGAGTTCCTGACCACTCAAACATACAGTTGTTTGCAAACTAAAAACTAAATTCGACCGAACTTGAGCAGCATCATTTCTCCTTTTCTAAATTGAACAAATAACGTAATAAACGTCTGAATGAAACTGATGCCATAGGTCAGAAAGGATGAACAGGTCTGTGTCTCTGTGGACAGTCGGGCATGTTGCATAGCAGTTTGGGTTATTTCAACTTTAATTACACCACAATTACATTGTACAGCAAGTCTGCATATGTAATTACTCCAATTTGTAATTGTGTAATTAGATGAATATCCATGCTTTATAACCTAAGGCATCCATTGGCAAATCCAATTTCAATTTGCATGGAGCAAGTGTTTCGCCAAAAACGGCAGCAAGCTGTAAAGACCTGGGGATATACTGATAATCCTTGCCATGTTAAAATGCTGTTCCTCTTAACAATATTTAGACATGGGGGATTCTCAACTGGAGGAAAAAGACAAGGCAGGTTTGAAGCCTTAAGCAACAGAGATCCGGCAGTAGAAAGACAAAATGCTTTTCACTTGCTTTTCTCAAGTTAGTAGTACATGAATCGTGTTAAAGAATGTCTTGAAATAAAAACAAGGGAGGAGTATGAACCCAAGCAACCATGGGTGCCACACAGGGCCTGATATGAGAAATGTCAGTGTACTAACTTTATAAATACACACTATAAAATAATGATTTTTGAAGTTGTAAATAAAACTTGAGTATGTTTTACAACACTGTTTCAGCTTTTAGTATCAGTATTTATATAGGAGTGTAGCATTTGTTTTACAGTCAATCTATATTCAGTGTTAAGCTATGTAACTATTAAGCTATATATATATATACATACACCCACACAAGTATGTGTGTGTGTGTGATGTGTTTTGCCATTCACTGTACGCTTCTGTTAAAGACTTCCTTTTCTCTCTCCATTGCTCTCTCTCTTCCTCTCTCTCTCTCGCAGCTGTCATTCAAAGTCCCACAATAATGAATTCAGAAACACTATCAGGAATGAACCCCCCTTGTTTATGAAGCCCAATTCAGACTGCAGAATCTGAAATAACAATAGATCCCCTCCTCAGTCAAGCCAATCTTGTAATGGTAATAAGAAATAAAAGAGAATAGGGAAAAATGTAATAAACTAAAAAAAAAGAGAGAGAAGGAAAGAGGTGGAAGAGATGTACAGAGGCTGGAAATTCTATTGCACAAGAAGCATATTTAAGGTTGATTATTGAGAGGAGAGGAGAAAGGCCTTTAGAGGACATTTCTGAGGGAACTTTTTTTTTTTTATCTGTCTGTGTTTAAACAAGTGCAGTGTCAAAGACAAAAGCGATTGTGCCGACCTTCTTTCACAGTTGAGATGTTATTGTTGATTACTGTAATTTAAGTTTAACTCAAAATTGCAGTGGGTAGGTGGTTTAGAGGTTGGGTGAGCTTGCTGAAGGGAGACAGCAGATGAATATGCCGTATGTTAAAGAGAGGGTAAAGAAAAAAGAAAAGAAAATCAACACATGATAAAGGAAGTCTGTTCTCTTTGGGTTAGAGGAACGTGCAAGATATTAAAAGTAAAACAGAGGTATGACATGCCACATCCTGTTGCATACTACATAAACATACACCCTTCAGCCTCCTAAAATTAAAACAAAAACATGTGGGTATGTATATACATACATATATAATAAAAACAGGCCATGACATGTATTTTCTTGTTTTACCCTTGCTAATTAAAAGAAATGAAATAATTTTGACGAGAAGAGAAATATTTTCTCCACCTTAAATGCTGGGCTAATAAAGCTATGCTGCATCAAACATTAAAGTACCAGTAGGTAAACAGACAGTGCAACACTTCCTTCCCTGTACATCACACCTTTAGTTTGTAAGGGTTTGTAAAGTACATGTTTTGTGTCATGGCCTGAAAGCACAGCCCCTGAGCATGTGCATGCATACTTTTAAATAAGTATGTCAGAGAATCTGCCAAACTGCCTGCCCCTTACTATGGCATCATTCCCCTATAAACACACGCACCTCCCTGAGCTTGCAAGCAAAGAGACCTGAAGGTCAATCTCAAGACAAGAGGGGGGGCTGGCATTATGCCCGCTTCACTGTGAGAGCTCCATGCCTGCTCCAACTGAGCTGGGTAGCGACGTGGGATTTCAGCTGGTGATCACACTCTACCTTGACACTACCTCACACGCAAAGGGGAGAGGGGCGGGGGGAGTGGGAATATATATGAAAAAAAGTGTATATCTAGTGGGCATTACAAGTAAAACTGTGAAAAAACAGAATTTAATCTACAGAGCTACAGAGTTTCAGGCCACAAAGTTCAGAAGCTGTAAACTGATTATACTGTAGGTTCAACAATCACTCACATTATGAGCTCAGCTACCTCTGGGTGGCACATACTGTATCTGGGAGGGGGGCACAAAATAAGTCAGACTCAAGAATCGTGTGAGAGGATGTTTGGACTTTGCCAAAAAAGTCAAGATTTTCAGCCAAAAATGTAAAACAATATGTGAGGCATGAATGTTACACTGCCCACACCTCAAAAACACCATACCAACAGTGAAGTATGGTAGCATGCTGGGAAACTGCTGTAATTGAGTATCTTAAAATATAAGTAACAGAGGATGGACCACAATATTAGGAAATTCTGCAAGGGACCCTGTTTCAGCCTGCTAAAAATACTTGGGTGAGAGTTAATCTTTCAGCAAGATTAAATTATCCAAATCATATGGCCATATCGGAGATTTCAAAACAACTGAGAATCTGTATCATTGTTTAAATAAATAACATATCAATAAATACATGTATTATATTATATTATATTATTATTTATACATTTTTTAAATAATAACTGTTTTCACAAATGTCCATAAATGTCATCAGACAAGCTAGAGGAAACCTCAGACATACTTATGTACAATAAAAGCTACGAGACTGCCAAAGAATCAATAAATAAATTGTATTTTCATTCTCTGTCCCATGATTCAGTTAGTGCTTAACATTTTTATTATTAAACACTAATCACTTTAATTCCAAATACCCTGCCAATCTAACAAAAGCTTGAGAAGAGTTTATAAAATGCCATGAGCTAAATCTCAAAGTAGTAGTAAGAGAGATGCAAAAGAAAGAAAACTTCCTGCATTAAAATTCACTGGATAATTACTTCCGTAACATACCCTCCTTTCTGTTGAGGAGTGTTTAGGTTTAATAGTCTCTGTAAAGAAAATAGGTTTTATCTTCTTCTCATTTTCATTAATTCCTAATTGGGGTGGGGGTTGTCTGTTATTATTCCTTAGATTAAAATAAACATAGCCCACTGCATGTTCAAACTCATCTCACTACATGAGGGTGATAAGGACTGGGAATAAATAAACAATTTCTTCTTTGCTGTTGAAATTAAGAGCCTTAAGCTGAGCCACTTTTTTCCCTTTTTTTTTGATGACTTAAAAGCACATTTTACCCAGCAAATGAAGTTCATTTTTTTGACCTGCTTTATATGTATATCTTTAATTAGTGTCTTGTTTAGCTTAAGCTAACTGATTATCACATAGACGTGACCTAATTAACAGCCAGGCTGCTTAACAGTGGTGTACCACCCCAAGGAATGAGAAAGTTACCTTTAAAACTTCTGTAATCATTAGCTGCAGCTTCACTTAATCCCACTAAACATACATTTTATCTCACAAGCTCTGAGTTCCACATATGGGGTGGGGTTTTAATCACTCGTAACATGTCTGTACATCCACACAGGTTTTCCATTGTGAGAATGGAATATGGATGTTGATTTTATATAGTTCATAGTTAACAGAGAATTTAATGGATGCCAAAGGATAGCCAAAGTACGGAAACCTCATTAATGAATTAGATTAAGTTCACAGTAAATAAAGACACTAACTCCTAAGGGTGTTTGATAGCTATTTGAACAGTGACATTACTTGTCAAAGTTATGCATTGAATGTGTTACTCAGACTTACGTTGGCATTGCTACATTGCTAGCGCATTTTATCACCTACCCAACCACCTAACAGCAACATCACAATCAGCCATTTTTTGTAAACTGAAAGAACTAACTCTGAAGAATATCAAAGCACAACTGCATTCACTTCATTTTCATTGGTTTCAGTGGTGGCTTTACTGCATTAGCTGTCTATTGTTAATTATCTCTAAATTTGACAGATAACTTTCAAAGCTTTAAAAGGCCAACTGACATATTCTAAAAGACCTTAGCATTTCCTTTATGCAGAGAATATAGGCATCGTGCTAAGGCATGAGGATCAGTGTCTCACTGAGCCTCAGTTGTAGACACAACTAGCATGCTAGTGCTATGTATGGATCTAAATCCCTTGATATGGCCATCACACCAATTTGCATCCCACAGGTTCTTCTTTCTTACCCACTGTGAAATTGCTCTCTTAGGGTTGTAATTCTGCTACTTTGGAAAACTTCCTTTA
Source organism: Barbus barbus (assembly GCF_936440315.1). Taxonomy (NCBI): domain Eukaryota; kingdom Metazoa; phylum Chordata; class Actinopteri; order Cypriniformes; family Cyprinidae; genus Barbus; species Barbus barbus. The sequence goes on along the minus strand of NC_136730.1, from coordinate 28,277,942 downwards.
GATAATTGCTATTTAAATGTACTGATTTAACAGAACTGAATCATGTGACCATCACACGAGTTGTATTACTGTAATGACAGACAGTTGACAAAAAAGCATTAAGGCATTTAAATATACGTATATAGTATGTGCAATGCTGTGGGCTTTATATATATATATATATATATATATATCAGTGGTGTCAAAAGTATTCACATTCATTACTCAAGTAGAAGTATAGATGCTAGGGTTTAAAAAGACTTCTGTAGAAGTTGAAGTATCAACTCAAGTTTTTTACTCAAGTAAAAGTGTAAAAGTACTGGTTTCAAAACTACTTAAAGTATAAAAGTAATGGAAGGAAAAAAAAAATGCCATTAAGGACAAAAGCTTAGGCCGCGGCACAGGGGCCTATTGTGCACTACCCCACCTCCTCAAAAAAACATTTTTCTAAAGGCCATAATGACTATAATGTTATATTAAAATGTTAATGTTGAAAAATGTGGGATGCACTAGGCTACCTGTTTCAGCCGGATATGTGCCCACTGAAAATGAACGCATTTTAGTACAATGCAAATACATTAAAAACCATATATGTCTACTACTGAGCATTAACGTGTTTCATGGAGCGGAAGATATGATGACTAGTTGCCTGTAAGTATTGTAATGGTGCAAAAAGTCAAACTTCAGAGGCATGTCATCAATAACCTTTATTGGAATGTAAATGTACATCCAAGCTTAGCTGCAGGAATCTGTGAGGGCAACGGACGAAGAGAAAGCACCCGTTTGATAAATGAGCCAGTAGTGGAGAAATAATAACTTTTAAGAAATAATCTTTTTTGAGTGTGACGTGATTTGTGTCATGTGCAGGTGCGATGGATCGCGTACAAACCAATAGGGTGTCGGAATGGTATAGGTTTATATTCTCATCCAACCACAATTCACTCTATCCGGATGGCGCGATTTATCTGCATAGGTTTTTATTTTATTTTTTTTGAGCAATGACCAAGGGCGATGCTAGGATTTTCATTTTAGGAGGGCTCAGCCCCCTATGATGGTATAATAATAAAAAATAAATAAATATTTACAAAAAAATGTATTAATAGGGTAGGATGGTATACTAAACTTATTGCAGTATTCCACTGTATTGCATAGATGGGTATAACATCCGAGTACAAGCCAAATACAAGTCTACCTGATCTCACACACACACACACACACACACACACCTGTTTACTGTACAAACCAAAAATGTTACTGTTTGCATTACTAGTACAAATCTTTTTCTATGCTCAAGTACAAACATAAAACATCATATCACTTTAAACTTACACTGACTATCCATATTAGCAATATAAACAACACAGCTATAAGGCTGGACAATGGATTGGTGGGTGCTGTGATTAACTTTTAAAAGTAAAAAAAAAAAAAAAAACAGCAAAACTGAAGCAGTCTGTGAGAAGGACACACAATGTTTCAATCTCTGTCAATCACTCTGATATGCAATTAAAATGACTGCACTGACTGAGAGCTGTCTGTCACTGTCTTTAATCACTTCTATGCATAACTGTATGGTAGTTAATGCCACATGCGCTGTAATATTAAGTTCTATATTGAAAGCTAAATTTTCAAATGAAAATAGCAATAACGTGATCGTTTTATAAAGTATGCGTATAATGTGTTAAGGGCTTTCGCTGAAGGAAACAGCTGTGGTGTGATGAGTGGTGAATGCAGCAAAAATTTTACAGAAGATTGGAAACCGATTGCTCTCCCATGACTTTTTGTAAACTGTATTTAAGACAAAGAACTGCACAGATGTAAATATTATAACAATCTATCGATAAACACACACCTTGTCCTCTCTTCTGCGCCGCAGTCTGTGGATTGAAGAACGCGCAGAAAGATGGGGAGGAGCCGAAGTCTGCTGCCGTTTGAAATTTAAAGGGGAAGAATCGCAAGATTTTTAGAGGGGCTGAGCAGAAATTTAGGGGTGCTAAAGCCCCCCTAAAAATGACCTAGCAACGCCCATGACGATGACAAGCCGGAATGAAAATGAGCCGAAATGAAATAGGAGTAACGAGGCTATTTTTAAAATGTAAGGAGTAGAAAGTACAGATAATTGCGTGAAAATGTAAGGAGTAGAATTAAAAAGTCGGCTGAAAAATAATTACTCTAGTAAAGTATAGATACCCAAAATTTCTACTTAAGTAAGGTAATGAAGTATTTGTACTTCGTTACTTGACACCAATATATATATATATATATATATATTTAAATACCTTAATTCCTAGATTTACTTTTAAGTCACTCAAGCTGACTGATACTTTTCTTACCTGAAGATGGAGAAGAAGGGTGGGGACTGTCATCCTGCACACTGCCCGTTTGGGAGTGTCCACCTCCAGCACCGCTTTCCTCCGTCACATTGGAGGAGCCTGGGGTGGTGGATCGGCTGATGGACTGAGATTCAGGGTCGCTAGCTGAGCCACGCCTTTCATCCAGACCATGCTGGGAGCTGTCTTCTAGGGTTCGACGGTCCTTGCTGTGTACCCGGGAGTGGACCACCATCTGGTGGTAGGTTCTAAAAACTCTGCCGCAGTCAGGACACTCAGTTGTTTTCTCTTTCAAGCCAGCCAGGCTATACTCAAGCCCTTGGCCCAGGCCCAGACCCCCATGGTGAGGCAAGAACTCACGGTGGCTATCAAAGCATACACCCTCATCTTTCAAGGGCATCATGCCTCCACTTGTCTTCACTCCATGAAGGACATCAGGGTGTTGCTTCTGCTTGGAACCATCACTAGAGCCTAAGGTTGGGTGATCAAGCTTGTCTTGTCCAAAGTGAACAATACCAGCTGCACTGGCAAGTTCATCTTCTTGTCCATGCCCTTCATGGTGCTGCTCTTTTGGCATGAAGGAGCGTTCCATAGCCATTCCACGTGCCATGATTTGCCAGGCTTGATAGCTGTTCAGGGGGTCCATCTCTGCCACCTTAGCTGCAGCTTGCAAGCGCTCCATACAGCTTGACTTCAGAGGGGGCACCAGGTTCAGGCAACCCAAGAGTGAGCGCTTTTCATTTTCTCCTAAGCCATGGCCCATGCTGGCCATTGGGCCCAGGAGCTTTCCAAGCATCTCCTTCTCCTTCATAGCTATACCAGCCTTGGCCAGCATCTGCTGCTGATGTTCAGTCAGGCCCTGCTTGTCGGGTGTGAGGAAGCCACTTTGTAGACAAGAAATGTAACGTGAATATAGGTTGGCATGGGCTTCTTGAGCCAGGCTACTCATGCTGTTCACAGAGGGTCTGTCTTCACCAGCTCCTCCACCAACAGGGGGCTTGCTCTTGATAGCCAGCTTGTTGAGATGCACCTTCATGTGATTCTTAAGGAACCAGGGCTCCTTGAAACGGCGTCCACAGATCTGGCAGCAATGTTCGAAGGAGTCCTTGTGTTTCCGCATGTGGCCTTTCAGAAACCAAGCTTGACTGAAGACCTGGCCACAAACCTCACAGCGAAATTCATTGTTGGGCTTCTCTCCATTGCCAGCTCCTGTGCCTTGTCCCTGGGCTGATTCTGCTGTGATGTGGGTTTTCTCCACATGGGAGATGAGGTCCTCCTCCTGGGAAGCAGCAAATTCACACAGCGTACACTTGTAGGGCTTGTGGAGAATGCGAATGTGGCGCTCTAGTTCCTCACGCTTCTTAAATTTACCCTTGCAAAAAGTGCACCGAAATCCTTGGGGTGGGTTGAGGGCTTGCTCATCTTGCAGGTTGGTACCCGCAGGCTTAGGTGAGGCAGACGGCTGGCTCAGTCCATCAGACGAGCCACCAATACTGGTTGGAGTGAGCAGGCCACAGGCAGAGCCAGGCTGCTGCTGGTTGGGACTCTGGATACCCAAGTGGGGTGGAAGAGGGGGTTGAGAGGGTTGCAGCAAGCTGCTCCTCATTTGTTTATCACGTAGAATGGCCCTCTCTTCAAGTTCATGAAGCAGCCGGTTTTCCTCACGTACGCGACCACGGCCCTTACCAAGATTTCCCAGCTTATGGGTGCGGAGGTGGATCTTCAAGTTACCCTTTTGAGCAGCTCTGTGGTCACAATAGGGGCATTTGAAGGGCTTCTCTCCAGTGTGTGTACGCATATGAAGAGACAGAATGCTGTTGAAGCGGAAGCGCTTGCCACATAGCGGACAGGGGTATTTGCGGTTCTTGCGGGCATCATCTTCTATGTCATTCATCTGGGACATGATTCCCAAGTTCTGCCCATTGAGAAATTGTTGCAAATCAACACGGCCATTGAGACCACTCAGGGCACCCACATCCATGTCACGATTAAGCTGGTTGGCCAGTAAGGCCATCTGACTGCTGATTGGCTGACTAGCTAAGGCAGCGTGGGTTTTCTCATCCAGCGGGGTGGCTGCCTTTTCCTCTGGAATCTGTTGGCGACTCTGTAATTCAGGAAAGGCATGACCCAGCTGAGCAGTCAGCTGATGAAGTTTCTGACTGATTGGGTAGCGGCCATTAAGTACTGCATTGCTGAGATGGGTGTCAGCATCCGGGACCACCGAGGACACACCAAGGCACAAACTAGAGTCCTCCATCCTAAAGGACAAAAGACAGAAAACAGGCATTAAGTGAACACACACCTCCTTATAGCCTTAAGGCATCACTAGTAAATGTATTGTATTATCACTGTGCACAATCAACAGGAAATACTGCACAATATATCAATGAAAGTAAAACGATATGCGGAACGTCACATACATAGTAACAAACATTCATAATAGGAGTAAACGTGCAACAATTTGAACAGAACAGGTCACAGCAGACTATCTTAACTTCACCATTGTCTGAGAACTGTTCATGAAGAACACCCACTCTGCTCTCAGATTTCATGAAAAATAAAGACCTTTTCTCTTAGACCTTTAGAAATACTGTATAGTGCGGTGAAGGTCATATTTCCAAGTTAAATAGCATCACAGCGTCAAGTCTGTCTTAGGCATTAGCACAAACACAAAGGTGTTTCATTTTTTGCTGAAGTGGGTGTAGGGGTGGAAACAAAACAGTAGATATATTCTTTTGTGTGGATCTACATCTCCGATTATATACTGGCAAAGGAAATCACACCATACGACAGTTAATTCAGTTCATTCTTGAGGACCCCTTTGTGTGTCAGCAGTCTGACTATGGTGTGAGGAAATGGTTAACAACGATGACTGCACTTCAGTGACAAGTGTGAAGAAAAAAAAGAGTGAGTTCATCTCCCTCTGATTTATGAAGTACTACATGTACTCTCACACTTGGGGAGAGAAGCTGCAACTCTCAGAACTTTTTCTCAAACAGTAACACAATTTTGGAGGCAATAATTACCCAGTAAACACGGCAAGGCGCCGCATAATTAAGCTACTTGGTCCCATCCTATCAGAATCCCTCCAATTACACGCCTTAATGAAACGGAGCAATGGTATTGTCATGAAGCCGCCGCAATACTACAATTATGATATTAACAATAGCACTTAAAACCAAGGGGTTACTCCAGTAAACACAAGCCCTTATCTCACTGCTGCGACACTTGTCTTGGCGTAATTTTCCATTAAGAGGCACATTACGTTTGATGCAAATCATTGTTTGTTCACCTTCTTTTTTTCCCCTCTCTCTGTTCTCTCACTCTCGTATGGCTTCCGATGAGAAGAAAACAACAGTTGGCATTATTGAAAGGGTTCCCAAAGTATCAGAGGCTTCCCAGTCCTTTAAAATGGCCACAGAGTGGCCCAATGAACCGTCAGCCTAAAATGAATACATGAGCAGTGTCTGTTGTCATCTGGATAGCGTGTGCTTATTTAGCATGCTACTCACCATCTTAAGGAAGGATAATGATGTTGCTGCATTCCCCTGCAACTGACAGGGTCAAGCTTCAGAAACAATAAAGTGAGTTTTGCTTTGGTCAACAAAATACTGTATAATATCTCATTAAGCTGATTAGTATGCTGCCTGGTAACGGTGGCTATGCGCTTTAACACATGATTATGAATGTGAAATAAATGCACTGTGGTCATTTTAAAAAAGACAATGGCAAGAGCAGGTGTTCAGGAAACTGCGTCCAGAATAATGGAGATGAGAGCTTTCTCTTCTCTCCACATTATTTGGAAACACATGCTGGTTTGTCTCTCACACACACATCGCCTGAGGAAGGGTACAGTGTTCTGGGCCAGGAACCCACACCCTTTGGTCATTAATAAACCTTTTAAATGGTGCAGATTGACCCAGTTTACTTATTAGAGAGGGTCTACCTAATGACTCAGCACCTGGGCTGCTGACACATTATATTTCACTTTTCCTCATGGCAGTATGACAGCTCCTGTACATGCTTTCACATGACCCAATGCACAGGAAAACAAACAACTGATTTCTTTGTTGACAGGCAGCAGCAATTCCGACAACCAGTTGAAGGAACCTACTGGTCTGGTACAAAAAAAGCGCATTTCTGGAGACAAATACACAAAGACTAACAAACCAGCACACACACACACACACACACACACACAGTCTGCAGTAGAAGGCAGTGGGCTTGGAGCACATATTTGCTGATGCTCATAAGAACTCTAATAAGGGCCGCCTGTTCTTTAGCTATTTGCTCTTCCTACGCCATGTCGGTTGCAGTCTTATCTCCCCAACATGAATAAAAACACTGAGGCCACTTCCAGTCACTGCTAAACACACTGTGGGCTGCTGCTGAATGCCATTCCTCTTTTGTCCAGAGCTATAACTCTCAGGAATTTAAAAGAAAAAAAGGCTGGAATCTGGATGCGAACAATACACTGTAGGTGTATTATGTATTTAAAGACTGGGTATGTTATAAACACACTCACGCGTGTAAGCACGTGCACTGAAAATTATACATGGCTAAGCAGTTCTGTGAGGATTTCTGATATTCAGCAAAATGTAATACAGGAGTAAATGCAACACAAATATAAATCACGGACGGTTCGCTCTGCCAGGTCATCTAATTAAAGCAACGGTCCTCAGACAAAGGTCTAAAAGTGCTGCGTGATGTTTGGGTTTAGTGCGACGCCTTATGACTTTCGTTTCTTTGGGTAGCAAGTTGTTCAAATTGCTCTTGTCAACATTGCAGCAAATCCTGGCAGATACCAGACGAGGCCCTTTTTGAATGTGGTTAGCATGCCTTCTGCAATAGAAATCTATGATTTAAGCGAGGCATGATGAGCAGTTGCTCATTTGGAGAGATAACTGCTTGCCCTTTTCTTCAATTTGATTTCTTTCTTTATCTTTACCATATAACAAAGGCAGATAGACAAAGGAACAATGTGAAATGAACTGACGAATCCAGTTTGTTTTTGAACATAGCCTCGCCTGACGACTGTATGCAAATGAAGTGCATTAATATGCCTTCCTTGCTCCCAAGTCATTTCATTTTTTTTTCTGATTAAAACGGACATTTCATATGGTTAAAGAGGTGTCACACGCACAAACACTCACTTCTGCAGAGGCAAAGTATTAAGTTCATACAGTATGTGAACGAAAACGCCTGGCACAAATACACCCACAAACAATAACACACACAGTCTGCAATATTTTAAAGAGCATCTATAAATAAATTAAGAAATGAATACATTAATAAATAAATTTGATACTGGGAATACTTTAAGAGAGGCATCACTACGGAACAATTATCAGTAAAGTGCATATTTTCCACAGTATAATTAGCAGAAACTCCAAGCCAAAAGCCTTATCTCAAACAAAACAAAGTCATTAAAATCTAAATACATCTGCTCTTAAACATCGCCATGCTTAATGCATATCTGAAAATGCCTCTGAACCAAATTTGCAGAGCAGCAAGCACATTTGGGGGGAGGGGGGCATTTTGTCAAAATGCATACACTGTCATTTTAATTCAGAAGAAAGCTGAAAAAAATGCTATGTGCAATTTTCTTCTTCACGTTTCCATGTGGTTGTTCATTTACAGCTATACCTATAAGCAAATTTAAAACACTCCACTTCATATATCTACAGCACAGGTTAAGGTTTCTCAACACATTTCTTCAGCGATGCACGTCTCTGTTATCTGCATTTGTAGGATGCCCTGCAAAGTTTCACTGCCTATCTTTCCTCTGTTAGAAATGCTAATGCCTCACCTATTTGGATCAGTGCCATTGAGTCGTGGCCCACAGCATGTAGGCCTGACAGCAAACACGGTGGTGGCTCCTTGTCCCAGACAAGTCTCCCTCTTCCCCCTCCTCTCTCCCACTCACTATCTTCAGGCTGGGGCAGCTGGGTTAGCCAGGAGCTAGACGAAACGATCAAGTCTCAGCGGCCTGATACTACCTGTCACACGTAGCGTAACAGCAGCAGCGTGCTCTAATTAACGCGTGCACCACCGCCGTGTCTCTTGAAAAGCCACTGAGACTTCCTTTAGTGCACTGTCACACAGGGCCCAGTGGCATGCAGCTTTACAGTCTGTGGTTAATACTGAGACTTTCAAGCAACATGGCAAAACAACCGGATTTATGTCTTATCTTTACCTCACTTTACATCACATTATGTTCTCTTTTGCAAGCTCTGCAAACCACATCTTAATTAGAGTGCACATGGCAACATCAATGCTGTCCTTCTCTTCTTATCTTTGCTTTGTCAAGCAGGGCCATTGTTTTAACACCAGAGAGCACACTGTGAGATTTACGCCTGAACATCACATTTTATGAGCATATAGCATGATCTATATATCACCATGAGAAATACAAATACACCAGTGTACTTTGTGGCAAACGTGATGCACTGGCATTAAACAAAGGTGCATCTAAGATATTTGAACTGATTGTGGTTTCTGATAGAGCCTGCAGTAAGAATTGCAAAGTGCATGAATATGTTTTGCATTATCTGGCAGTTAGATAGCTTTCGGGAGGGCCCGAAACGTCAAGGTGAACACGACTAAATTAAGGCCTCTGTAGCGACAAAATATTACATTAAACTTGAGGTACCTGTGCGCGTTCGCGTCCTTGAGCTGGTCCTCTAGTGGCTTCTCGCAAATCAACATGGAGGGCAGAATCAAGGTTCCATATAAAACACACACACACACACACACACACACATGCACGCACACAAGTAAGCTTCAGCCTTGAACGGACTCTGAACAAAGAGTTTTTAAGTGTACAGCTAACCTCAAAGTGGACATAAAACCCATCTAATCCTTAAATGTTCTAGATTGCACAGCATGTTCAAGCCCTTAATCAAATAACACAGAACAGATCTGGCTCTTTCGGGCTTTGCGCCGTGATATAATATAATGGTGGTGTCCTTCTGCATGCTTGTTTGGGAAAAGTATGTGTACATTTACAGAAAACGGTGCTTTCAAGGGGGGAGAAGGCATCGACAAGTAAAACAAACTGAAGTCAAAGTATTCACAAGTTGAAATGAAAATAAAAATATAGATTGCGAGGCCATTAGCTGCTCTGTTATTTTGAAGCTTTATCGACCGGAATCCATTGACTAATTACTATAGCTGATTAATTAATTATGAAAGAGGTCATCGTTATTGATAAATCAATCATTATTTACAGAAAGTGCAAAAGTCAGTTTTATTTCCTCCGAATCATTAGCGGCCCCCATAAAAAAACAAAAAGGAATGAACTCTTCGATGAAAATGGCTGCCATATGCTGCATATTTAATGGATGGAAACAGCACTGCATGCTACGCACCTACGGGAATTTGGCCAGAAACACACAATAACAAAATCATAAACCGATAGCAATAGTTAAAATCATTGCACATTTATCAGCCAGGTCCGATCTGTCCTTCTCTCTCTCTTTCTCTGCCCATGTTTAGCCTGTTGCAGGTGGTCTTCAGAATAGTTCTAATTAATCCAATAAAACGTGGCTTGTTTTTCTTCCTCCCGATGCTCTTTGACTGAACTGGATTATTAGTGGCTGTAATGAGGCATTAAGCAAAGGTTCCCAGCACAAGACCGAAACTGAATCAAACAGAAGAAACGCACACAGCCTGAAAGGACCAACTCGTTCTCATCCAGCAAACAGCTTGCTGCATGATGCAGGTTGTTTTCTTATTTGTGGTTAGACAGTAAGTGACCTAATTATACCTAGTTCATAGGTTGTGAAGCCACCACAGACAAATTGTTACAGTTACAAATACACACGGGTCGCCTTGCCTTCCTCTCTACACAGCTCCCTTCTGTTAGCTCAGCCCGCAAAACTCTCTCAGTCTCTGTCGGTGTCTGCTGTCTCGCACAATATGTCATTGAGAGCGTCTTAAGAGAACATTTCAACAGGTAGTTCAGCTTTCAGCTCATCTCTACAGATCAGTATGAGCCCTTGAAAGGATGAGCAGAGAGAAAAAAATGCTGCTGCTTTATCCTGTGTGTCTGACAGGCTTGTTGGGATGCCAGGGGAGGGAAGATCAGTGGGAGACCAAAGAATTCCCACAGTTCATTGTCCTGGCCTGCTGCATCCTCATCCTCATCATCATCCAGAGCCGGCCTGAAACTCAAAGCCTCCCTTTATGTTAAACATGTGCAGCATTATCCCGAAGACCAGCAGATGTGCTCTGTATGTGTGTATATATGCGTGTGCGAGAGAGGTACAATGGTAGTCACAGCGTGTCGAGCCTCCTGCCTGTAGATCTCAGACTGTGAGAGGGGGAAAAAGATGGATAACTGAGCATTAGTTAAATTGTAGAGGTGGGATAGAGGGGGTCTATGCATAAAAAGTGGGAAAGCTACAAAGAAAAGTGATACGCTGTTCACCTCGCTCGCAAACAAAGAAAGAAACAAAGTCAAGTGACCGGCGATGAAGGCTAAAGTAGCATAAAACATACTTCGCTAAAGGTCAACACGTGACGATTCATCTCTAAAAATTTCCCTTGTGGTTTCCGCCCACAATTAGGGAGAAATTTCAATTGTGCATGAAGTGGCAGACACTAAAGACTGAAAAGGAATCATTTAACCCTGTCTGACCTGAAGATCTTTTGGCAGTCCCATCAGAAACACAGGGATGTGTCTTCGTGGCAAGGCCGAGCGAGTCGTGTTCGAACCAGCCGTCATGCATGACTACACCTCAGCACAGAAAAGCCGAAAAACAATGAACGCAGTGTGGCGATGGGCAAAAGGGCCATCATCCAAACCTTACATCATCTTTCCTTCTGCTCAGAACAGCAACTCTGGGACAATGCTGATGGAAAAAAAACAAAATAAAAAAACACCCTACACCCCTCCACCAAAACTGCCATTGTTGTATGAAGCTCTGAACTTTTAAAGAGATAACTGACCCAGAAATGTAAATTATGTCATCATTTACTCCCCCTCATGTCGTTCCAAACCTGTATGCTTTCTGTAGAACACACACACAAATATATTTTGAAGTACGTTCTGAACAATCAAACGCTTCTTGACGTGTGGACAAAAGACATTTTTCAAAATATCCTCTTTCGTGTTTTACAGAAGAAAAAAGCCATCATTTGTGGGTGAACTATCCCTTTAAGGCACCAAAGAGGACCTGGCTAAATGCGACATGAAGCTGTATCACAATCGCTTATTTGACTGTCTGAAGGTGACAGTCTGTTTTCTCTCGACACCCTCTCTACCTCTCAGCCGCGGCGAACAAAGATTACCTTTGTGGAAAACTTAAATGTCAACGTAACCCCCAAATAAGTGAATATCAGAAATAATTGCTGTTTTCTTCTCGCACATGCTGGTTTTGTGCGTATGAGTTTTGCATAATGACTCCAACAAGGGGTGTTGTTTTGACAGGTGCTGAAATCGAGTCGAGAGGAGAGGGAGACAAGGTTCAATTTAGTTTGTGAATCTTTTAATTGTTGCATGGCTAATTAAAATAAAAAAGAAAAAAGGAGAAAAGAGAGAAAGAGAAAGAGAGAGAGAGATGTGACTCAGAGTTTAATGTTGCATGTGTGCATACATCGGTCCTGAATTGTGTTCAACGTAAGACAGACAGTACAGGAGAGAAAAATCTGCCGCTACTTCAACATACTTACAGCTCTTCAAAACCGCAGCCTGTAGTTTGGAGTTTTCACAAAACAAATGTATGGCTAATTAGAGATACTCATTAAGGGAGGCAAGCCAAGTAATTATTTTACATCATGCCGCTGTTAATTGAATGATTCTTCAATGTCTTTTGAAAATATCTCCTTTTTTGTCTCTCCTTTTTCCCCCACACACAGAAAGAAAGGCGAAAAGACTATAAACAGGTACCGTAGCCATATGCTCTTGAATGAAAAAGTACTTCTGTCGTAGTAAATGGACTTTTTAAATATTGAACCGCTGCATGTCTTTTTAATATGGCTGATGTTAAATCTTCTTTATTCTGTCACTTTGATAAACTCCCTGAGCTATACTGAGAGTTTCACTTTTGTGAGAAAGTCTATGCGGAGACGTACGGTTACGCAAGCATTCTCTGTCCATAGAGCATGTTTTTAAAAAGCAGCCCTTTCACATCCTGTTTAAGAAAGCCACTAATCTTATCAAAGCCATCAGGAAGTCAGAGTTGACTGGAAATGCTCAAGACTCTTTGTACATGTTAAAATATATATTTTTTTCTTTTACTTCATTTTATTTGTAATTCTTTTTGTCTTCTGCTCTATTGTTTGTCCGTGAATGGTAAGACGAGATAGGCCTACTAAAGCTGTTTCTTCTCTCCACGGTCGCTCATCACTGCTAAGCAGAAGAGGAATACCTTGGTGGGTGAGAGTATGTTAAAAAGCCTCTCTTTATTAAGAGAAAAGTGTGTTTTATTGTGGGCTAATTGTGAAGGGAGGAAGTGTGTGTGGAATGGGTGGACTCTGGAGAGAGGGTGGAGGACCTAAGGGAGATCAGGGCACATGTTTATTTATCAGGCTTTATCGGAAATGGTGAGGTCACAGATCCCAGCAGGATCAGAGACAGAGAAAGAGAAAAACGCTGCTCGACCACAAGCCGGGCAGAAAACGTTTACCTCCATGCCAGCATTACGCTGTCACACAACTATGATTAAAGACCAAAGCAGAGCTGGTCAAACCTCAAAGGCTTTTGTTTATATATATGAAAAAAAAGGTTTATTATTCATGCAACAAAAAAGCTACATTCACTGTTTCTTTTTATGCAGAAAGCAACAAAAATAAGCAGGTGTTGAACAGTCTGTAGCTTAACTGATATTTTTCCATGCAAATTAACATTTTATACTTCATGTTTCAAGAAGCCATTTAGGATAACGCACTGAGCAGAACTTAAAGATCAAGTGTGCAATTTTTTCAATGTTATGAATAAATGAATAAATAAATAATAAAAATACACAGAGCCATCTATGAGTAGACCATTAGTAGGTTGATATCCCCTAAAAGTGTAAACGCCATCAAAACACTGCTTTTGAGTTGTTTTAACCTTCATGACCAGAAAGACATAGCAACACTAACTCAACCAATAGCAAGTTTTGGGACTACTGATGTATCCGACAAATCACAGCTGGGGAAGTTTTTGGAAAGCCTAATTATTACATAATCATTTCATCTTTTAATCGCAGTTATTTTCAAGGGGAATGGTTCTCAAACTTTCAAGCAAGCGAGCCCTATAATGACATCGAAGAGAACTCATGACCCACAATAAACTACAGAATATACACACACACACACACACACATATATATATATATATATATATATATATATATATAGTTCTTTTAGAAACCTTTATAAATTTTGTTTGTATGTTTTTTTTTTCTCTCATAGCACCTCAAAATTATTAACCAATGGTTTAAACACCAGTTTTCTACAGCATTTAAAAAGAAGGCATAACTCTTACATTCCCTATATTTAAACAATCCATTGTACTAGCAGGAACAAAAGCCTGACAACAAGGTACCAAATACATGGCCCCACTGCACAGGGTCAAAGCCAAGTCCACTTGACCTGGAAATCATAGCCTGTCAGTGTAAGGCCCTCCACCTGTGGCATTTGGGCATCGGAGTTTAACTGATGGGGAAGAGACAGAGGCTCAGTTTGTGAGAGGTCTGGGTTGGCCAGCACACCAGATTCCACACGTCTCCTCACTCAGTCCCTCGTTCTGCTTCCCCTGGCCAGCTCAACACATTCTTATCCTCTTCCCTGCCCTCTGTGACCTTGAACATGATAACACATTCATCCTCTTTCAGGGGGGGCTGCCACGGTGACCCGCAGTCAACGGGAGAGGAGGAAAGCAAAGGGAGAGAAAGGAAAGATAAGTTCATAAAACCAAGGATGTTTTAGTGAAAAACGACCTCCCGGTATCTCTCAGTCCTGAGAGAGATGCGAGGTAGGCACGTGGCCACGTGGGGAGGGATTACAAATATTTCTCCCTTCATCTGTTTTGGTTTGGTTCGAGCTGCCATGTTAACATGTTGTAAGTGTTACCATCGCTCGCCAACGCACCTCGCGTGCTGATCTCCGTATGAGCATTGCCGGGGAGGTCGTGACCTCTATGCGCAATTTGGCTGTCAGAAGCTACACAGCAGCCGGGTGAGAAGATAGGAGGTTTTTATAGTGTTTATACGGCTGGTTTACATTAAAACAGATATAAATATACTGGTATTATGAGAAGGAAAAAAAATGAATGCAATTTATCCTTCAATAAAAAAAGAGGCAGACATTTTCTGTATTTATTGAATATTTATTATTTTATAATTTTTTTTTTTTTACAAAAATACATTTAAAGTTTACTTTATTCTTTATAACTTTATTTGTATGCTATGTTGATTATAAAATCTGTTAAATAAATAGCAATTGAACTACAGCATATTTGGGTACTGTTATTAATGTTTAAAAATGTATATTTCCATAAAATATCAAGTCAGAAGTTTCTCTGCATAATTTACAGCAACAGCTGAGACAGAATTGCTTTCGTTTGTAAGCAAAATGGAAACTGTATCTCAACAATACCAAAATAAATGTAATAGAATCAAACCTAATCGAAAATTGTAATTGAATTACATTGAACGCTTGTGAATCAGAATTAAATTAATCTGGAAACAAATCTATCGATAAACAGCCCTAGTAACCATTGTGACACCTGTTACACTAGGTTGCCTAACACGGATGTAGATCATCAGGTCTCTTTCACGTGATTGGCTGTGATGAAGCCAATCACTGAGCTCTGAGGACAATATCATCTCTGCCTTCTGCTTAACACACACACACACACAAGCACCCTTAACCCCTTACATGACCTGACACCGGCACCCCGCAAACATCATCCCCATCAGTAGAAAGGTTTAATTTTTCACTCTCCGCCATTTCAGAAGACCCTGACTCTTGTTTGTGTAGCCCCCTCCCCTCGATCTTGCCTTCCCTCCCTCCCTTCCTCTCCCCTCTCCATATTTTCTCTCCTGCATCTGATTAAGTTAACAATGTGGCGTTATTTGCATGCTGATTTGGCGAGGTCCCTCTCCTCCCCGCTCGCTCTCACAAACACAGGGGCTGGATCGCGGTAATGTGATAGCACAGCAGCCAGCCGATGCAATCTCTACCCCCTCCTCCAAACCCAGGTGTGTGCTATCCACTTCCCTCTTAATTCCCTCCATGCTCATATTTTAGTCCCTCTTTATTTTTTCTGTCGTTCTGTGCCTTGTAAGGGTTGTATTATAATCAAATCTGGTGCAAAAAAAGGTTTGAGGAGGGGGGGGATATCCTGTCTTTTTTTATTAATTATAGACGGCAGCTGATGCGAATGTATTCCGAAAGCATCTTCAAAATAGGTCGGCATACAGTTTTCTATTCTTATCACATTTAAATGTCAACATGGTGCAAAGCTCTACAAATTAGTTCAGGCAGACTTCAACCCCCATTTAACATTTAAAGCTCCGCTCAGTAAGCCCCCAATGTGTGATTCAAATCAGTTTACACACACATAAAAAGGAAGCGGTGCGTCTTTCAAACTTCTCATTTCAATACTGATATTATTGCCAACCTTTTGCCAGAGAATAGGCTGGCAGAGAAGGGGGGGAAAGAGCCACGAGATGAAGCAACAGAAACAATGCATTAGCTTTCATGAATTATATATCCGCCTTCATTCTGAGCAGAATCGAGGATTTTCTGAGCCTATGCATATATCCTAGACAGGAATGAATAAATCACGACGGTGGGGTCATTTCTTTTTACATGCATTGAAAGCCATATCGGGATAATAATGTCCACATAAAACACTTACTGTGGCTCATTTGGAATGCAAGCGATGCAAAATTCTCCCCGATTCTCGTATGTCAATGGAAATGTCCCGAGGAGAGCTGCTGTATCAGGACATTTATTTGTTACAGAAGATGGCAGAGGCGAATATTGAAGGACTGGGCTATTTCTGATGACACCAGAATTCTGACTTGATTTCTGAGCTTAGTTTACTTTACAGCCACAGGTCTATGTCTACCACATAAAAGGAGGGTTGTATTATTAAACGCCAGAGAGGGTATTAAAACACCTTAACATGTTGTAATTCAAGCAAATTGACTCACAGCACGGCTACTCCTTAACCGTTGGCATCTGTTCTCGGAAGACTTCTCTTCGCTAGAGCAAGGATTCTGTCCCAGCGCCACGGATCGGAGCGGGCTGCCCTGTCGCTCAGTTGACTCAGCATTATAGGGCGAAGAGGCTAAGGGCCCTAGGGATGAGTTTCACACCTCTAGCTGTTTTATGCCATCGAGCACCATGCATGACCCTGCAAGTCTGCTCCAGACAGCCCTGGAGGAGCACTCGCTAGGCATGTGAGAATAGGACGTGCTCCTCATGCTTCATTACCCAAACGTCCTATCTGAGTCCCCCAGTCACCATCGGCAGAGCAGAAAAGGCTACGGACGTGCCTCCGTGGCCTCGTATACCCACTCCTTCGTTTTAGCCTAACGTGCTTCTTCTACACCAAGGGGTTCTTTGCTATCCAAAGTCCTTTGGCCAGGATCGGTGTTCATGTATGTTGTCTCAAAGCTGCCGTTACCCAGCTGTCTTTGAAACACAATCTTCTAAACCTTCTTGCCTGACATGCCTGTCAGATTGGAGGGGCGCCAAACTGTTGAACCAATGAAGCAACAAAAAACATTTACCTGATCCAATACCCCACTTATTCTTCCATTCGCCTCCAACTGGACATGCCAGTGCAACATCTTCACCTTTCCTCCTAAAAAGAAGGCAGACTCCCTGACCAATCCTCAGTCACCCTCTTTGGCTGTAGCTGGAACAGGTCTTTTAAGTGTGCTATAAAGTCTATTCGCTCTAAATGTGCTCTAGGTGTGCCTAATATGTCCGCAGCTAAATGTCAAAAGAGTTATATATCCCTTTATGCACAGAAGGGCCCTGAGGGCTTTAATTGACTATGGTGTAAAGGGAGTTGAGGAGGGGTGAAGGAACATGATGAAAATGAATACTGTTCATTATCAGACAAACAGAGCCCAATGGCGCTCCTAAAATTGGCAGGGAGCGAAGATTTCCCAATGTTAAAGCACATTTGTCCGCAGAGTAATTATCGGACTGAACTTTCCATGGCATTGTTTCAAAATTATGAAGAATTATGCATTTTTCACATTTAATGTGTGTGAGTGGCAGAGGGCTGCCAACCGAAGCCTGTGTGAGTGTGTGCGTATAGCCGATCTAATATAAGCCTACACTCTATGTAATTGAGTTAATGCAGGTATAAATGCAGGTCTGCTTCGCTAGGTTACAAAATCGAGTCCCAGCAGATTAGCTTTTAACTTTAGAGGTGAATTACTCTAAACTAGTTTATCTGTGCAATACGCCGTCTCCGTAACGTCTGATTTCTAAGCCCAACGTCTGTGATATTCCCACTCTCTGCGCTGTGCTCTACGACCGCCTGGCAACTTCAAATATTTATCAAACGGAGGAGGGGAAGAGAGAGCCCTCTCCATCCCGCTACAGTCATTTACCAATTATTTTGAGTACCTGCTGACAGGTACGTGTCACAGTCAGCTACCCTTCCCCAGTCCTTCTCCTCACATGATTTACCTTTCCCCCTGCTGAGGAGGAAGCCGCCAAGCTACAGGCAGGGAGACAGAGGAAGTGTGGCAGAAGAGGGCTGCTGTGGCATACAGCTGAAGTTCTCACGCTTTGATTCAGGGAACGGTTGATTCGGAGGAGGAAAAAAAGTCTCTTTGTCAATGCATTAGAGGCAGAGAATGACAGAGGAAATGTAGAGGTGAACTGACAATTGGGTCGGAATAGAAAACAAGCTCATTAAACCAGGAGAGCGATATACCAACAAAACACCTATCAAGGTCTGTCACTGTATATTCTAGCATTTGAAAAAAGAAAGAAACAATATGCACACCAAGAGCCTCACACTCGTCACAGCGTCATAAATTTGTGTCAAGTTGGAAAGCTGAGCATTGGGGACTTAAAATATCTTTTTGTTGTAGGGCTAAAAAAGCTATGTTCTCTTTAAACAAGCACTAAATCAATTATGTTTCTTGTGCTTTCATATGCAGGACCGAATGACATATGCATGTGTGTGTGTGCGTGTGTGTGTATATATATATATATATATATATATATATATATATATATATATATATATATATATATATATATATATATGCTGTATATGCAAGAGTGTTGTGTGTATTAGCCACAAAACACTGAAGGCACGAATTACTGCTCTCATCAGAGCAAGGAATAAATGAACAACTCTCCAATGTGTATGTGTGCACGTACACCTCCTCGAGGGGCCACTTCACAACACTATCAACGTTCTCTGCGCTCCAAATTGTCTGCTTTCTGTCTTTTGAGAAGCAGCAATACTCTATGAAAAAAGCAAACTTTAAAAAAAGAAGAAAAAAATGAGAATAGAAGATAAGAGACTGGTTAAGTAGGTTTTCTCTCTCTCTCTCTCTCTCTCTCTCTCTGTCTCTCCCTCTTTCCTTTTAAATGTCAGTGGCTGGATTATGACATACAAGTTTGAGATTATCAGGGGAGAGATGGTGTACAGCAGTGCTTCTCAACTGGTGGGTCATGACCAAACTGGGTGGGGTGAAAGGTATGTTTCAATAATATAATGATAAATATATAAAAAAGAATAAAACAATCATATAATTGTGCATATTTAGGAAACAATTATGTAAATAAACATGCCTACCAACCTTTAAAAGGGTACAAGAAAACAATTCACATATCTTTGTTGTTGCCAAAGGTCACGCATCCAATCAAACTCTACAGTATTTTGGTGAAAATGCATCTGTCATTGGGTAGACCCTAACGAATTAGGCTCATGTCAACATAAACAGTCTGCTTAACATGCCCAAGAAAGAAAGAAAGAAAGAAAGAAAGAAAGAAAAAGAAAAAGTTCCTTCACATTTTGTGCAGAGAATGATTTGCATGAAATAATTAAAATTCATTTCTAAACAATTCTGGTAATGTGTTGGGTCACCACTTCATATCTAAAGTACTTGACATCCACTTGATACCTCGTCCTAAATCAGTTGAAAAGCACTGCCATACAAGACCCTGGGGAATGACTTGATGGAAAAGACCTCGATAGGAACATTTTATATAATATAATATATATAAAAAGCTTTTTATATCATATTATCTTAGAAAAGTAGAATAAATATAATTATAAAAATGAAATGTATAAAAATAAAATAAAATTTAATTAAGGTGGGAGTTCTTTTTTCTTAATTCATGATCTTTTTTCTGTTTTTATGAATAGAAAAGTGGAGAGAGAGAACAGAAATTGCCGTGAGGCGAGCCAGATTTAAACTCTAATTTTCCAAAAGAGCTCAATGTTAGCACAGATGCGCGAGTCACTAGGCCACAACTCTAAACCTTTATAAATATCATTGTTGTTATCTTTTTCAAAGTTCATACAAAAAAAGGAAAATTCTGTCATTATTTGCTCACCTTCATGTTGTTCCAAACCTGTATGACTTACTTTCTTCTGTGGAACACAAAAGATGATATTTTGAAGAGTGATAATAAACGTTTTCACTAAATAAATAAACAAATAAAAAAATATATTTCATATTCCACAGAAGAAATAAAGTCATATAGGTTTGGAACAACATGAGAGTGAGTAAATGATGACAGAATTGTTTTTTTTTTTGAGTGAACTATCCTTTTAAAATGAATATATGTATTCTGAGCCCCATAAACTTACAGTACTCTGACCGTAACAGTACAGAGTGAGAGAGAGAGAGGCTGGCTCTCTGTGAAGCTCACTAAGACATCTCTATTATCTCTCTAGTGTGTGGCTTGCAGATAGGAGGGAGATGTGTCTGCCTGCTGTGATGTTTTCAGGTTTTCTGCACTGCTAGAACCACTACGTGGTTCTAATCCCACATCCTACCAGTGACCCGGACCCGCTACATTACGATCCTATCGGGTTGCGCACGATACGCCTCTAATTGAAAAAGGCCCTGCACCATGTCTAAACCTCTCCTTGCAACTCCAGCGCATGTTATGTCTGCATGCGGAATCGGATCTGTAAGAGGCTTATGAGCTTGTGTGCATGTCTGTGTGAGTGTGTTATGCTAAGCATGCATGTGCGTGTATGTGCGATACCTTTAAAATAGAGTAGATTGATATTTGAAACAGCCAGGCAAAGGAAGGAATTAACCACCTTTACTTAGTTTTAATTACAACGAAGTCCACCTCTGTAGCAGAGAACTAAAAATACATGCAGGGTTTCCCAGTGGGACTGAAGTTAGCATGCCTTACGGCTGCTCGTACCTCAAACACATACACACAGCCAGCACAACCTAAACCTCAACACCAGAAATAAAAAAAACAGGCCATACATCCTTACTGTGTATTTTGGGATCTCAGTCTAATTCAATAAGATAATGCTACAAAAAATTATACATTAAAAAAAGAAAGAAATAGAAGAAAAGAAGAAGAAAAAAAAATCAAATTTGAAAAGAGAGAGCAAAAGGCACAGGGGAATATTAGATGAATCCAGGTCTTAGGGGTGTTCCAGCGAGTAAAATAAGGTTGAACCTCAATAGGATCAACATTCAGGGCAAAACTGCAATAAAAGTAGAAATGTGACAGGGAAAATGATCTGTAATTAGGACAAACAGCACTAAAAGCAAGTTCAAAGATAATTGTTTTTGGAGGGGCGTGTGACTGACTGCCAGGATTCCCAGGGTGGCCAGTTTGCTTGCGTGAGGATTGAAAGAGAGAGAGAGAGAGAGAAGGAAAGACTACATGATAAAAGAAAGCAAAGATGAAGGACTCTGCAGAAAAAAGGTTAGGAGGAAGGAAGAAACACTCAACAGCAGGACAGAAAGGGAAAAAGCGAGAACTTAAACTGAGCGAGCGGGTGAAGGAAAGTCACTGAAGGTAAGATCAGTCCATTTGAGAAAAAAATTAAAAATAAAAAAAGAGACAGTTAACAAAGACACCCTACCGAACAAGCACCAATCCATCATAAGACCAAGCATAAAAAACAACAAGTGTCCCAACACCCTTATCCCCACACACATCTCCACACAAAGACTGCTATTGTTGTTGGTTTTCACAACACTATGGCCTTTGATGGATTCTGCAAGCGAAAGAATAGCGACACAATAGATGGCAGGGGTCAGGGTATAAAACGTATTATGAATTAGATTTTTAGATGTTTGTAAAACAGCCCAGGCCCCACGTTTGTATTAATCACCTGAGGAGGGTGTTGCGTTCCCAAGGAGTCAAGGGAGGAGGGACCTGCAGGCCGTCCTTCATAACTTTACATGTCTCTCTGTCTGTCTGTGTATCAGGAAGCTGAAAAGCAGCAGGAAATGGTGACAATGTGAAATGCTATAAATTATATAGTTATAGATATTTTATTTGCAAAACTGCCCAGGCAGCTTTCTTTTTTCTCCCATTTCCTCCCCGTAAGATGAAGTCACACTTGGTGTGTGTAAACCATAAGCATAATTGTGCTTAAACTGACTCAGGCGAGACCTAAAAATACACACAATGGCAGTGAGATGAGCAGAGACAGATAGAGAGAAAGAGGGCCGCTTGTCCTTTAGCAGTGTGTGCATTCTCCCTATTTTCCCACACATGCCAATAACACAGGAATAAACGGATGTGAGAATTAAACCTCATTGTCCGCAGATATGTCCTGCTATATTTAGTCCGTGTTTTTTGTAGGATGCTCTGGGGTCGCTTTATGTCGACAAAATATTGTGTCGGCAATGCCGTATCCGTCTCGATCTGTGCATGTTTGAAAAGAAAAAAGGGCAGAAAAACAGTTCATCCGTGCAATTTTTGCAATTAAAAAAGACACAAAAATAATTATTCCGCAGCACACTCGAGCGACACATCCTGAATCCACGAAGCACGGATCACGTGTTTAATAAAAAGGTTAATCAGTTGTTAATCAGAGGATTAATAACTTGTTATTTTCTTTACAAAACCATTAATATTATGCCATAAATATTTAATGCTGATGGGTGTGTGTTTTTTTCTTTTTTTCATTGGGCGGGGAAGAGTAGAGTGTGAGAATTAGGAATCCACACACTAATGTGCATTAATCATGCTTTGTTAAAGACAAATAAATTCCTTCATGTTTATTAATACAACCTCGGAGACAACAATACATTTTACATTATTTAGAAAGTTATTAATAAAGTATTTATCAGCAGTGCCACTACAGGACAGAGAAGGTTACAATGAGGCTAATGTACGTAGCCCACAGTCACAGAGCCTCAGGATAAGGATTATTATGATTTAAACGGTGATATTATCACTTTAGGATGGGGTTGAGGTTGCTGAACCTGAAGTCTTGCACTTTTAGGTAAAACAGGAATCCAAAAGTTTTGATTTGAGAAAAGTTATTTGGTTCTCTTCTGAAAAACAACAACAACAACAACAAAAAATCCCTGCCAATCTGCTAATCAAAGCAGAACAAATATTGCATTTCACTCGCTCCATTTGTTTGAACGAATATATCACATTCCCAAAATACTCATTCTCGGTTCAAATGTAATTAAATTGTGCCTTTAGTGAAAACATGCAGTGGTTCTCCAATTAGTTCTGTTTTTGTCATTCAAAAAAAAAAAAATAAATAAATAAAAATACTGGACTTGGGCACGCCCAAGGCACTGTCGCTTCCCGGAGCATAGCGACGCCTGTGTGTTCGGTAGGTTGAACATCAACGCAATAGTTTAGCTTTTGGTCTTAAGACTATTGATGGAGTGAGCAGAGTACACAAACAGTGTGGGTGTTTTGATTGAAGTGAGTTAAAAATACAATTCTATTGATTTCAACTGTGATAGTGTTTGAACAACAGGAAGCGTGAGGGGTGCATTATGATGGCACAGACTCCGTGATTGACTGATTAAAGAACTATACATGGTGCTTTGTAAAAAAATTATAATGTGAGTATGTAAGGCTGGAAGTGTTTGATTTAAATTGCCCTGAAAATGTTAAGTACTGTAGTTTAAGGTAAATTGCTAGGCAGAAAGATAGCTGTCAAGACGCAGGAAGATGTTTCTCAGCAGTTTTTCCCCCCTCCTTACACACTTTCGTTATGGCTTTGATATATTTTTGTTAACCCTCAAGACACTTTTAATGTGAAATGTATCCTCGTTTGACTATAATTTTAAGCTTTAATTTTATAAACAAAAATTTAACAACACACTTTAAAAAAAAAAAGCTTACGTAAATGTCAGATTGTAATAAATAAATAAAATGTATTTAAATAATCCTCTTCTTTGTAGTTGTTTATTATTATTATCATAATTATTATTATCTTTTATATTAATTAATGTTCCTCTGACTAAATCAAAACTTTCTTTATTCATAAATTCATGCATCATTCAACCATATCACGTCTTTAATCGTGTTATTCCTGTTAATCACATTTAATAATAATAATAATAATAATAATAATAAACAACTACAAAGATGATTATTTATTTCATTCTTTAATAATAATAATAATTATATTAACAACAACAACAATAATAATAATAATAATAATGATGATGATAATAATAATAAAAACTACAAAGAAGATGATTATTTATTTATTACATTATTTAATAATAATAATTACATTAACAACAACAATAATAATAATAATAATAATGATGATAATAATAATAATAAAAACTACAAAGAAGAGGATAATTTATTTATTTATTACATTCTTTAATAATAATAATTACATTAACAACAACAACAATAATAATAATAATAATAATAATAATAAAAACTGCAAAGAAGAGGATCATTTATTTATTTATTACATTATTTAATAATAATAATAATAATAATAATATAACATACCCTATATATACCTCCATCTTTATACTTAAAGCCAATATGACCACAACATGAGGGTTAAGGTTCATGCAGATCTGCAATAGGAAGGCTCTTAACACAACATGTAAGAGACCATCACTGAAAAAATAGTGACTTAAAAAATTGTGTATTTTCAATCAAAGTTGGGTTGTACTTCGATCAAATAACTGAATGGATTTCTCACAAAATGCAATCCATCTAGCTGTCAATGCATCCATCCTTTCTCTTAGCAATCTAGTAGTGGCCCTGTGCCGTCAAAATATAAATAAATATAAATAATGCACATCTACGTGTCTTTAATGGATATCAGCTGAGAACGACTTGAGTGAAACCTCTACAAATCTATGAGCCTGAAGCCATTGGTGAATAATTGTTGAATAAAATGTTTGCCGTGCTTTACACTCTCTTTCACATTAATAAATGGAAAGCATGGCCGTGACTCCATCCAATCCACACCAGCTTTTATAGATTCCTCCGGACCATGCACCCAGATGGACGCCATCAGAAAATAAAAAACATCCCCACAATGCCACCATCGTGCCACCCCACATGGCATTTAAACCACCTTCACCCCATTGTCTCAAACGAACAGAAAAACCACAGACAGAGAGAGAGAGCGAAGGAAGAAAGAACAGGAAAAGAGCGAGCCACTGCCAAAAAAGAAGCCTGGAGAAAGTGGGAGAGAGATCCATTTTGTGTTTCGGTTAAACACTGATTTCATCACTGGACTAAAACACATAACTTTAAAAGCGAAATCAAATATTAAAAATGACAGGCGGTATAAGTATGGTGAGTGAGCCGGGGTCACGGAGGGAGGAGGCGCGGGCGGCTTGTCAGCCACTATCTGTCAGAGTGAATTAGAAACAATCAGGGGCGACTGAAAGGGAAGGTGATTGTTATTAAGCAGCGGGGCTGCGAGCAAGCTCCCCCAGATGTGGCCATGCATATAAAAGAACAGGAAGCCAGCAGTTTAATTCAGGAAGCGCTAGAGAACACGGCCTGCACAAAGGAGGAAGGAGGAGGGGGAGGGATGAGAGCAAGAGAAAAAGGCCTTTTGTTACTAATAAGCTGGAAGTTACTTTGATAACAGGCAAGGGTTAGGCACCGGAATAAAGGCGCCCCCTCCCCTTCCCCTACGCGAGCGCTCACTTGTTTCATCCTCAATTCATATTTTCAGGAGGACAGACCGCACCAGTCAGTCAATATCTGTGGAGGAATATTATGGGAGTGGAGAAATAAGGCTTGAAATGTAGATAAGTTGACCTTAACAAGGGTGAGGAGAAGAGACAGCCGCAGCCATATATCAATTACCCAGCTGCGATCACACTCTGATGATGTGGGAGAGGGTTCGGGACGGACAACCCCTCCCTCCACGATCCCCTGACGATCTATCTGTCTTTTTTCCTCTCTCTCTTCGCCACCAGCTCGGGGAAGCTCCTCGGAGGCAGCCATCATGGCCACAGACTGTCGTCAGGGGCGACGAGGGGGAGGGAGGGGATGTGTACAATATGTTTTTCAAAGGGAGCGGAGGCTCGATTTGAATGATAAGAAAAGACGCTAATCTGCCACGCTACGGCCTCAAAGGCACATCCACTCTGACACTCTGACACTCCCGCCACATGGGAAACACACACGCTCGCTCAAATTCTGACCCGAAGGGGCCGAGGACTCCGTCGCACATGTCCAAACACAGCCGCCGAGCAGCTACAAACATGGCTACTTTCACGCAATTCTGACAACGGTGACACCGGGCTGCCAGCTTCTCTGCTCAGAAACAGAAGAAACTGAGAACTTTGGGTAGACGGCTCACTCTGATAGTTAGCGATCGTACAACACGGTGTTAATATATGTAAGCTTGCATCACCCTACGTGGAGGAGAGAGTCTCTAGAGAGAGCGGTTTTGTTTGTTCTCCCCAGCCTGTCAAGAGAGACTGCTAACTTCAGCTATGCAAATATTTCACCAACTGAAAAAAAAAAAAAAAAATGAATAGTGTCATTCGAAAAGTCTCTGTCTTTCTTTAAATGACGGCAACGCTTTGATTTTCAGCTTTCTTTGTAGTGAGAGATATCTATGGAAATTATCCCTGCCTTGAGATTTTTTTTCTTTCTTTTTTTTGTGATCCTGTAATAGCTATAACTGTTAAATAAAAGCCATGTTTTCTTCAGAGATAGAAAAGCAGCAGATTCAGAAACATGTCACCCGTCTATGTTTTTTAAGCATGATGTGAGGATTTGTGACTGGAGGGTTGCGGTGTTAAACATGCTATTGCTAAATATTACCTCAGGGAGTAACAGTGTATGTATATATATAACACCTGAGAGAAGGAGAGAAAGAGAGAGGGAGAAGTGAGGGGGAGTGGAGCATGTTACAAAAATCCAGGCGAGACACATATGGACTGATAGCGAATTAGCAGAAGAGAGGAACATTTTTAGAGAAGGATGGAGAGAATGAGAGAACAAAAGAAGGGTGGTTACAGTGATAGTTCACCTAAAAATACAATCTTACATCCTTTACTCAATCATGCTCTGTGGAACGCAAAAGGGGAAACATATTAGAATGTCTGAGCTGCTCTTTTCCATACATTGAAAGCAGATGGGGACTGGAAATGTCAAGCTCCAAAAATGCCTAATTAAAATGTATAATTCATGCTTCATAAATGTGGTCCTTATGGCTAATGTGCTCTACTTCAAGTCTTCTGAAGCTAGAGAGAGCAACAGTTATCACTATTCACTAG
This sequence comes from Barbus barbus, assembly GCF_936440315.1. NCBI lineage: Eukaryota > Metazoa > Chordata > Actinopteri > Cypriniformes > Cyprinidae > Barbus > Barbus barbus. The sequence goes on along the minus strand of NC_136730.1, from coordinate 28,250,971 downwards.
TCATTCACAGTGCTTCATGGGAATGGGCGGAATTTGCTTTTTACGATTTTGTGATTGGTGGATTTTTTTTTGTCAAAATCATGGATTATGTTGTTTTTCACCAGGAATTCCACTAATAAAATGGTTATAAAAAAAAAAATAAAAAAATAAAAAAAAAAGTTAAAATAAAGTCTATGGCTTCAAAAATCATATGGTATTGATTAATAACCTTGTAGCTCACAATAGGTCTGTCTTTAAAGGTTATCATTAACAACAAATTTCCCTATGGAGAAAATTAATGGGATTTTACTTTCCACAACCCAAATGCTTCACTCTATGAATTAGCTTTCTGTGAAGAACAGACTATTCACTGAAAATCTTTCTTGACAGCTGTGGTCACTGTAAGGAACAGAGCAGATAGGACATTTTGCTATAAATAACTCCCTTTGCGCTCTACAGAAGAAAGGGTGTCATATGTGTTTAAAAAAACATGGGGGTAAGTTATTCATTTTGGGTGACTGTTCCTTTAAGGAAAAAGAAACAAGATTGTGAGATTGATAAAGTTACAATGAAGAGAGAGAGATGGTCCATGTAGTCCTATCGTCTCTTCTCCTCTCAGGACATGTCTTAGATTTCAGTGTGATTAGATAGTCAGGGATAGAGAGATGTTCTGAGGGAGTATTAGTAATTAATCACTACTGAAGCTGGGATTTCCACTCTCACTGTCTCATCTACACACACACACACACACACAATGTTCCTTCCATTCAACAAAACACAAAGAGAAGGAAAAAACACCAGAAAACAAAATAAATAGAAATAAAAATAGCAAAACAATACAACAAAAAAGCATTAAGCAGAGGCTTAAGAGGCAAACGGTTCTCTTTGTGCCATGTGCTAATTATTACCGTGCCCATAATGGGCTGCAGTCTCCTCCATAGACGATGTCTTAACACCTATCATTACTGAATGAAAGGGTGACCATGTAAAAAAAAAAAAACAGCGGCCTCCGCTTACAGCTCTCCTACCACCCATTTACAATCTTTTTTTTTCTATTTTTATTTTTTTTATTTTCTGTACTATGAATAAATTTAGTCTGTCCCGGACATGAAAATGTCAAATACCTAAAATACACCTAGGCTAAATAGCATATTAATTTTTAATGCTCCTTCATCCTATGCTGCTATTCTCATATCTAGCATGTCTGCCAACAGCTGTTGCAGGCTCTCTCATAGGGGGATTTATAATCTATCTAAAAGTGTGCTGGAGCATTGTTCAGGAGGAGGAGGAGGAGGAGGAGGAGGAGAAGACTTTTTACTCATAGGCTGCTTTTACCTCTTATTTTTCATTTAAAAAATTAGAAAAATTGTAAATCATTACTTTGATTCTTTATTTCAGTTCTTTATTTTGATTTAAAGATCACATTTGTAATTTTTTTAATTATAAAACGCATTAAGATTTTAATCACACTTTTTACCCCAGTGATTATTTCTCAGGTTGGTTTTATTATTTAAAGTTAGTTTATGTATTCGGTTTTCCTTAAAACCAAGGCTTGTCATCGGCTTGTCACCGGTAAGCAGTCACAATAAAATCTGCCATTAATTAAGCAAAGTTAAACAGTAAAACAATGTGTAAATTCAATCCATGAAATATTCAAAATACTGTTTGTACAAGGTAACATACAAAATGTCCAACAATTATTCTGGACTACATGTATTTTAAATAATAAACTGAATAGATTTACACAATTTAAAACATTTAAAACTTACCCTGTCCTGACATATATGAGAACTTTCAGTTAAAATCTACTGTCACTTTGTAGCTGACTCTAGTCTGAATATATACTACCATTCAGAATTTTAAGGTGATTGTTTGTATGTTTTTGAAAGAAGTCTCTTATTAAAAAAATAAATCAAATAAAAATATAGTAAAAACAGTAGTATAGTGAAATATTATTACAATGAAATGAAATGTAATTTATTCCTGTGATGTCAAAGCTGAATTGTCAGCAATCATTACTTCAGTCTTCAGTGACACATGATCCTTCAGAAATCATTCTAATATGGTGCTCTTGTGCTGCTTAATATTTGTGGAAACTGTAACACACTTGTTCAGGATTCTTTGATGAATAGAAAGTTCAAATGCATTTATGTGAAATATTTTGTAAATGTCTTCCTCGCTGTCACTATTGATCAAACATAATGTGTCCTGAATAAAAGTACTAATATTATTTTTTAAAAAGTAGTGTAGGCCCTATGCCATATTGTTACTGTATTTTGTAATAAATTTGGATAATAACATGTATTTAAAAAATTAGATTTAATGAAACTAACATACAAACTACTGCTAGAGAAGACACACATGTAATCAGACTTATCTCAAAATCTTCTAGATACTAGTTCTAGACTTCTCTACCAACTGTCTCATATATCTTTTATATGTATTGAGACCTTTAAAAAAGAAAATTCATGGTGGCCACTAGGGATGCAACAATACAGTTAGCCTACGGTTCAATACATACCTCGGTTTTTTAACACGGTTTTCGGTTCGGTTCTGATGGCTTGACACACAAGTGTTTTTTTTTTGTTATTCTATGCTTAGGCAATAGGAACAGTAAGAGGTTAAGGAGAAAAAAATAAAAACGATTTATTGCAATACTCCTTTATTTTACTTAAAAGCCATGAAAAGTACAACAACAGTAGTTCCTAGTGTATTGTATAATAAAACAAAAAATTAACACTGAAATCTTAGAGCTGCTGGTAGCCCATGTACAAACTGGGGAACACATAAATGCCTACATTTTGAAAATAAACATCCATGTGAAGTTAATAAACATAAATTGACCATTTCAAATAAACATATGTACTTCAGTAAACATAAATAAACCATCTTAATTAAACTTAACAGTTGGAAGTATTTCCGTTTGAGTAGGCTATACGTGTAAAACAATGCTTGCACACAGTCATTTTTTTTGTTCACCGTTTTTTCTTCCTCGGCATTATACTCAACGGCAAAACCGAAATATCTCCACACCGCGGATTTGAAAGACTCCGGCGCTTCCTCGTACTGTTGCCTCACTTCACCGCCGCTCGCCATGTTAAAGTGTGGAATGATGGTTAAGCGCCCCCTAACTTTAGAGCATAGTGATTGAATATTTACACGCGGGAAGGAGTTTCCTCATCTCATCTCGTCGACTTACAGGCACACACAAACAGTCAATTAAACGCACATAAATTATTTAAACGTAAAACTGAAAAAAACGCAATTCACAAGCGCATATTGAACCGTGGATGTCGTACCGAACGGTTCAATATTATATTGAGAATTGTGGCATCCCTAGTGGCCACATATGAAAAATGCCACTGAAAAGGCTCAAACCAGATAGAAGAGCAAATTGGAGAAGCAATTGCTCTAAATTGGGCTTTTATATGTCATTTAGGTGTTCGGCTTAAAGACACATCGCAGGAGAAGATTACAACCGTTCAGCACAAAACGTGCCACTTCAAATGGACTGTCTGTTAGGGATCAGACTCTGGGATCAGTTAATCTCATCCTGACACTGATGATTTGAGACCAGCGGGTAAGTGAGCATGCTTCATGTCTTATCTAAGGACCGCTCAAGTGCGCAGATCTGGGATCAGCGAGCTAAACGTACGTCCCGTATCTGGTCCAGGAGCGGTGTCGCGTTACAACTACCGAGGGAAGGGCCGTGAGGTGAACGTTGGCTTACCTGATCACTCTAACTGCATACTGGTACGGGGCCCGTCAGGTTGAAGAGACCGTGACTCACCCCGCCACGGCAACAAGCAATGATAGCGGCGATGAGTCTTCACTCTGTCAGCAAGAAAAGAAAGAAAGAGAGAGAGAGAGAGAGGATGTCAGGCCAAATGTAACAAATTCACTGAATCACAGCAGTGGCGCAGAGGTCAAGGAAAAGCAGCCGAAAAAGGTTAAAGATGAAATCAAAGCCATGGCTCAGAGCGCCGCTGAAAATCTATCCCAGCGAGGCAAGGCCACCGCTGACGCGCTCGGCAGACAAGAAGCTAAATACTGCACGCCACTCTGGGATCTTTCATTTTCAGCCGATCAATAAGGACTTATATTTATCAGGATTCCAAGCAGCTGCCACATCTGACAACCTCCACTTCATTTTCACACTCCACCCTCCCTCCCTCCCTCTTTTTCTCTCTCTCTCTCTCTCTCTCTCTCTAGCCATCCATCGTCCAGCCCGTCTTCAGTGGCCTCGTGCTAAATCGGGACCTATCGACCACCAAAGCGAAACGGGGGGCCTCCGGTGCGGCTCCAGCCCTCACGTACAGCCGCGTCCCCTTACTAATATTGGGTTAAGAAGCATGCGTTTTGTCATTAGCCTGTTGGCTCGGGCCCATCTCCCTGCTCTCTTTGTTCCGCGGCACGCCATTGAAGCCTGCCAAGAAAATGGCGGCGTAAAACGCGTACACTTCACCACTTCGTTTCCCCTGTGCGAGCGCTTCGAAAACGCAGATATAGTTAGGGAGGAAAAGCAGGGTGAAAAGAAGAAACTCTCCAATTTAAATCATTCACAGAAGCAGAAGATTTGCTGAGAGGGCGGAGAAGGCCGAGTTAAAATAGCTCAATCTCTAATCATCTGTACGACAATATTTGCTGTGAGGCATTCTAAATAGATTATCGCTGGTCCATCTGCCTCATCACTGATTTATAAGGCGTTAAGCTGCTTTCCAAAAGGCAAGGACTTCCTTTGCAGCTACAGTGGAAGGATTCTTGTTCGAATCAGGGCCAATGGCAGCTAAACAAGCCCGCCGCTCGCAGTAAAGGAGTTTCTGCTTTCAGCGAGTGAGAGAGGGAGAGGAAATAAAAATCCGGTTTGGAGTCGCCACATGAAGCGGTTTGAATCCAAAAATTTTCTATCTTGATTTTTTTTTTTTTTTTTACAAAGAGACAGGGAGGAGGGGAGGAAGTGAAAAACACACACACAAACATACACACACAAAACAAGGGACATCATTAACATATGAATACTGTATGCAAATGGTTAGAAGAGAGCAGATGTTGGCGCATTTAATTGACCTATATGTGAATTGCATCCAAACCTTCTACACAGAGTATGCTGAGTGTAACACTGGATGCCCGGCACTGGCTTCCTTACACAACACAAACAGAGAGGAAATGAGAGGAGGGAGTGTGCTTGAGAGAGAGAGAGAGTGAGAGGGGATGGAAAGAAGAGAGATAGAGATGTGTAAAGTGAGGTAGAGACAGATGAAGACAAAGAAACCCGTGTTGGTAAACGGCATGGCCACAGAGATGCCCAAACGCATCGGCTGTCAGCTCCTTGTATCTCTTATGGATGACATCACTGCGCCACACAGAAAATCAATCACGCCGTGGCCTTTGGGGAACATGAGCGTCGCTGACAGGTTATGAGCTGAAACCTGTGTTGTCTCCAGTTTATCCTCCTCAGTTCTTACTTGAACTCCCATACTACGCTGTCGCTCTTTTTCATCAAGAGACAACAAAATAAAAAAGAAACGGGGGGGTGTAGGGATGGAGTCATAGCGCTTCTGTTGCTAAGTTTTGCATGGGTGAACTATAAGAACCACAAATGCTAATTTAATCTGGGCTTTGCCCTTTCTTTCCCCCCTTTCTCCCTCCTGCTCGGGAATGTCATTAAATTGTATTAAACAGCCTTTTGTCCACAGGGCAAGGACCACCCGATATATGATAATACATTAATGCCCTGGTGCTACAGCCACTGAGCTGAGACGTTCTTTAAGGCCGCGGGCTGAGCGGCAAACACATGGAGCGCAAGTTTGAATGTGCAAGTTTGCATGTGCACAAGTGTGCACGAGAGAGAGAGAGAGAGAGAGAGAGAGAGAGAGAGAGAGAGAGAGAGAAAGAGAGGGGTTGGCTAACAAGTGTGACACATACTAATAGAAACATACCTAATAAATTACAAGCTTTCAGGGTCTGGCAAGCTGACATTTTCTCTGTGAGCGGGACAATTTCATATCTGCGGAGCAGGGGAGCAAATTGCATCACGTAGAGATTGCTGGAAGATTAGCATAAAAATTAACACTTAAATTTCAGCTTATTGTCAAGCCTTCTTCTGCTCTTTCTGCAAAACCAACAATCAATTCCTCTTAGAAATCTGATTAGCTTCCATGATGCTTATTATCCTAGTCATGTTCCCACGTCACAGTCCAAGACTCCTGGACTATTTGTTAAAATAGAATTAAGAGGCTGATCAATCCATAGGTGTCTCTCATATGCACATAGCTTTTTGCACATTTTCTTTTTGTCCGTCCCCTTTATCAACAGTTGCTCATTAAACCTGCTGATTTATTTGCCATAGATAGCAGAGGAGTATTATACATTTAGATGGTTTATTATTTACATGTTAAGCCCAGCTGATGCAGCTGAAAGAAATAACCTTAAGTACAAAAATAAAAAAAAAATATTTAATTTCTCCATTAGCAATAAATACAGCTGACATCTTTTATTTATTTCATTTTAAGCTTTTCACTGAGAATATTACATTATTTTGCATATGCAAATAGCTCTATAATAATAATAATAATAATAATGACGAATATTATTGTTATTCATTTAATATTTTAATATTAATATTTTAAGAAATATATCCATTTGTGTAGCTTATCCACTCATGTTCAATAATAATAATAATAATAATAATAATAATAATAACAAAAGATGATAAGGAAGATAATTATTATTAATTTATATTACTAATTTATTTTTATTGTTTTAAAAAATGCATCAAATTATGTAGCTTTTGTACTTGTGTTAAATAATAATAATAATAATAATAATAATAATGAAGATTAGTATTATTAATTTTTTTAATATTTTAAGAAACACATCAATATTTGTAGCTTAAATATTTGTGTTCAACAACAACAACAATAATAATAATAATAACAAATATTATTTGTATTCATTTATGAATTTAATATTATTAATTTAATATTTTAAGAAATGTATCAAACAGTGTAGCTTATCCACTCAAGTTCAATAATAATAATAATAATAATAATGATAATAATAGTAATAAAGATGACAGGGAAGATAATTATTTTTAATTTATATTACTAATTGATTTAATGTTTTAAGAAATGCATCAAATTATGTAGCTTATGTACTTGTGTTAAATAATAATGATAATTAAAATAATAAGGACGATTATCATTCATAATTTATATTATTAATTGATTTAATATTTTAGGAAAAACGTAAACAGATACTCGAACACTGTAACAGGACATGCTGTTATTGTTGTTGTTGTTATTATTATTATCATTATTATTATTCATAATTACAGCATATCCTGTTTTGAATTTGTTAAAGCCCAACGGTATAAGTTCAATACCATTTCCCCCCTCAATTCCGGCATGTAAAGTCACGGTATTCATGTTGACTCTTTCAGTGAAAGCTCTGAAAGTCATCATGCATTTCCAAAAGCGTTCATACTGCTGTAGTGAAATATCTATCAATACAGTCCTATTAAAATCACTGCACAAGTATGTAGTGATGAGCAGCGTGCGCTCTGGGTGGCTTTCCAGGTGGAGAGAGAGGGGCTTCATTTTGTTTAAACAAATTTTATTTCATCGCATCCAGATGTCTTTAAGCGCAGTCCGTTCTCCATGTGCACACTCCAAGATCCACAAAAAATGTATACAAACATTTATTCATAACGGCATGCCTCTTCTCAGACTGAAGAGTTGTCATGGTTCCCTTGACTCCGTTTCAGGGGTAAACTAAGTGTAATGTGAAGCAAAAACAGTGTAACGTGATTAGCCAGAGCACACTGCTTCTGTGACCGGGTTCCTTGTTCTCTAGCCAGGCGTCTAAGCTGGGAACGTGTGCTTGTCGTGTGGCCCACAAAAGCTGGTTGGGCTCAGACCTTGAGGAGTGCCAAGACTGCTCTGACATCCCTGATACACCATTACCTGAATTTTTTGGACTTTATTCGTAAAAGTGAGAGTAGAAGTGAACATATGACATGGATGACAACAGCTCCTGCTATGCAGAAGTTCATTTAAACTATTAACCCCCACAAACTCATTTGGTGTCTCTCTTTCTAGCCCTGCTTCCTCCCTGTCCTCTATGTTAACATGGATATTAGGAATGGGCCACCCGGCACTGAACTTTAAAACTTAAGTCCATGCTCAAGGAAAATAATCAATTTCTCGCCATCCGCAGATGAAACTTAACTCACTTCAAACTTTATGTGTGGGCCCTCTATAGCTCTACCAATACATCTGCTGACTCCTTAAAGCATAATACTTTTCACACGGTTTAAAAATAATAAACGTGCACTTAGCCGAGCTGTTTTCTCGTCCTAAAGCCACACAATGGTGGGGAATAATTCAAAAGTCTTTAAGTTCAGAGTAAACACTCCGTTCCTTTGTTGATTGTACAGCTATTTCAGCTTCTTTCTTTCTCTCGCTCTCTTTAGCTCCTTCTGAGCTTGTTGTGTTTTTACTCTAAACAATACACCCTTCCTTCACATCTGAGCAACACACCTCACTGTCGTTTAATAGGTTAAATCCCGGAGAACGGAGAGTCATATTTTAAACCGGTGGTTTATTTTTATGAGCGGGTGTAATTAACGCAGCATGTCCTATCTCTTAGTCATCGATGCCAAGGTCTCTATTTAAACAACTTTATTGCGAAATGTTTGCATTCTCAGCATTCGCCAGGCCACACACAGATTATTATTTCATACTTCCCAGCGATGCTCTGAAACGTTTACGCTTTCCAATGGTTATTGTTTTTGATTACGGCTCTGTGGATGAATCACTCTTGGGGAGGACTGACTAGAAAACATGTTTACACAGGGCCAAGTATGAACCTGAAGGCCTCACTTAGGCCAAATGAATGCTCAACCACCTGATTTATGAACCAAAGATTAAACTATGTATGTGCAAGCAGTCTGAGTTGTTTAATTTCTCTGCTTGAGGCCTTCGCTTTGTTATTTTTTATTTGTTAATTGTGTCCAATGTGTATTAGAGAAAAACATTTATTTTTTGGTTGCAGAAGTTCACACGTTAGACTCTCAATGCAACATGTGAATAAGCATGAAGGAGGTATTGCAAAATCCATGTTAGTTACCAGAAATGTAGTTTGATGCATTAATAAAGCTTTTTTTTCTCCTCATGCACCCCTACAGTCTTTTCTTATGAAAAATGGAAAAACTTTTAATTAATATCTTATTGCATATTATTATTATAAAGGTATTTATTATTAGGCCATTACTACTGCATACTAAAAATATAACTTAATAATAATAATATTATTATTTATTATTATAAATAATTGAAGGGGGCATTATAATGATGATTTGCTTACTGTGGGGGGGGGGGGGGGGGGTAGAGCACCACCTTCCTCACTTATTACTAAGACGCTTGAGCTTGTTTGTCTTAAGGTTTAACAGTTCAACTAAACTAAACTAAATAATGAAAAAACAAAAGCAAATGCATTTATAAATGAAATGCAGATGGGGCATTTAATAAAAGTAAAAAAAAAGGCATCTGCACTCCTTTTATGATGGAATTTCAATAAAGAAGAAACTAAACAAGCTCGAGGTATCACCAATTTGTCCAATATTTAATAACAAGTTACAACTGTTACCAAACATGCAGGTGTATAAGGAAAAGTCTAAAAATCTTTTCAAGTACCCCAATGGAACCTGATTAAGTACCCCCTGGGGTACACATACCCCTGGTGGGCTCTACATTGTTAAAGACAGAAATGAAATATGGCCTAGAAGACACGACACTGAGCCAGATCAGATTGCAGAGCAGATGTGTTTTAACAATGCCTTCTCCTCGATGATGTGCCCTGTACCACCACAAACATTTTAAGACTTTCATTGTTACACAGGTGCTTTCTCAAAGCGTACGAGACAACAGAGCACCAGAGGCACGCACCACCCCGACCACACCATTCACACTTAATAAACCTCATGCTCAAGCCTCCAGGGTGATGAGGTGGGAAGGCTGAGATGGACGCGACAATCTGTGAGCTAACCACACTTCGACATATGGTAAAGGTCCACAGGCCTCCCTTAATCTGTCCGTCCAACCGGCTGCTTCATTTCCCTACTGAAACATGAGAGCATTGCACGTACCTGGGGCAAGACCAATGCTGGCGTATGCTATTAACCGAGTATAATGATATTTTATTCTTTCACGCTTAATGTTTTTTCCTTTCCAATGAGTTTTGAGATCCTGCCGGCGGGAATTACCTCAAGAGAAGCCCTGAAAACCCCAGCCCATAACCTCAAAGCATGATATCGCTTCATCGCCTTGCCCGTTCAGAGCAGCTCCAGGGTGTGCAGTGGTGTGCAGATGGGACTTCAGAGGTCTGTCATCTTTTGATTAAGAAAAGGAAATGATTTCACTTTAAAGACATTCCTCATAGCCACCATGGCCACAGCATGGACTCTCTGCTACTCTCATCCAGTCCACATGCTGTAATTCTTTCCCTTGCACTACATACTGTTAAACTTTAGGATGATTGTTACCTGTCTGCCTATAGCTGTCAGGAGACGGACAGTAAAAAGCAAGCAAACCAATTCAGGTTAACACGAGAGAGCGAGTGAATCCATCCCTGCTTTTATTGTCAGGCTCTTACGACAGCGCACAGCGAATCAGCTAAGGGACCTGACCTTGGGTTAAGTGGGGCACTGTACCATTTCTTCATGACCTCAGGCTTGTTAAGCGAAGAGATAGGGAGTCTGGGAGCACGGGGGGAGGTCTCAGAGATTGAGACGCAGACATGGAGCTCCTCCATAAACCCACAGAGACAGACTGAGAAGCGTCTCGCCCGTCACATTAAAACGTCTCTCAGCAACACATCTGCACATGAACTACAAATCACGCCTGGCCAGCGCTAGAGGTGATGGGGAACTGTAAATGTTTCAGGAGACACAGATAAAGAATAAAAAAAGAAAAAAAACTGACTGACCCATCGCTAGGGTCCCTGTGTGAGTCCGGTTGTGTTTTGAGACTTTGATTTCTCTGACTGCATATGAAAGTGCCGGCCAAGCATCTGCTGTCTGAGCTCTGATCTAATACTTACCGATGACGTCTACTTCATATGAGGATTTTATCGCAGATATCAGTGGATTGGTTTACATTACGTAGTATGAAAAATAATTAAGATCATTAAAATATTATTGTCATATTCATCATAACTATAATATCAATCATAAAATTTCAAATGACTGAGCTCCAACACCATAGTATCACTCTTATTTTGTCCTGCTTTTGTGGAAACTGTAATGGTACCAAAAAAACATTTCTTATTATTATAAATTTTGAAAACAGTTGCACTGCTTAATAGTTTATTTACCTAGTTATTTGTTTGTTTGTGTGTTTATTTATTTATTGATTGATTGTGAAAAACCTGGTGCATTTTTTAGGATTTAGGATTTTTTAGAATACAAAGTTCAAAAGCATTTATTTGAAATGGAAATATTTACACTTTTTCTTTTTTATATATATATAATTGCTGCCACTTCTTTGCTTGATCAATCTTTGCTGAATAAAGGTATTAATTTAATAAAAGTATAATTTTTACATTTTATTTTATTTAGTTTTATTTCATTGCCAGTAACACAATTGGAGGAAAAGAAATAGGGAAACAGGAAATGTCACAAGCAGAATTCAAACTCATGCTGATTGCACGCACACTTCAGTTCAATGTACATATGCCAATTGCTAGGCCAACTGGCATCTCTCTACTATTTTACCTCACACTCCCTCTATTATCCAAGGGATCGAGCCATGCAGGTGTCAGAGCTGAAGCTGAGACCACCGGCATGATAGTCCCTCACCTCAGTCCAGGAGAAACAGATCGAAGTGCTTACCTGCCTGCTGCCGACTAGGCACTTTACACACCAGGACAACATACTGAAACCAGAACCACCTCAACAAGAAAACTCAGTGGTGTTGAGTTCACACACTGATTGTTGTTTGTCTAATAACACATAGCTGTTAGCTAGTGAAAATATATGTTTGAGGCACATGTGCAGGTCACACTAACAAACAGACCAGCATGTCTTTGAGTGAATTGCTCGTGTGCCCTATCGATTGCACCTGGACCCAACATATTATTCAAATATTCTCAATATTTAATCACCAGCCCAGACCCCACCCTACAGTACACTCCCAAACAAACTGTCCAAAACAGAAGGGTTTCATAAGCACTCTCCATTGCATAAACACACACAGGTGCACACTTGTGAGAAACACTCCCTCAAACTGCTCGCATTCTCATCTTTCTTCTGCTGAGCGACCCATAACACACACACACACACACACACACACACACACACGGTTTATGAGAGCAGGCCATCTAAGAATCATATAACATGCCACACACACATGAAACTAATTAAACATTATCGCACTTCCTGTGACAAAACATTCATTAAAACTGCACACACACTCTCGCAAACACACACGTGCAAGTACGCACTTCATATGCCCACCCAACCCACGGCAGTTCTGTTTGACCTTGCGCTGCCATATTCATTACATCATTAAGTTACCTCTTCATTAACTTTTCATTATTTATGGGGGCTTTTGAGGAGGGGGACCTTTATCAAATACTATCTTTTGTTGAGCTCACAATGTGGAGGCAGACCCCGTCGAGAAATCGTCTGCCATGCCTCACTGCCAACAGGAGTATCAGCCTTGAACTCTGTCATTTCAGAGCTTAAATCCAGCTCCCCAGACCAGGGACAAACACAAATGCGCAACAGAGATGGAAAAGTGTCACGCAGAAGTATTCCCTGTAAGATTACAGGCACAAACAAAGGCCAAAACGAACTGTGTAACTTCTTTAATAAGCCGTGAGACTCTAGAATTAAAGATGGGTTTGGTTTGTTTGTTTTCAAATTGCAACAATGTTTCGCTTTTGCTGCTGTATTTCAGTTCCATTGTGTCGCCGATGTTTTGGAAAAATAAATCAATAGACAATGCCATTTGAGTCATGCAAACATCGCTGACTACAGATAAACATATTTGTGTTCCCTACCCTTACACGAGCACCATTCTGTTCCCAAGGCGTATCGCGCTAGCTGTCATTAGCGAACCATCGGCCCCGCCACTGCCGCAGATTGCCTTTTTAAAAAAGTCTGGCTGCCGACCATTTCACATCGTTGGCCAATTATAAATGGCAAATCACAATCAAGCCGATTTTTCCCTTCCCCCAGAAACACTCTACTCTGGCCTGGCTCCATGGCTGCTCTTGAATAATAGGGTGATAGCCCTTTGTGTGACAGCCTGCGCGGGCGTCGGATATTTTACACATTCATGTGACGGATCCTGGGCTCAAACGGGCCCGCTCTTCAAACGCCGCATCACCTCAGCCAAGTCTCTAGCCTTTCGCCGAACACACATCCGAACGCTAATAAATGGCTTCCTTCCCCAACCTACCACTATCGGTCGGTATTAATCTGCGCACACGAGACAGGTGACAGCAATAAATGCTGCAAAAGTCTGCGAAGCCCCCCGAAAAAGGAATAAGAAAGATGATTTCAGATCAATGCTGAAGAGGGATCGGAGACAGCGGAGGAAGCTATTAAAGTGTATTAGGGCCGAGCATTAGGCTTTGACTGATAGGGCCCGTGCTGACTTCCAGTATCGCGGCCGTACAGCGCCGAGCCGAGCCGAGCACGTGTGTGGGTGTGCGTGCTGTGAGCTCTCTCTCCATCCACACTCCATCCCATGATCATTCACCAATTACGGAGAGCTAATGCATCCAGAGCCTAGAATCCCACCCCAAAAACGAGGGGGGAAACTCTCCAGAGACCCGCTAATAATATAACTTAAAACATGCTGAGAGAGAGCATTATGCGCAAAATGGAAATCAAAAAAGAAAAACAGTGTAATTTAAACTGGGGCAAGGCTGGAATGGGTTTAACTTACAAATGGTAAATTCTCTATCTTTTTATCTCTCTGTCACTCACTCACTCAGCCTCTCAGTAACACTAGCACCATGAACCAACACATTAGCCGTGGAGGGGGTCTGAAGGCTGCAATAGGAGTCCAGCTGTTGGCTGTGAAAGAGCTGAGGAGCAGGTTGGGATGAAGCAGCTGTTAGAGCCATAGATTGTGTAGCTCACATACAGCCATTAAATACTGTAATGTCATTTAAAGTCGTTTAAAAAGAAAGAAAAATGCTGGGGATATCCTGACTTTTTTCTTCCTTTTAGGTGTTAGCTTTAGTCTCTCTCTCTGAATAATGTATCCAAAACTAGATCACTTTAAATAACATTTTACAAACGAAAAAAACCAACCATTTACAAAATCTGCTTGATTTGAAAATAACTTTCACATGAACTGCTTAATCATACTACTGACAATGGACCTTTTTGCCAGCAAAATCTCACAGAATACTTTGCTAATGTGACTGCACCTTAACACTTTATACATGTAATAAACATTAAGGTAATTTTACACATGAAAATCATTGAGTCTGATTGGTGCACACAGAGTTTTGACAGTAACCTGCTTTCCTCATTTGCACAGGACAAAGCTTTATTCTCCCCACCCACAAAAAATAGCCCACATAATGATACATAAAAGTGTACTAAAAGCTAAACTAGTATCATATTCAAACTCACAGAGTGAGAGAATACAAAAATCATACCTGAACAAATGTTTACTTTTTTTGAACAGCTTCTGTCATCGAAATAAAAACAATTATACTGAGAAACAGTTAAGTCCAGCGTAATTGAACTGTTGATCTGTTAATTATAAGCAGTCAAGTAGAGTGACAAGCCACTGTTTATAATATCTACCCTACTATCAGAAATGAATAGTGCAGAACTTCTAAAGGGCCAAGAATAATGGATTAAAAAGAGTCAATCTCTCACTAACACACTCAGACAAAAGCCCTTCTCACTCTGCTTGACGTTATGCCCTAAGACTATGTTTTCCGAGCTGCTGGCTTGCTGAGAAGAGGTGTGCTGATATATTCTAATCAGTTCTTTAGCCCGTCTGATCCAATGGTTTGTGCGCCTATTTGTCGTTTTATCATCAAATTGCTCAGTAGAACAGAATGTTACCGTCCTCCCTCAGAATGCCTGCGCCCCTCGCTCCGATTTTTCCTCAGCAGGCTGAATAATTATCTGTTGTTATGATTTTTCTTCCTCTCACCATCATTCTTAGTTTCTTTCATCGGTATGAGTTTCTGAATTTTTGTGGTGCTGTAGCTTTAGGACATTAAATCAAGTGTTAAATCCAAATAAGCAGGTGCAAATGACAAGCAGAGAATGTAAAGCATGTGTGTGTGTGCGTGTGTGTCAACCGCAAACCGTCCCACGGTACGCCTTCTCTCTACACTTCATCTACAGCATTATAAAGTCACATGAGGATTACTCATCTCCTTCTCCTCTTCCATTTACCTCTCTCCTCCTCTCGTTCTCCATGTCTGCAGAGTGCTCAGTCATATTCCGAGACATAATCCAAGTGAATATTGGAGAGTGGTGGCGGAGTTCAGATTGGATCTGTGTAGCGCTGACAGACTACATCATCCGGGAGGGCCTCTAAGCCCCAGTGAAATAGTTGTGTCTGCCGCACAATATTACTGTCATGCTCCTCAATGTGTCCCCCCTCCCTTACAAGCAGACACTCTGAGATTCCACACAAACATCCAGAGCCACAGACTGTGTGAATGTACAATATTTATATATACTGAGACACGTATACAGAATATCCATTCATATAATGGAGATTGGAGGAAATAAAAACTGAGCTCAATTTAAGCATGTTTCTGCAATTATGGACACTTTTCGAACATATTTGGACTATTTGGACAAAAAAAACAAAAAAAAAACATCCATCACTGGAATACACAGTGAATTCTGCCATTTTTATGTATTTATTGGCTAGCATTTTATGCATCTTAAATACACACAAATAAATAATATCACTTTTTTAATCATTTGAGAGGTTACATTTTTATAAGAAGTGACAGACAATACAAATATTCTGTTATATAATTATAGTGACATAATGTATGTGTCATGTTTAATCTCAAGCATGCTCTTCACTGACTATAAAGAAAAAAAACAGTTGTGATGGAAATGATACCAAACAGCTATAGTTTCTGTAAAGATGTATATAAATCATTCTGAAACTATTCAAATAGAATATATATGTATTTGTTATGATTATCATTGTTCAACATTTTATATTTTTGTTATATATTTTCATATTTTAAATTAAAATTAATAAAAATCTGGATCTGGGGCAAGAGTACAACAAAATAATTTAAGTAGAAAAGGCAAAAATATGCAAAAACATGAATCGGAACAAAAATACAAGAAAAAAAGTAACAGTAAGTCTGCGTAGCTCTCTTTGAAATTACATTCTAATTGAAAGTGTATTGTTTGTGAAGAAACAAATGTTTGGTTATATAAACACAACCTTTAGTACTGTAGGTGTTGATAACATTCTTATGTCTCTGGGTAAGAAAACCACAATGTGTTAAGACCAATAAAAGCTCTGTGTCTGTTACCCGAGTTACAAATGTTCTCTTGGCTTACAGAGTTTCCATTTCCTCTTTGAGTCAGTTTGATCAGTTAATAACATTAGATCACTTCAACTCTCCAGCGCCTGTTCCCCTACTTTGAATCCCCTCAAGGTGGAACTATTGAAATGATACGGAGTCACTTTGAAGGGAGGCGGTTTGCTGGAGTGGGTGTTACTCCAATGTACATGATTACTCATGAGCGAGTGCTGAATATGTATGCATGAGGATAAATGATGTCATATCGCATTAGTATAGAGAAGAGGAACAAGAGAGGAGAGAGAGATGGATGGAGGAAAAGAATAAAGCAGGAGGAAAGAGGGAGGGGGACTGTAGGGAGTGTGGCAGAGGCTCTTGGGAAAGGGGACAGTGTGTCATATGAGCTTCAGAGTGAGAGGCCTTTATCAAGCGAGGCATGAGCCGCAGTTGAGACTGTCCCGCGCAAATATGGCAACCACCTGCTCACCATTGCTCTGTGTCTGCAAAGAATTAATTTGGAGTTTGGGGTAATTGTAACAAAAATACAAAATCTGGCCGCGTCACATTCATTTCTCTCGGCCCGGCGGCGTTTAATTTGAAACAGGTCTTTTCAGGGGACGCTCGTTCTTTTCTGGAGGGATTGTGGCAGGTTATTTGCCCGGGAGAGACAGCCGACAACCGCTTATATCCTGTCTGGGTCGCCTCATACCACTCCGGCTTCACATTCCACACATCGCGGATAAATGTGGAGGGCCGTGCCAATGTTGCAGCTGCGTGCAAATCAGGAACCTTTAAGGACGTACTTTAAGGAAGCAACTGGCATATCGAACAGTTGTCTAATATAATTACTGCATCTGCGTACATGTGTGTGTGTATGTGTGTTTCTATATCATTGTGCGATATTCTTCGAGGCTACAAATCATCAGTGTCTCTCTATATGATTGAAGGTGTTGACGTGATGCTGTGTGTGTGCATGCATTGGGAAAACCAACTGAATATTTCATCATGCATGAGCGTGTGTGCGTATGATTGAGTGTGTGTATATCTCCTGATTGAGATTGGTTTGACTGGCTGGGAGGGAACAGATGTCAGCATGTGTCGACTGCCAGCAAGACTGAACAAAGCCAATCGCATCGTCTCCCTGCCCAAGAGCACTAAAACAAGGGACCTGCAAAACCATGGCCTGATATTAGCTGTCAACAAAACATGCAACAGCACACGTGTGCTCACACATAAAAAACTAGCATCTAAACTTTTCCATTTGCCCAGAATTTGGAAATGCAATCAATTGGTATTGTTCGCGAGACCGAGCTCACAACGAGCAGAATTTGTTACCGTTCCCCGTGTTGTTATTTACTAGGTAGTACTCCTGTGTGACCGCATGATTAATTAACATAGAACCACGAACTGCGTTAAGACCCAAACTGGTAATTTATCTCATACACACATGGTCAAAACAAAGCATTTAAATGGTTATGGAAAATGTGAGTCATTCAATGAGGCATGTTCATCAGATATATGAGACAGAAGTTATGAGAGGACTCTGCAAGGACAAAATTCTGCTCACTGATGCAAATGGTTAATATTAACACACGTGCAAATACCGTAATTATGCGCTATTTTTGTGGAGATGCAAAATATCACATGATCAATTTTCATAAAACTTTGAGGGGTATCAAGAAAATGTTAGTGAAACGTTTGAAATCGGGTGAGTGTGGAAAGGAAAGGAAAACTGAATGACTCCTGTTTGGTACTAATGTGTGTTGACAGCTTATGTGGTATTTTTATTCTTTCAGGTAAAGCTCTTAATGACAGCTCTTACAAGGTTGTGCGAGTTTCTTCTTGGTCAGGTTTTTGAATAGTTCTCATTGTATCGATAATGACACCTCTTCTTCTGCATCAGAAGACATGCACACATAAATATACCCACACTGCGAGAGGAAGAGAGAGAAAGAGAGTTTCTGATGGGAAAAAAATGAAATGACTGTAAATACCAGCTTAGTTTAAGGGAAGACAGTTTTCGTCTCTTAGATTTCAGAGTTACTGCTTCAAGAGGTCGTGTGAGTAACATTTGTAAGGATGCATTACGGAACTATTAGCTTGACATCCAACACCAGAGAGACATGCAGGGGCAAGGAGGTGATGGAGAGAAAGAAGAGCGCAGAGAGAAAAAGAGAGAGAAAGTGCGGGTGTGATGCGCCGTGACAAGAAAGCATCATGGGAATTGTGTGCATGGAAGTGTGCACGACAATATGTCATGCCTCTCCTCTTTCCTTATCTTCTTATCACCTATAATTATTTATTTTTGATCAGTCAAGTCTGTCTTGTGTCTGAGAGGACAGCAGAGGTTAACTGGTAAAGTAGGTTTCCCAGGTGCACACGTTGGGATCGGTGAATTAAAGGAAGCCCCTGTTAGAGGGGCTTTTGAATAGACTGTTGTGCATCCAATCAAGCATGTTTGTAATGACATGCTGGAAGAAGTGTGGGAAGAACTGGAACATGAAAAAAAATGAGAGACAGAGGAGGAGACATAAGAAAGAAAAAGAAAAGCATACCAGATGCCTTGGATGACAGATCGCTGGAGTGCAACCCCATCGATGGCGTTTCTCTCTCTAAGACTGCTTGTAAGAGGATGGGTGACTGTTTGCTAGGGTGGGAAATATTTCGGTTGAGACCACAGACGATGGATTTTGGGTTTTATGGAGTTCCCAAAGCGGCCCGTCCATTGTGGTAGACATGAACGTGGCCCAGTTGCACACGTGTTCCAACTCTGGTGACCTCTTAACTTCACCACATTGTAAACCGCACTCCATCTCCCTTAAGACTTTTACAGCCTGCTAGGGGTGTATAACCCTGGGGTTAAAGAGCAATCTGTAACTAATTAGCCATTTGACTGCAAGTGCTGGTTGCCGAACAGGAAGAATTAAGTGGACTGAGGTAGGACAGTGGTGACAGGGAAAAGGCAGCAGGTGGAAAGAACCGGGACATGGGGTTTGATTTGGGTCTAGATTATTTTTAACCACAGAACCTGGTTACAAAGGCATTGGCTGTCATTTATGGGCCTCCTAGTGTGGTCCCTCGGTAATGACTGCCAGACCTGGAGCAGACAAGCTTTTTAGTGTTCACCAGTGTCTGAAGCATTCAGTACATTTACATGCACAGTTATAATGGAGCATACAGTGGGTTTTGTGTAGTCAAGCTACAGTCTTCAGTCAGTCTGTTGATGATAAATAATGATAAAATTCCCCACGGTCAGTATTACCATTTCATATTTTAATTATCATTAAAACCGTATTCGATTACTGTGATTTGAACAACTCACAATAAATAAATACTGTCCAGCATAAAGCACAGTTTTAAGTAACAGTCTCACGTGCGCACAGCACACAGAGTAGTTTTGAGTGAAAATAGGCCGGAAAAGCTGGGAGGTTTTAAAAGAGTGCTAAGGGAATTATACAAATGAATAAATTAATGAATTAATTATATGAATGTACCTCTGAAGGTTCTGACTTTCTTCAGAAACGATTCGATGGCATTTTGTTTTCATCTTCGCTCCATGTAATACCTAAAGGAAGTGTTCTTATATACTGCTTTGTCCACAGAGTTCACGGGAGACATCTCTAATTCAGCTTTTCCATAAGCGCCACCTACTGTCAGTGAGTGGATTTACAGAGACTTATATTTATATTCAGCCTGTGTGCAGTTTCTGTCTGGCCAAAAATGGACAGAATTTGCATGCTCTATGTGGATGCCCTACAAGCGTATGTGGATTCTACACATTTAAACAATTCAGATAAGTTATCTAGAATTATTTATGGAGCAGATCAATTATTATTTTGACTTAACCCTTTTCTTTATTTAAAGGCAAGTTAACCTTTTTATTAAACTTTTTCAAAGCTTTATTTGAACATTTACATTAGATATTTGAACATGCTATTAAACTGTTGTCAGTCAAATTGTCATTTAAAATCCAAACATCATTGGTAATGTTATTGTTTTAGTGATTATGCAAACAAAAAATCATTTTATTTGTTGTTTGTTGATTTTTAAATATAAAACTTGTGATTTATGTGTCGGTACTTTTTGAATATCTCCAGCACATTTTAACAATATTGTGACAATATTGATAACTGTGATAATTTTGGTCATTATAATCATGATAAGAAATTTTCATACCGTTGCATCCCTAATCAAAATATCGGAATTTGACTTCTCTCTGGCAATGTATTACAGACTTCTTTAGTCATTTAGTCCACTTTAGACCCCCCCAATCAACAATTAGATTCATTTTCACTTGGATGTGCATTCCAAATAATTAGGGAAGATCTGACGCAACTTCCGTTACATTACAACTTTAACATGCACATTTTATGTACTTTTTTGATGTACATTTGATATACTAAAAAAAAGAGAAACAGAATCAGTGGGACAAAGAAGAGCAGATAAAAAAGCCTCTTTGCTGCTCATTTGCATAAACACATGATCTGCTCAAATGTACAACTGGACTAAAATATTTACATGACATTATAAAAAGACAAATTATTGCTTCAGTACAATCTAAATCATACTTTTAAAAGGCATGTAAACATGCTGACTGAAGAAAAAAAGAGACTGAAAGATAAAGAGGAGACAACCTATGACAAATGGAGATATAGGGAAAGCAAGGCATGACGAAAAAAGACATTTGTGTGGGATGGAAAAACAAAGAGATGAAGAAAAAGGGAAAGGAGGTATTGTTAGGCAAACGAGAGAGATGAATATAGATGGAACGAGAAGGGAGAGAGAAGCACAGAGCAGGCCTTGTTGGGGCTGGGCCCCTGCCCCTCATCCATCAGCGTATCTGCAGAGGGATCAGGGCCGTGCAATGAGCCGTGGGCACCCTTACACATGTTGACACTCCTCAAAATAAGATCAATTTACCTCCAGCCTGCCATTCCAGCTGCAAGCACACCCCTCACTGGAGGTTAAGACGCCCCCCTCCACCACCAACCCCCCACCCAATGTCTCAGATGGTCTCCGCTGCCAGGTTATCTATGTTAGGTGAGATAAAGAAAAGTGAGGGAAAGTTTGGGGCACAAAAACTGTTATTCTAATAATCTGCAGATGGCCCGAGTGCACTGTTCCCCTATGTAAGATTGCGATAAAGGTCTGTGAGTTCTCAATACTGCAGTCTCTGGTTTGAGCTACTTTCCAGAAAGAGAGGAATACCATGATTCCATCTATGCGGGCACTTTGGCCCTATCTGCTCAGAATACAATGAGAGCAGAATTAGCTCTGGACTGTTTCGGTTTGCGTCCATATTCAGGGCTGATTACTTTCATTATCATAGATCTATCAGCCTTTTATTTTTCCTCATCAAGTTGCAAATTTGGGTCTTCTTGTCCACTGTCCAGCCACTTTCACACCACCCTAAATGACTAATGATGCATTTAACTGGAGAATTAGCAGCAGAGTGGAGAGAGAGAAAAAGAGATGGCAAGAGAGAGAGGCATGTATTAACGCAACGTCATACCTCCATGAAAATGGAGTGCCTAAGGAAAACAAAAGAACAAATCAGAGAGAGAGAGAGAGAGAGAGAGAGAGAGTTGTTGGGCAAACGGGAATGCGTCAGATAATGAGACATTTCTTTTACCCACCAGCCCTGTGTGTGTGTGTGTGTGTGTGTGTGTGTGTGTGTGTGTGTGTGTGTATGTGGTACCACGATGATACGCCTGTTTTCCCCTGGCCCCCATTATCAGTGCACTTGAACCCAGGCTAACAATGAGTTCATAGAGATTGAGAAGTGCCGAGCTCTTAATTGTATGTATTTAGTCACGCAAACAGAGGCAATGGCCTGAGAATGGCTAGTTAGCCAATGACATCATTTGAGCTTTGGAGTCGACTCAATGGACCCGTAGCAAATTTGCACAGTGGCAAACGTCTATCCATCGCCGCTATGGAGGAACAGCATGGTGTCTCTCCAGATCAATGTAGTCCTGTTGGTTGTGTCTTGAGATTTACCACACAGCTTTGCTTTAAGGTCTCAGATGTCTCCCAAGTGACTTTCTACTCCACTTCTTAACCGTCTCTGTCTTCTGGCTATTTTTAAGTACTTGCTTCGTTCTGTTGTGTGTGGCGGTGTGTGGAGTGCGTGATCTGTCAATCAATGGCTCTAGTCAGTGGCGGCGGTATGGAACCGCTGATCGCATCATGATGTTAGTGTGCCTGACTTGCTCTGCACAAAGGAAGAGGAGCACAAGGCTTCTCAAGCAGAGATGTCAGCACTCGAAAAATCAATCACCATCTGGGCTCTTCTCTTCCCAGACTAGAGGGAGGGAGAGAGAGAATGAGACGAGAAAGAAAGAAAAAAATGGAGGAAAAAAGAAAGGGAAAGGACCAGCTGAGAGGCGCAAAATTGTGGCAATGTTGCAATCCACCCATTAGGCATTGTGAGAACAACGCACATTAGCCGCAAGCAAGGTCACACAAAGCAAACACAGATTAGCAGAAAGAAAGCAGCGATTCGTCTGCCTGACTAACACCTTGGGACCTGGGGGTCGTCGGGTTTACCACAGATTTTTTTTGTGACTCATTTTACAATTTTACAATTTTTTTGCACATTTCTTTCTCATCTGCTATGCGGCTACGCTTCTTTATCAGACGCTTTTAAATGTAAACTCCTCTCTGTTCCCTTATAAACACAAAGATAAATACTTTATGCAGACGGCGCCTCTTTTAAAGACCCCTACGGGTGGCTCTGCATTCGCAGAGGGGTGTTGGGACAGCGGCGTGATTTTTGCAGCAGCGTTGCCTCTTTTCAGTAGCACAGCTGTGTGAAAAATACCAGTTAGAAAGGGTGCTGAGGCAGCAAAAGCATTTAATACTCAACAAACAGTTATCTAAGCCCATGTCCAATAACCAGACACCACTGTAATGTGACCTACATACTAAGTGAATAAGAATTTTTACATCAGGGAGGGGCTGAGGAGAACAGCACAGAGCACAGCTCATTCAGCTGACAGTAATTAAATAGCAAGTATTCCTTTTCACTGCCCTTTTGCCTCTCTCCCTGCTAAGAAAGTATAATGTAACAGAACATATTGTGCCCTTCTCTGTATTCTTTTTTTTCCTCTCTCTCTCTCTCTCTCTCTCTCGCAATCTTACTACTTCTTTCTCCATCTCCCAGCTCTCTGTCTCCTGCTTAACCTCAGCCAGATTTAATTAAATGAAGAATTGGAGTTTGATTGTTCATTTGATCTCTTTGCTTTGTGACGGTACATTGTATATTGTAAATAGTTGCACAGGTGCATGCAACATTCAGATTTTTTTGTCGTTTATACTTTGTAGACCTCCAACATAAATACAGACGCATGCATGCTCGCTCGCTTGCTCTCTCTGGAAGATGGGTGGCAGAGTGAAACCTCAACCCTGCTGTAAGCTCAGGTAGGCCCTTTGCAGACAGACCACTGAAAGATGATGAAAGAGGAGAAATGAACGTACGGTGGAGAGCGGGCTGCCAGGAACAAAGCAGGTGTCCATGTTAATGCTCGGTGCACTCTTGAAAGCCCTGCCGGTGAGGCAGGTGCAAAGAGCAGAGTCAGGGAAAAGAAAGTTTTACCCCCCAATTAGATGAACGATAAGTCACTGGGTTGTAAACTTTCAGTCATCCCAAAAGAAAACTCCTCTTTTAGGTTCTTCCAAACAACGACACTCATAGCCGCTTATGTTCTTTAACATTTCACGTACGATGCTTTTGAAAGTGTTTTTGGTGAAACTTTGAGGGGGCGACGGGGGCGGGGAGAGGAATAACACACAGGCTGTGTGGTGCGAGCTATATCGGACTCAAGTTCAAAGACTAAGATTCAAACATCTCCAAATACAGCACTGAGTGATGCAAATGATGCGTTTAGCACAAGGCATAACATGTTCCCATTTGGAAAGACTGGAGATTATATAAATAGCCGAGCATGAGTCAGACAGCCGGTCCCTATTCTGAAAACAGGATTTTGTTTTCATTAAACAACAGTGCATAAAAAAACTTTTGAGGCAGAAAGAGGGTGATAAGATGAAGGGAAAATGAACCAAAAACTACTATGGATCAATTACTGCATGTCAGGAGTGGTTTCATTGAATTCTCGTCTACAGCTGCCACACTTTTTGCTAGTTGTATGTGTGCCCATTCGCATTCGTCTGGTCGCGTCGCCTTCAACCGCATTCACAGACGCATTCAAAGGTCTGCATAAAACAAGACAAAGAGTCAGACCGACAACAAAAACATTGGAAACGTACAAAAAAGACGAAGGAAATAAAAGTGCGATGCAAACACCAGATCAAGTCTCAGCGTTCAAATGGGGATTAAGCTAAATCTTTGAGTAAACCCAAAAGTTACTGGTGAAGGAGGAGGAGAAGAAGGGAGGGCCGGGAACCACAACAATTCGCTTTTGCAGCAGCCCGAGGAACTTTGATGCTAAATGTGTACAAAGAAGGAGACAAAACAATGTAAAAAATGGCGTGAGATTTCCTCCACGGCGCGTTTACACGCACCTTCGTTCTGTTAATTCAATTACAGACGCTCCTGTGTTTCCTGCTTGCCTTCCCCTTTCCGTCTTTTTTACGGTGTGGTATTACAGCGCAGCCTCACATTTCTGTAAAGGCCTCATAAATATAGAGAAGATGGAGGTGAAGAGGAGAGAGAAAACTATCACATTATTTCTCCTTCTCCTTTTCAGATTTGCTCTCCAAGCGCTTTGTCGATGACCATTGTTTCTTCACACTACTGCTATCTTTAAGCCCCCACTGATTTTAAGATTCCATGTAGAAACCAGTCTCCATTGAGAAGAAGTCCTTTGTAAACTTAAATACACCCCAATGTGTCCCTCAACAAAAGCTTCTCCAATTCCTTTCTGTCTGGCCTTAAGTTTAGGTGGTCTGTGGGTGGTAGATTTTATTCCTTTCTCTCTCACTCTCTTTTTTTTTAATCAAGCATTAGCACTGCTCCCCATTCAGCGCCACAGCGACTATAAAAATTCTTCAGGATTAAAATGACCTCACAAGCAAAATTAAAGTTCCTATAGTACACAATGGGGGCTGTATCTTTTTTAACATGTCCTCAGAGCCTTGGGAACAGAATTGTTTCCTGACAAAGTGCTCTCGCATTGACAATGGGCACCTTTCAGGCCTTCTACACCGACTGCCTTTAGAGAGCAGGAGAGGGACTTATTTCACATATCAATCAAAGAGAGGATGAAAAAATGGAATGAGAGAGAGGCAGTGAGAGAAAGACCCTCATCTAGCGCAAGTGGTGCTTCAAAATGTGAACAGATCAAAATAGGGTATATTCTGCTTTTATGGGGGTCATTGACGGATGTTTAGAGGTGGACGAAGGGTGAGAGCGAGATTCCTGTGGGAAGGGAATCGTAGAAAGACTACATATCTGATACCCAACCAAGTATGTGTGTGTGTGTGTGTGTGTGTGTGTGTGTGTGTGTCAGTGCTCGAGAGTGTAATGCACAGAGGCTTTACTTTATATACATTCTCAAAAAAGCACAACTATCATAAGAGTACAGTGGCACACATACACGCTCCTATTATGCCGGCCTACCCATATAAAGACCCCAGCGTCTGCGACGTGTGCCACCCACAGCGCCCTCCGTGTGGTTGTGTCACTAATCACGCTGGAAATGAATTGGGTGCCAGCAGTGGTAATTCCACATCGTATTTGAGCACCTCAGCCCTGATCTGAGGGACATATATAAATATAGTATTCCTGGACAGGTGGATTAATGAGGCTCCTTAAAGGCCTTCTTTATAGGTCAGTGCCTGGACCGCACAGCCACGACAGCCTAATCCCCAAAAAAATCGTCTCATCTACCGCTCAATTCATTAAAGCACAGAAAGCGATGAGGAGAGAGAGAGAGAGC
This sequence comes from Barbus barbus, assembly GCF_936440315.1. Taxonomy (NCBI): domain Eukaryota; kingdom Metazoa; phylum Chordata; class Actinopteri; order Cypriniformes; family Cyprinidae; genus Barbus; species Barbus barbus. The sequence continues at coordinate 28,224,551 of NC_136730.1, read as the reverse complement.
GGGAGTGGGAAAGATGGAAAGGGCTGAGGAAAATATCTGAAGGGTATATACATGAGAGGACTTGGAAGCAATGGTTTACTCGTAGTTCAAAGCACTCTGATTTGAGATCACCTACACAAGTAGTTGGTAATACAAAGTGTAGGTGTTCTTTGCTCTAAAGGACTCAGTTTCAAAGACATTTTTAATGCCTTCTTTACGTTTAATAATATAGAGTGTTTACTTTTCATGCATATTCCATGGCTGAAAAGAAATAGAAACAATTTAGCCTGTGTCATCAGTTCAGTTGATGTGGTTTTAGAATTGGGGCAGGGCTTTTTTGGACAGAGCTTTGATAGGATATCATATTAAACCTGATTAGATCATAGTAATAGCTTTAGGGCTCTTATGATAGATGTTAGCCTTAGGACCTGACTGTTTTCTTAATATTTCTTCTTGTGTGCAGAGCTTGAATTAATCTTTTTCTTATGTGGGTACAAACAGCTGAGCACGGCAAACTCTCTTTACACCTGAGAAGCCGAGGCTGGAGTGTAGAAATGTGTGTTTGTGAGTAGACAATACACATACAGTATGTAAAAACATTTTCATTTACACTTGTTTATGCTATTAGTAGTGATTATATATACACATTGTACATACATATTTTATTTGTTTTGTGTATTTGACATTTCACACTTATACTAAATAATAAATATTATATCCCTAGTTATTTAAGTTGTAAAGAACCTAATTTCTTATGTATTTTTGTGTGCTAACATACCAGACTACCAGACCCAGCTTCCAAGCTGTGATTGTGAGCATATTACTGCTGGGTCATTCTGTCCTTTCAGATCCTGTCACCCAAGTACCAACCTTGATCCCAATCTCCCCTCTGACTTCACCCACTATCACTCCACTCTCATTTTTATACATAAAACACAGAATTCATCATAGGTGTACCTTCTCTCCTGCGTGTGGGGTCGTCTTGCATTAACTCAGGGCTGGGCGACATCTATCTTACATGCACACCTTGAGGGCATCTCTTAAATGGCGGAATTTGGTCATTATGTGACATTAACCTCATTAGAAAACACTCTTTAGAGGCTGAGAGATAAAATTGATTTACAGCTGCCATTTCAACCACTGCTCTGCCGATCAATTGTTAAACTATCCTTTTTATGGCCCGCAATGCTGCATCTCGTGCTGCAAGCTCCTCTCCACCCAGCCCTCTGCTGTCGGCATGCCAGGTGTGTGTGTTTGTGTGTGTGTGTGTGTGTGGCTCCTTGAAAAAAGGCGCAACGCTCAGTGTGGTTGAAAATTGAAAAATACCTTCCATAAGTGAGAATCTGCCATCCGCTCACAATACAGCAATGTGATAGCTTTTTTAAAGCTATGTGTGTGTGTCAAGGTAAACCTATCTGCTCAGAGGATGTGTATATAAGACTTATTTATAGTATGTATTTAGCCGTATGAAAATGTGTGTGTGTGTGTGTGTGTGTGTGTGTGGCTCTATCCATCTCTCCTGTATACGTATGCGTATGTATCTGTATGTGTGTGTAAATGTCAGCATGTCAAGTCGGTGACAGCTGGGTTTAGTGTGGCCATTTAAAGCAAACACACGCTATATTCCACTGATAAATCGATAACGCCTCCCGCTCTACTCACTGGCTGCCTTGTGCAATCCCTGAGATTGATCTGTGGCTAGCACTCATAGAGACCAGGACACTTTTGAAGTATGAATAAAATATGGCAGGTTTGTGTTTCACGTCTTCATCAATGGTTCTGGTCAAATGAGGCCATGAGACGCACACACAAGACGGACTTGTCTGCATCAACGCCACCTCTGTGACAAAATCCCACCTCTCGTGTCAAAGGTGCCGGCGGCCCGGTTTGCATCAACCCTTCACATTTCCGCTGACATAACGAGAGACAATGGCATTTCAAAATAATGTGCGCTCTCAATTATTCAAACCCTTACAGTACTACAATGCAGGAGTTCATAACCACAGGACTCTTCGCTCTCTCACACACACGTGCATTGACATACTCTGCGTATCTTCCCACTCTGCTCAGAATCATGACACATATTTATTTCACGTCATCCTTCTGATTTTGGCAAGAGGTGAAAAGAGAGACAGAGTGTGAAAAAGCATAGAGAAAATGGCTTTGCACCACTGCATTTAGGTGTCAAGCTCGCAGGCCATCTTGACTTTAATATAAATAGATATAAATCATGGCAGCAGCTTTTTAAATTTATTTATTTAATCATTTGTTTTTTAAAATGTGCCATCAACAGATGAGCGTCACGTATTCACACCATATTGCCACTCGCCTACATGGGCCTTTCCACAGGCTCTGTTAGAAATAGCTTTTAGGTGAGCTAATCCACCCGCTCATGCCCTCCCATCGGGACCACCTCGCCCGAGGATTCCAAGGTATTGCTGCTTCCAAATTCACTGCATTCAGACCACATTTTTTGGTTCTGCAAAAAAAAGTAGGGGTCGAAC